>NC_138862.1:100917130-101088439 GCF_965194805.1 Balaenoptera borealis | reverse complement strand
ATGTGATCTTTCCCTATTGTGAACTGTCACAGTGCTTTATGTTCAGTCTCCATTGGCACTATCATATTAATTTATTTTAAACTAATTTACCTACTTCCTTTTAGGTAGTACAAATTACTGGGTTGGGGCTATACTTTGTTCCTTTTTAATTAGCTTAGAACCTCACATAAAGTAGGCATTCAGTGAGAATTTTTTAAATTAAATTGCTATAATTAGAGTCCTGATGGAATAGTAAAAGTGGAATTATTTAGAACCAATGAAAAACAATGAAAAGAGCTTAAACTCTCAACCATAAAGATAATGCCATATGATCAATAAAAGTAAGACCTCCTTATTTTAAAGTTCAAATATGAATTCAGATATAAAATAGTCTGGTTTAATTTTTTTTTTACTAAGTTTCACTGAATAAAAAGAGTATTTATAAGTTAAAAAACAACTGAATTTCTAAGGAAAACCCTGGATCATCCTAGTAAGGACATATTTTATGGAGAAGTGCTATAAATATACATTATAATATAATAAAGTTTTACTTTATTAATTTTATATTTAAGGGACCAAGAAAAGGGAGTAATTTAAAATCAAGTAGGTTGGAAATATAGAAGATCTTAT
Organism: Balaenoptera borealis; assembly: GCF_965194805.1. Lineage (NCBI taxonomy): Eukaryota > Metazoa > Chordata > Mammalia > Artiodactyla > Balaenopteridae > Balaenoptera > Balaenoptera borealis. The sequence goes on along the minus strand of NC_138862.1, from coordinate 101,087,830 downwards.
TTTTGCTGCAAGAAATTTGAGAAATTAACACCCTCTTCCTTCAAAAAAAAAAAGAGCTCATGAATAATTATGATTTTTTGTGGAAGAAGACTAGTAATCATAAAAAATATATACTTTATTTACAACTTCCTGCCTGCCCACCTCTTCCAATTATTTAAAGGTTATTTAGAGATTCTTCTTCTCACTTATGACAGATCATAGATATTTTAAACAGTATAATTTGATCTAACTTGGCATTTGGAACTAGAAAGAAATACCCAGGTGTGGTTTAATGGAATGGCAGCATGAGCAGTTTGGCAGAAGGTCTCACACAGAGAGATATCTATAAACTGGTCAAAATTAGCAAAGATGATCATTCATAGCCTCTGGAGATTGACTTGCAACAGACTGAAAAGGATTTATTCAAGGCCTCTGGAAATTTAGTAATAAGAGTGAAAGGCATTAGCTTTCAAGTTGGATGCTGCACCCAATTTGTGGTGTGGAAAAGCTATCCCAGCATAGAAACCAGTGGTAGATCCTATCTTCCACAGCTCTACCCTGCAAAAGATCTATATTAGGTGAATGATGGCAGGCAGGCAATGCTCTCATTTCCCACCCCCAGTTGCCATTCTCTAAGGAAATTCTGGCAAGGCAGCTGGTAAAGAGTATAGTCCCCCAATTCCCCACAGCTCTGTGTTGGGGACAATCTTTCCTGGTGGGAGATGGATAGCTGGGTGGTAGCACCAGTCTTTCCTCACATACACAGATCCTACTCCCTAGATAGGATCTTGTTGGAACACACAGGGAAAGGTAAATTCCACCTTCAAAACTTGCTTCGTAGACTAGTGGTTCTGTCCTGTAAGGGAAGAGGTGAGGCACAGGTTAGGGGAGCAAAGACTGGTAATACCATGCTCTACCTGAGGGGAGCAACTCTATTTGGAACAAATTATGCACCAAGGTGTGTTGATGAAACCAATAGAGCAATCAGCTAGCAATCAGTTGAGGGGGTAACAGCTTGGTATGATACCAATAGAGGCAGACCAGCAAGAAGTTTAGCTGGGAAATCAGGGAAACAGACCATCAAAGAGGACCCTGTTAAAATCATAGTCATCCCTAGTGGTCTGGAAAACTATGCCTATTCCCTAGACATGCACTCTTTCAAGACTAACCAGAGAGAGAACTTACCAGCTAATAGTCCATAGTGATTGAAGATTCCAGTTCCTCAAATTCTTAGTAATAATAAACACATGACTCAGAAATTCCACTTTTAAGTGTATACAGAAGAGACATGCAAACATATGTCCACACAACAACATGAAAGTTCATAGCAGCAATATTCATAACAGACCAAAATTGCAAATAACTCAAATGTCCATTAACTGATGAACTGATAAATAAATCATGATATATTCATACACTTAAACTGTATTATGCAAATAAAAATAATGAAATGCTGATACATGCTACAATGTGGATGAATCTTGAAAATATTCAATAAGCCGATCACAAAAGACCACGTATCATTTCAACTAATATGAAATATCCAGAACAGAAAAATCTGTAGAGACAAAAAAGTAGATTAGCGGTTGTCAGGGCCTGAGGAAGGGTTGAATGGAGAATGACTGTTAATGGGTGTGGAATTTCTTCTCAGGATGCTGAAAATTTTCTAAAATTAATTAGTGGTAATGGTTGCACACTCTATGAATATAGCAAAAATCACTGACTGGTACATTTTAAAAGAATGAATTGTATGCAATATAGCTTAAATGTCAAAGAAGCTGTTACAAAAAAACAAAAACAAGTCACAATATTAAGTGAAAAAAAGCAAGTGGCAAAAGAGCACATATTATATGACTCCATTTACATGAAATGTCCAGTATAAGAAAATCTATAGACAGAAAGTAGATTAGATGTTGCCTAAGACTGCTAATTGGTATGAGGTTTCTTTTTAAATTGATGAAAAGGATCTAAAATTACGTTATGATGATGGTTGCACAACTCTGTAAATATACTAAAAGTCACTGAATATTATACTTTAGGTGGGCACATTTTATTATATGTATATTATCTCTCAGTAAATCTGCTATATAAAAATAAAAGAAAGGACTATCTAATGCACTGTTTCTGAATGAAATATAAACTTTGTAAAATTAGACAAATTCCAGAAATATTTAAAGTATTTTAATTTTTTTGCTAAATTAATAAAATGTATATCTCTAACTTTTTAAGAATACAGTAGCATTGCCTTAGATGAATCAGACGAGTAATACCCAATTTTTTTATTATTTTAATGGGAAAAATCCTGTGTGCAAAAATTAAAATATCTATATGCTCCTGATTGATATGGTAATGGGAGAAGAAAATGATCCAGGTGGGCCATTGTGATTCCAGAACTGAAAAAAGTTGCCCCCTTATATTTTCATAAGGTTGATCAGACGGTCCCTTGCAAGTGTTTTTGAACTTTATTGTAAGTGCAAATTAGCTGACAAAAGTTTATCCTGTAAGAATATAGTTCTGAAACAGAAAACTGTCTCTGGACAAATTTAACTTTCTTCATAGAAAGAATTATTAAGAAGAGGTTTATAAAAATGCTCTATTGTTTACTTCTTGCCTTAATTCCATTACTTTTAGAGAAAAATCACATGGATTTGCTTTTAGAAATTAATTAGAACTTTGGTTATTTTATCAAAATCAAAATGGAAAGATTATGCCATGGTTTCAGTAAAAATGAAAAGAAAATCTTCTGTCAAGTTTTGGAATGCTTTCATTATTTTCCCTCCCCACAGTTAAAAACTGTGAGTTCTATTACTTGTGCTAAAGGCTTAAGAGACTAAAACTTTTTTTCTTCTTTAATAAAAATAAGGGAGAAAGTTCTAAAGGGATCTGGTAATGCTCTTGCCTCTAATAGACATCACTGGCTCTTGAGGCACATATAAACCTGAGGCTGTAATAAAGTACAGAGAATATTTGAAGAATTGGGACCTTAGAGGCAAATATTTTTCTACCTTCTCAAAAGTGTGTAATTGCTTCTCAAAAGCTGCAAGAACATTTGGATAACTAGTTTCTTCCAAAAAGAAATTTTTTTCTCTTCATCTGAATTACTATATTGCAATGTGTGTCCTCTTGCTGACACTTTCTACTTTGTCTTGTAGACATCTGTGGACACGCTTTACATTTTCTTGCCTACTATATGTACACAATGCATTATTGTGTGTGTGTGTTTGTGTGTGCGTGTGTGTAATAAACAACTTGGAGAATTTGGTCCATATCTCAGCATTTAATAATAAAATTACAAGGGAAATAAAATATTCACAGTCAATATTCAATAAAATAGTTTAACAAAGACCAATGTCTTATTATGTACTTTAAGCTATTAATAAGGTCAAAATAATATTAGCTTTTCAATTAAATTTTATATGAGAACTCTAATAAATAAAATATTTCTTAAAAAATCCAAATAAATATGTAATTTAGAATTTGATTGGGCTATAAAGCAGTTTGAGGGGAAAAAAACTCTCCAAGATCATATCAGAGATTAGATCAATTTTTTTTGCACAGTACACCAGATAACAAATTTATTCTTTGGATATTTACATAATATACATCATGTTGAAATATGTACAACTGTGAAAGCTTTAATGATTGTATAGAGAGATAATTATTTATAGTTCTTATAGTAGATTTATACTTTAGAAAAATCCTCACAAGCAGATGATATTTAAACAATAATTGTTGAGATAGGGACAAGCCAAGGACAATTTCTGGCAGCAAATATCCCCTGATGTTCAAAATTAGAGTTCTTAATCCAGTTAAGTATTAACTGCCAAGAAATGCCTAACAGTAGCATACTTTTCAAGCTAAAAATTAAGATGTATACTATATAAATAGAAAATTCTATTATATTATTAGAGGATGTAGTATTCCAGTTAATGAAATATATTAACTAAACAATTGAATAATTTGGGAAACTAATTTTAACCATGATTGCTAAAAATCATGTTCACATACTAGTAAATTAGCAATTAATGGCAAATACTAATTTTTAACAAAAGTACCTGCTTTTGAAGATTTGCCAACACTGTTATCTAGTGACAGCAAATATTTGGCTATTTTATGTTATCATGTTAGTATGGGTATGATTTACACCTTCAGGAACTTAAATATTGCAAAAATAACACTCAGATTTTCTAAATTCTTAACTCTCCAAATAGTAGTAGTATCAATTGTAAAGATTTATAATCTTTCACTCGGGTACACTTTTATTTCTTTTTATACCTTATCTGAAAAAGGACAAATATTTAACTCATTTAAAAAAAAAAGGAAAGAGAAAATAAGCATAATGGTTATATCTGTGGTGAGCTGCTTTTATTTTTAATTTACCTGCAATTATTTTCATTGTTAAAAATTTCCCTCTTCCACTGTCTACTACTGCACATATTTCTTGAACTCTCAGACATTTTATTTTATTTTTTAGCAAAACGACACCAGGGCAGTTATGCTGGTTTTATATGTATGCTTCTCTGTATGCATATTGATGTTTCAATTTAACAAATTTACTAAAAAATACAAGGGGTGGGATTTGAGAGTGAGAAAATAAGATAGTGAGTTGATCAGGTCGGGGCATTGACATGTGAAAGGGCATCTTTGCTTCCTTTTGTGTGGCAAGCAGGATGGATATGTGAGTGCTGAATCCCAGATCTGTCCCAATAGCAGCTATATGAATCACTTCATTTAGAACTATTTCAATTTAAACTGAAATTGAAAGAATATTGAAGAAATATTCCCATTTTCCTCCTCTTGACCAACCTCCTTTCTCTTCAGCTCCAGACTCCATTTGGTTTTCTTCTCCTTCTGTACCATAGTTACATCATTTGGTTGTCATGGGCTCTGCGCATTTAAGAAAATCCGATGCAAGTTTTGGTAAACTGTGGATGATAGTGAAAGGAAAAGAGACAGTTGGCTGACTTTAAAATGTCTATCCAATATCAAGTTATCAAAAATAAATATTGTGGATATGAAGTGCTATTTAAAGGTGGTTTCCACTTAATAAGTAAAGAATCTTACTCAAAACAGTGTATCTTTCTTTCTCTTCCCCTTTCTTCCTTTCTTCCTTTCTTCCTCCTTTCTTCTTCCTCTTTCTCTTTCTTTCTTTCTTTTTCTTTCTTTCCTTCCTTCCTTTCTTTCTTTCTTTTTTCTTTCTTTCTTTTTCTTTCTTCTTTTTTCTTTCTTTCTTTCTTTCTTTCTTTCTTTCTTTCTTTCTCTTTCTTTCTCTTTCTTTCTTTCTTTCTTTCTTTCTTTCTTTCTTTCTTTCTTTCTTTCTTCTTTCTTTCTTTCTTCTATCTGTCCCTCCCTCCTTCACTTCCTTTCTGTCTTTCTTTATAGTGTTAACTCTATACTTTCCTATTAACTTCCCTTCCAAATCTTGCTTATTTGAAAACTATTTTAGGGAATTCCCTGGCGGTCCAGTGGTTAGGACTTAGCCCTTTCACTGCAGTGGCCTGGGTTCAAGTCCTGGTCAGGGAACTAAGATATTGCAAGCTGTGTGGTGTGGCCAAAAACAAACAAATATACAACAACAAAAAAACAAAAACAAAGCAAACAAAAAAACCCTAAACCTTTTTAAAAATAAATAAATAAGGTGTTTTACAGATTTCAGATAAGAGTATTTCTTACCGGCTAAACTTAGATTCTTCCCAATTTAAATACATGAAGCTATTTTACTCATTTAGCAGTGGAGTGGCTTGCTAAAATAAATTCAGGGACCCAAGATGATGGAAGTTCTCTAACTTCAAAGCTTGGTTTCCAAGGTCGCCCTGGGCACCATCATTCACCCAGTGGGGAGCAGTAAACAGTACTGTACATGACGTTTGCAAAGCCAAAGCATTAATGTGAAATATACAAGTCCCATCCTCATGCTATTGGCTAGGCTGCAATCACAAGCCCACACCCAGCTGCAAAAAAAAAAAAAAAAAAAAAAAAGGTGGAGGTGGGCAGAATGATGTGGTCCAGCAATATATTCAGGAAATAGAGAAAACAGTTTTGCTGAAAAGCTAACTAACCTAAAATTCTGGACAACACCACCAGGATTTCACTTAAACTTCCTTTACAGTCTTAACTTTTTACCCTTACCTTTGTACCTTCCAGACCAAAGGTATCCTCGTTCTCAAAATAGCCTGGTAAGTGTCTGGACTTATGCTCTTTCCTGTACCTTAATTACACTTTGCCACAAGAATTGTCAATCTTCCTAAATTTGGTGAGTACTCCACATGCTCTAAAATCGCATTCTATTAAATTTTCCCTATCAGAAATACACTACTTCCCTCGCTTTTCTTCCAACTGATTTTTTCCTGGTATTAAAAACCAATTTATCCTATTGTGTAGTTGTTTCTGTATCTCTGTTTTGTGCACCAGATACTAAGGCTTGTACACAAAACACTAAGAATTGTTTTGCTCATATTTGATTTTTACACATGATAAGAATTAACTGCCATTTAATAAACAAATTTCCTGTCACGACAGGAAGCAGACTTGGTGGTAAAATATACAAATGAGTAAGATGTTCTTTACCTTCAATAAATGTCTGATTTAGTGAGAAAATTAAAGCCAGAAGTAAATATTAATAATATTGTAGGTCTTAGAATGCTTCGGGTATGGTTTGGAACATAGAGGTGTGAATCTCAAGGAGATAAAGTTGTGTTCATTGAACTTTAATCAAACTTCTATCTTTAATTTTGAATACCTAATAATAATAATATCTTTCATTCTTGAGAATGAGGAATTATGTGTAAATCAATTTAAATAAATTATCTTACTATTATTCAATCCTTATCAAACAAAGAAAATCTCCAAGGAAAGTGTCACATTCTCCATCCAACAAATAAGGAAACTGAGCTTCAAAAATTTTAACTTTTACAAGGTTAGTTACTAACAGTCAGAATCAGAATTTGTCCAATATCTATCTGACTCCTCATTTTTCAGTCAGTTCATAAAACTTTCATTGTGATTTTTTTAGAAATACAACATTTTAAAGAGCATATTATAATGCAAACAGAGTCAGTGCTCACTATTTTCACCTAACAGAGAGCTATAACAAAGATAGTATACGGACACAACTCTAATTGTACCCTTGCCTTGGTGATAAGACAACATATCTGGGGCTTTTATGTACTGGAGGTCAGGGAGAGAAGGCCAAGCCAAGTACACACTGAAATGAGCAAAACTAGATTTTACGCTTTTTGGGGAGACATTCTCCAAAACTGTGATACTTTGTTGGTCTTTGGCCAGCACCAGTCAAGGCCTCCTGCTGAGCTCTCCAGCTGTACCACTCAATTAGGGTTCCCTTCTTACATTTAACCTTTATATCTTATACCTCTACTTGTATGAGCAGTCCACCACAGGTGTTATTTTAAATTCTTGTGAGGCTTATTTAATGCCACTTCCAAATGAATTTATTTGCATGCTTAATATGGAGAACTTCTCTTCAAAAAATTAAGGTCTTTATTGATGTGGTTTGAACATAAGAAGGAGATGTTTGGGGCATAGGCAATCTTTTTAAAACCCTGTAAATCATACTACTTAGAGAACTACTTATTCTTTGTAAACAGCGCTGATGGTGGGGTGGGGGGGAGTGTATTGTCAATTTATATTTATTTTATTAAAGTCCCCATTTTTTTCTTTTACTGCATTTGTCTTCATTTTTCCCAAGTTATCATTTCTCTGATTTTGTTTCTTGGTAGTTGGTTTGGTTTTGGTTGTTGTACTTTTAAGATTCACTTTTCAGTATTTTATTATAGAAGTTTATGTAACATACTAGTGATGGTTTTCAACAGAATTAACTGATTTTCATCTGATCCCTGAATTAAATAGAACACATATTGAGGAGTTTTACTCTAGTGTTTGTATCACTTACAAAATGAGTTCAACATATAATTTAGCCATAAACACGAGTACATACTAAAAAACTATGCCTTGCTTTCCTTTTCTTTTTTTGGTCCAAGAATAATATTATGATTCATATTTAATGTGAAGAGCTTCTTAGCAAGAAACTGTTTAATGCCAAAAATGGCATATTAACTATCATAGTCTTGTGCACAAGACTTGACTTTTCATCTAAAACTCCAGCCATGGAAAAGCAAAGGTTAATACCTATTTGATAATATATTTGAATGCTTGCACAAAGCATATTAGTTTTGGTGCTAATTTAATGTAGATGTCCATGATATCAAATATGGACCAGTCTTTGGAAAATTGCTTTCAGGCATAAGATAAATTCTAGTGTGGAAAACATTTGATAAAATAGTACTCAATCTCCACCACTATAATTAGTAAGTTCTTTTATTACAAAATTTTAAAGTACAGTTATAAATTAATTTATAGTTATAAAATAGGATATATAATTTATAAAGTAAATCTTGTAGAAAAATCTATTTAGTTTTATTGAATAATCTTTTCATGTTTTACATACATTGATTTTTATTTTAATGCTTCACTAGTATACTTTAAAATAAAAATCAATGTATGTAAAACATGAATAGACAAAATGCAGGCACTTAGATAAAATTTACTTGTTCTAGTTGACAGATCAAGAAAATAGAATTTAAGAACTATTTTAATTTTAAGAAATGGTTAGAAAATTATATCAGATCCCACTAGTATTTTCAATTTGTAATTTTTCCTCAAACGACATCAAGCTATCTAAAACTCTTATGAAAGTTATCAGAACAAAACCCAATGAGAATTATTCCCATTTACCTTGTAATTTAAATGTAACTTGGACAACTTGAGCTTTCTATATGTTTAGTATTGTTTAGTCCCAAACTTTTTTCATAATCCAAACCACTTGATGTAAGGAAAATAATAAATTAAAATAAAAGTTTGCTCAATGAGTCAAAGTTTTGATATGAATCTTGATAAGACCGAGGATTCTTGGGTTTTGCTTTATTTTGATATTTGCTGGAAGTTACTTTGTCAGAAAAGGGAAGAGACATCTATTTTCATACTGGGTACTCTGCTCCATCGTGGATGTTTCTCTTCTGCCTTAAAGCACTATTATTCAAACAGATAACTATCCCAGCCACTGATTTCCTGAGCTGTCAATCAAAGTTTACCTGAAATACCCCATTAAAATCACAGCATGAAAGTGTTATTTTTAATGAAATATTACCTTTGAGATTTTTGACTTGAAGACAATCATTGTCATACATCATAATCATGTGTTCATACTTCATGCACATGAATGCTAATTTTAAATTCTTTTGATTAAAAAAATTTGGTATTATACTGTTGCATCAAGTTCCAATTTCTGATTATGAACATGACTAATGCCCCATTAGCCTTATGGCAAAAAGTAGAGTGAGACATATATTTTGAGTTGAGGTTGTTACAGTGTGGAAATATGATGTGGAAGGACAGGATGCTATGGGACTCAATGGGACATCACCTCTCCCATATGTAGGAGGTCAGTGAAGTTTGCCTGAAGGAAACTACATTCAATGGTAAGATCTGAAGGATGATGTGAGTCAGTTATGTGTGTATCTGTGGGAAAGAAAAGTTTCTGTGGAGGGGGAGTGCAGGAGGAGATTGTAAGTTTGTCATTTCTTTTGTAGAAAACACAGAACTTAAAAGCAAGGAGTGGAGCCAGGAATGGCAACTCTCACAATTATATTAAATGACTTATTAGGGAAATGTTTGCTTCCTACCGTCCAGCTTTTAACCTCTAATAGCTTAGAGGTCTTGGTGCGCAAGGGGAGCATGTATTTATTAGAAGACACAATGATGATTCTATGGCACTTAAAATTAAGACTATACTTGACCATTTTGGGCTCCTCCAGAACCAATAGGGCTTTACTATGATCCAGATTCTCAAGAGGCCCTTATACAATGGTGGCATGGATGATTGTATCTGGGATCCTCCAAAGTGGTTCCAACTACCAAGTTTCTTGGGGAAAATTAATGTTAGATTATTATGATTCAATAATAGGACTTCCAGGTATTTGAATTATTCAGGAATAAATCACTGGTTTATCTCATTTGAGGAATCTCAACCAACTGAGGTTTTACTGAAGGCAGAGGACACATGAACTGTGCAATAAAAGAAAGAAATCATAAATGCCAACTACAACCTCATGGCATGTTGCAGAAACAAGGATTTTACTAGGTATTCATATTATATTCTTCCATCTGTCATCTATCATCTATCTTTCCTTTATCTATCTATCTATCTATCTATCTATCTATCTATCTATCTATCTTCTATCATCTACCTATATCTATCTATACAAGTTCTTATTTCCTTCTCTTTTTAAGACTTTATACAATATGCAGTTTTGGTGATGAATAATTTTTTAATTTAGTTCATAGGTTACAGGATGTAAAGGTGGGAATATTGACTTAATTATAAGAGAATGAACATCATCCAGAAATGGGTTCAGTGACTGCTGGAATGTTTGGTCATCTCTTTTGGGTTAGAGGGTTCTTCTTAATTTTTATGGGGCATCGCTGGATTATGTTGAATGGTAATGTATTCCTGTCGCTATTGTTGTTGTTTGGAAGTTTAAACATGGATAGAAGGTGATGGGAATATGTAGTGGTCAGACAGGCAGAGTGGTGTATAGCATTCTCATTGATTCCTACTAGTGAACTGCACATACTGCAAAATATGAAAAGCTAAAAACTGTATTTCCTAGATATGCTTACACCTAGATGAATGTACTTTATTTTCATTAACTAGATGTAGTTGTGTGAAATATTGTATGTGAAAGCCATATTTTCTGATAATTCTGTAGCTTCTGTCGGTAAACTCAACCTTAGAAGTGTTTGCATTTCTGGGATGAACTTTTTGATTTCGGATATTTGCTGATCTGACTACTTCATGATTGTGGAAGAAACTTGTAGTTCCCTTGGTAACCAAGTTCTATAGTGCTTTTGAAATCATCACTAAAAGTTTAGCCTGCAGTCTTCCTTCAATCTCCACATTCACTCTATAAGCAATTTAATATCTGTAATAGAGCCCTTGTGCTTGAACTAGCCAGAGTGAATTGCATTTTTTGCAATTGAACACTGATCAATTCAGTGGAGACATGAAATAAGAAAACATTTTTTTATTTTATATATTTTATATTTTTCTATTTTTGAAAAGGGGAAACTTCTGAGTCTGATGTGAACAAGAACTCTTTTATAGCCAACCCGACTGGGGGGATGCCAGAAGGAAGAGATGCGTGAGAGAGGTCTCTAATTTGGTATTTAGCGATTTGTAGTCTTGGGTAGTTAAGAATTGTCTCTACCTCCATTGTACTCAAGTCCTTCTAGATATGCAGATCATCACTAATTGAGCAATTCATTAATAATAATATAAGAAGTTGCTCATGGGAAAACAAACAAACAAACAGATAACCTCCTCTTCCCTTCTTCCTTATTTATGTCACATGACAAATGAATCTGTTATTTTCTAACAGTAAAGGGAGAATCAGGGATTCCTAGTCCATAATTTTTCAGAGCAGGCAAACCATTTGGGTGACTTCATCTCATTGAAAAGGATCACAGTGTCTGAGCTTTATCTAAAGTTCCAGTGTATTTCAAATAGAAAACCAAAAGGGATGAATGAATGAATCATGGGCAGAAAGGAGACAGAACAGGGAGTGATGAGGGTAACAGCCATCTCTTTCATTCTTTTAGTGGTAATCAGCTTAATAGTTACATCTTTGGGTAGTAAAAAGATCCAGTTTTCATAGCCATACATTTTTTTATCTCTAGGGCTACTGTCATTCCTTGTAAGGACCCAAAGAGAATGCTATGCTAACACATTCCTGCTTTTATACTCCTTTCCAATCTCTGTCGAGAAGATGCTCCTCAGATTTCCCAAGGCCAATCTCTATATGGACTTCTAGCATAGGGGTTAGATAACACATATAGCAACCTATTACAACATAAAACAATGTATAAATGTTTTATTTCATAATGGAGATCATAAAAAAGTATTATAAATAAAGGATTTTGCTTTAGGGGCAACAGATCCAAAGTGTAGCTGGTGGGAGTAATAGCAGACAATTCAGTCAAGCTTTTCACTACATGTCACTTAAGTAACCATAGTAGCATTTGTTACAAGCCTACACTGTATAGCACCAAACCTAGGGACTGGATAATAGCATTTTCTTCTACCACCTTAACATCCTGGACCTTACAAAATAATGATATTCCTTCAAAATATTCTATTAAAGTGTTTTCCCTACCTCACTCCCTGGAAATGTTGAGGAATTCAATCAAATTATCTTGTATGGACAAGCATTTATGACAGTAAAAAGCTAAGCAGAATAAAGTTTAAGTAACAAAAATGGACAGACTTGAAAATAGCTTCAAAAAAATCTGGCTTCAATTAATATCTTTGCTAAAATTTGATTTATTTACAGTAATTCCAGGTAATCGTTGGAATGCTTATCTCCCAGAGTCTAATCAAAAGGTCCAAAAAGGGACTGAAAATTTAATTTGCCAAGAAAACTAAGGAGTTAATCTAATGGGGCAGAGGGACTACAGACTACTAACTGAGATACAAAGAAAAGCAAGCTGCTTCTTAGATTGTGGCTGGGCTCCTTATCTTGGTTTTCCTATAATTGCCTTGGGCTGAGCAGGGTTTTGCTTATTTATTTATTTATTCTTTTAGGATTTACCTGAGCTTACGTCCTAAAGGGATTTGAGGCAGCTTACATAATTAAATATAATACAAAACATGAAAATATAAAAAATGAAAACCTGCTTGAATTCCTGGCCCTGTTCCCTCCCATTTTTGCAGTTGCAGGTTTGTCTTTAACCTAGGCATTAGTGCCAATCCAGTTCCTACTCAGAGGGAAAGAAAGAAATCCTGTATTCTTGAAGGAAAGATGTGCTCAGATATCAGAGGAAGCCTTATTAAGTTACTGGAAACTCTGAGAAGAGAGTCTTACCTTTATTTCCTGGAGAGTCAGCCAGTTTTTTTGTTTTGTTTTGCTTTTTGTTTTGGGGGGTTTTTTTGGACTAGGCTTGAACTCCAGCATCTGGGCCTCTATCTTGGTCATTTCCTTGTCTTACTTTTGTTGTCTAGCAAGCCAGTTTTCTCCTATATGTAGGTCCTGCCTTATCCTGGCATCCTAACCTTTACACACTAATTTGAGGTTACCAGGTGAGCAAATAAATTACAGGATACTAGTTAAATTTGAATTTAAGATAAGCAACAAATAGTTTTTTTTTTTCCCTGGTATAAGTATGCCCCCAATATTACATAGGAGTATCCTCAGAATCTCGACTGCCTCTTCTTTAAAAAGATTGTAGATGGGGAGTTCCCTGGTGGCCTAGTGGTTAGGATTCCAGGCTTTCACTGCTGTGGCCCGGGTTCAATCCCTGGTCAGGGAACTGAGATCCTGCAAGCTGCGAGGCCAGGCCAAAGGAATAAATAAATAAATAAAAAGATTGTAGGTGTGCATGTTTGGCAAGATTGTTGCAAGTATACAGAGAGATAATGTATTGCATGGAACATTCTTATACGAAAATAATTATTTGTCATTTATCTGAAATTCAAATTTAACTGGGTATCCTGTATTTTATCTGGGACCTCTACCGTAACTTCTTGAAGATTTCCCTGCTGCTGGCACTACTTGCTTATGTGTCCCATGTTGACAGCTATCAGAGCTCAGGCTTTTCTAGCCTGTTGTAATGCATTTGCCTAGGGTCCCCTTTCTGGTCCTCACTAATCCATATATGATTATTACTTCCATTTTCTGTAAATGGCTTCCTCTAAATAGCATGCCCTACATGTGTATGTGAATTTCCTGTATTTGCCTGCTGCTTTGTGTATGACTGGTATTCCCCTAACACCCCCAATCCTACAGACATTCCCCATCTGGCCTATTACTCTCACTTCACTGACATTAAGTCCTAGTTTTGTCTGGGGCAGTTCTATTAAGAGCAGCAAATAATTAGGCAGTATCTACTTGATTCCAGGTCTTGGTGAGATGCTGCAAATACAAAGAGAAACAAGGCATGTGCCCTATCTTCAGGGACCTTGGAGTCAGGCAGAGGAATAGGTACTAGAAGTGATGATAATATTAATAACTATCCTTTTTGGATACTTACTACAGGCCAGAAACATTTTCTGTCTTAATTCTTGCAGCAACCAAGCCAAAAATATGTATTATCTCTTTAAGAAAGAGAAAACTGAGATTCTGAAGATAATCAACTTTCCTAAATAAATGCTTTCTCAACTTTCTCAATGGCCACCTGGGATGGTAATCTAGACTTCTGACTTCAGATTAATTGTGCATCGCATTGGCTTACTCTCAACTGAATTCATTATTAACATATAGCATTTATTTTTTATGTCCAGCATATGTCCCCAGAGGAGGGAGGATGTCACTGGTGACACTGCTATATGGAGTTACTCCTTTGTCATTTTTTTCTCCTGTGACATTGATGACACAGGCTAGAAGGTCCACACTCATTAGGGTTTCTAAATTTCTTCCTAACTTGTATGGGGTGAATTCAAGTAAACATGATTCATATCCATACTTTTAAAAAAGAAGCCTATTTATATGGATGTGGTGATCAGAGCAGAAAGCATATATAAGCCTTTCCTGTGCACCCACCTTCCCCCAAGTCTAGGGCTGGTAACTCCTCAGTCACTGAGCCACAGGCTTGCTGGTCTTTCTATTGTCGAAATAGTGTTGCAAGAAAATTACTTCATCTCTCTCTGTCTTAAATACCCTATCTTCTGCTTTGTTTCCAGAGTCATCTGTCTTAGGGATTATGTTTGGAAAGAGGGGTCATATTCTAGTTGTGATTTTTTGTGGTAATCAGAGAAGTTGTATCTCAGGGAAGTTGTATCTCAATGCCCACCCCTCTTTCTGGCTTAAAATAGTAGTGGTAATGGAGGGATTCAATGGCATTTGACTATTTACCTCTTATTAATGAACATTGATCTATATATATTCAGTGAATGCCAGACGTGTAGCCAGAAACATGTTAAACCTGTTCCATTTTCCTTCCTGCAAGCAGCTTCTTTTGCTGACAGCTCGAGGTGGTTTCCTTAGCTCTGGACTCTACATGATGTTTCAGCTCAGCGGCTTACAGCTTTTCTAGCAATGGTCCCTCAGTTTTCCAATTCCACATTTCCAGACAAGATGTTGATTATCTCAGGTCCTACATGACATAGAATTTTGGCCTTTTGTGGACATGCTGCCCTGGAATTAGGTGCCCAATTTTGGTCTTAGGGACTGAGCTGAGAAAGCAGGGTTTGTACAGAAATGGGTACTCAGCAGATGCTGAGGGTGGGAGGAGGGGCAGAGTCACTGGGGTGGGGCAGAGGCATTCTAAAAGATATTTAGCAAGGATGTGTTTCAAAATATGGAGCTACATTGGGAATTTTAGGCATCAGGACACCAGGCAGCACAAAATTTATTCCAGGAGCAACAAAAAGTCCAGACTGATATTGTTGGTTCAATAAAGTACTCAGTGGATGCCTATTTGGTGGGCATCACATCCCTTATGATCAGCTCTAACGAGCTTGGGTATGTTCTGGTTTCAGAAAATACTGGAAGAAGTTAACTGATCCAGACAATAGAGCCTGAGGGGAGTGCTTCCTAAGTGAATTTTTTTAACATGATTGAATAATTAGCCCAACTGGTGTAGCCCCTGAGATGGCTAATATTTCACAAGCACCACACTGTCCTTTTATGCTTTTATTTAAGATATGCTATGTTTTCAATAAACAAACACACAGGACACGAATAGTACAAATGAAGAAGCATCTTGAAATGTGACATTCTATTTTATGTTTAGGTTTTTAACTCCAGAATCTGAAAATAAAGTAGTAAAGTACTCATATGTGAACATTGCTTTTTAATACTTCTAAATTATGCTTTCTTTTTGCTCTTTCATAAATTCGTGTTATGTCTATCTTAATATAGTATCTCCCTGAAATATTTTTTTGACATAGAGACATTGTCAAAGAGAAAAGTGACAAGTAATTGATTCAATGAGTATTGCCATTAATTACCGTGAAACTAAGTTGCTCTCCTTTTGAAAATTAATCAAGGGCAATTATCCATGGTGGCGATAAGCCACAATTCAAGTGCTGACAGAATACTTTTCCTATGATGTGTTTGTTTCTTGAGGCTGAAAATATTGAGGGAATGAAAAGGAGGAGAATTATGTAAGCACAAATTGCAGGTGTAGACAGGTGATGTACACCTCTATTAGTAACAAAATAAACTGATAAATAGCAAAATGAATATTAAAAAGCTTTCTGAGACTGTGAGGCAGTCATGGCAATGAACAGAAGCCTACAGGCCCAAACTTTGAATCCAAGAAGCAGGCATCACAATGTTAATATTTTAGTGAAACCAGAAAAATACGTCCTTTGGCTATTGGTATTCTACTTCTCCAGGCTACCTCTGCACACGACTGCCATCATTGCACTGCCTTTGCATTGTTGCTAAGCATCAGGAGCCTCCTGTGACACTCTTATGCACAGGATAGTTGGGAGTAGCCAAACTATCAAGGTTACATTAGGGCATGTCCAATTACTACATCCGCATTTCTGAGTAATCCGCTTGCCTAGGAGCCTGAGAGAACAATTTTGCTGATTTGGCACTAAGTATGAAAGCCTTCCAGAAATTAAAAAGTAACGTGAAGTTTTATTGTACATGATTGATGGATCTCAAATACCCGCTAAGTTTAAGAGTCAGACAGATATGTCTAAAATAGTTTTAAGAAGTCTAGCTCTCAGCACTTCTAAAGTGATCGAATTGCAAAGAGAATGCAAAATTTCCAGATTAGCCAGCTTGCTACATTAAGGTTTTAAAGTTAATCAGAGCTTTAAAGTTAAGCTCTCTCTCCCTCTTTTTCTCCCTCCCTCCGTTTTTTTCTTTTAAGTGTATAATTAGTGCTGGGAAGAAAACTGTGCTCCATACGTAGGTGTAATCCCTTATTAATTTTATGTCCTCTCCTTTCCTGGCAAACTTTGCCTTGTGTAACATCAGATGATTTACCGATGAGATCCGCCAATCTCAAAGGGCTTTTTGGCGAATAAATTTTTCATCAGTATAAATTTCTAGTTGGTGGGTTTTGGAACTGGACGCTGACAGTCTTAGCAACTGAGTCTATGTTAATGTAGAGGTGGAGGTTGGGAGCTTGCTTTGGGGTGCTATCACGGGCAATTTATTGACAGTACGTGCTCATATAAGCCCAGGGCCTGTTGTTTAGGAAGATCCTTTAAGCAAGCAGTGAAGCATGGCAGAATCATAACATATTATATTCAGAAGAGAGTGTAGAAATATTTTAGTCCAATTCTGCACTCAAGACGTGAACCCCTATAAAAATCATTGAATAGTAATAGCTACAACTCTGTTTGGATATCTCCACTGAACTTAGATGGCCAAAATTCTATTTTGACAGAAGAAAACAAAAATAGTTTATTAACAAAATTCTCACATCTAAATAATGGTGTATAATCAATAAGATGTTTCTAAATATTTTAGGTATAACAAAGGCTAATAGTGTAGGTTATTTCCACTTTTAACTTGTAAGAATTAACAAACACTTCATCAGCTTATCCACTTTTAAGATAATTTTGGAAAAGAATATAGTTTTGTTGCTTTTAATAATATATTTCTTACTAATATTATTCGTTTTGTGTGTGCTTTACAATTTCAGGATACATTCTCAACATGTTCTTCTTATAGAGAGAAGTAATTTCAAAAGTCAGGATGGTATATTGTTAAAGAGACTGCCTGCTTCTGTATCTTGGCTCACGTTTACTCATTTTATGACATTTGGCAAGTTACTTAACGTTTCTATACTTCATCTATAAAGTGGAGAAAATATTACCAACTTAATAGCATTAATGTGAGAATTAGTTCCTGTTTGTTACTGATTAGAACAGTGCCCAGGGTGTATTAAAATCTTCCTAATCCAGTGAGTA
Organism: Balaenoptera borealis; assembly: GCF_965194805.1. NCBI lineage: Eukaryota > Metazoa > Chordata > Mammalia > Artiodactyla > Balaenopteridae > Balaenoptera > Balaenoptera borealis. The sequence continues at coordinate 101,069,907 of NC_138862.1, read as the reverse complement.
CCACCTCCATTTAATTCATCAGGCAACAAAGGCCAATCTAGGTCTGCTGATCTCTTTAAGACTACATGCTTATAGTTGAGGATGGCGGTGGTGGTGGTGATGATGATGATGTTGATACCTGCTGACCTATGTTTGGATAGAATCAGTAGATCTTCAAAGTATTTTCACAACTGATATTCAGACAAATCTTGAAAGAAAGAGGAAAAAGCAGACTTTCCTCCTAGTGATTTCAATGGATTTGAAGATGTAGAAAAAAGAAATTGGATTGAAATGATTAAAAACAGCTAAAATCCTTAAGCAACGTTGCATTAGGTAAATAAAAGTATGAATCTGACTTACCTGCATATTGAATGCCTCAGTGGGTCAGGGAATACTTCTTGGAGGTAACACATGAGAAGAACCATGACAACTGAGTAAGAAGGTATCCAGGTAAAAAAGAAAATGGGGCAAGAATATGCTAAGCAGAGTGAAATCCTATCATAGAATCAGGGCAAGAGGTGGGATGGGGCCTCCTACAAACTGAGAGTGCTTTGTTAGAGTAGGTATGCATTTGGAGAGGATGTTGAAATTAGAAAGGAAAATGAATAGGTGTCAGGTCCTAAAGAGTCTAGCACAACCTGGTGAAAATCTAGATTTATCTTGAAAAGAGTAAGTAGCCATTGAATTATTTAAAGTAAGGAATTCCTTTTAAGTTTTTCCTTTTGGAAATACCACTGCTAAAGAAGTTTGGGGCATCTAAGACTAGAGACAGGGAGACCAAGTAGAAGGTAGCTACATTAATGCAGGTAATATATATGAAAAGGTCCTGAATCACACTTGCTGGCCAACTGAATGCAGAGAATAATAAAGGCTTATATTCTAGAAATAATTTTCAATTAATTAACATTAAGACACAATACTTATAGGTTTGATTAACTTACAGTATTTAAAAATAAACAATTAAAAATTCATATTGGAAAAATGCACATGTATGGAGCAAAGTAGTAAGTCATCTGGGCAAACCTAGAGGAAAGGCTTAAAAACCTGTTTTTTAAGCCAGGTTTTGCCCCCATACTAAACAGTTTTCTGTCAGATTACCATTTTCCATTAAAACTGTTATGGATCTTTCTCTAACCTCTGTTTACAAACTTAAAAAGGGGGCTCATTTGCTGGCTGTGGATGCCCTTGAAGGGTTAACAAAGCCATATTTTGAAGGTTTGTAGTTCCTATGGAGAGATCTTTGACATAATGCTTGGTTGTGAAATGCTTCTTCATATAATACATGGCCACAACGACCACTAAAATGTGAAAGAACAACCAGTGATCCACATTCTACAGAGGGTCCAGACTGCTGGCCTTGGAACTACAGAAGATGCTGAACTCTGATGGTTGCCAAACCAAAACTGAGATGATTCAGCTATAGCATTTCCAGTTCATTCTTGAGAACTGAGGGCTTGTCTGAGCTTTCAGCCTGTACAGGGTGGAGAGGGGAACATGAAGGACTGATGAGAAAGAACAGAGTCTTAACATCATCAGATTCATTTGGTGCCCAGAATTGTGAATTCACAAACTGCACATCACAGAATGATTCCCTCTCACTATTGATTTGTAATTCTAATAGTTCAACAAAGTTATTTGGTGTTTTATAATGCTGTTTATAGGGAATTTACAGATATTTTATGAGCATAATCCCTTTGGAACACAATTTTCTTAGTAGAGAAACCCTTGTTGTAAACTTCCTAAGACATGAACAAAAGTTTATAGATGCACATGAAACTTTTCAGCAGGCCATATTTATGCTCTTGTCCTCTTAGAAATTTTTGAGGTTTATCTTTTCTAAAAGCTGTACTTGATGTTTTGTGGAATGAAAACATTGAAGAAAAATGTTACAGACCCAAATTTGCTGGAATTATTATTGCTTTTCTATCAGATTGGCCAAAGAGGAAAATTTCAGACTAAATATTCTTTTTCTGAGACTGATAGAGGCAAATGTTAGAATGTAAGAAAAATTTAAAGATAAATTACTAAACAGTAAGCATGTTACTTAGGCAAAATGTAAAAAAAAGGAAGGGAACAAATTTTGATCTGTTATATTTAAGCATCCTATAATCTATATGGAGAATTTAAATTTAGGGTTATAGTTGCATGTCAGACTTTGTTGCAATTATTCAAGCACATAACATTATAAGACACTGGGCACCTATAGCAGTTTAAGAGGAGGAGACCATACACTGTTGTGTTGGATGCTGATTCTGTAGCAAGACATATCTAAACAACTTTTATGCTGTGTTTTAAGTGTTATTTACATTTTAAAAAAGGTCAAATAAAAAGCTCTGGACATTCAGAGGAGGGAAACATGACATTGGAATAGATGACAATTGGACTAATCCCTAAAATACAATGAGTTTATGAAAATGTCAATATCTGGAAAAATTCTCCAGGTAGAAAGATGAGATGCATCCGAAATCTCACATCTGGGAAATAGTATGGCATATGGTGAATGAAATTAGTTAAATTTGACCAGAGGAGAAAGTGAATGGTGAGCAGAAATGAGATTTAAGCTGGTTGGATTAGACCGTGAAGGGCCTTCAGAGTCAAGGAAAAAAGTCTAGGTTGTCTTCTCTGGCCATTATGGCATTGAAGATTTACAAGTGATGCAATTACTCTCTTGTGTGGCAATAGAGTTGAAGAGAGGGAAAATTTTTCTGTGGTAAGCTAGGAAGGTGTAATGCAGGCATGGGCTAACAAAAGCCTGATCTAAATGAATGATTCTGACAATGGAGTGACACTGATAGACAGTAGAGCTGTTTCAGCTCTAAAACTGACATGACTTGGCAAGCAAATCATAAGTGAAAAAAGTAGTATATAGAGACGACTTCACGATACATGTCTAGATACGACTAACATGGCAGTTTCCCATAGAGCACCATTCCTACTGCACAATTAAATAACATGGAGGGAGGAAAAGATTTGAAAAGGAAGGTGATAACCACAGTATAGGATCATATTATATTTACATATTACATTTACACTTGGTTGAGTTCTTCATAGGTGGAATTATCTAAAATGCTTTACAAAGTGCATGACAACGTGCTCATATTTTTAATTACTTATTAAGGGAATGAGTTGCTCTGTGGACATTTGGTAGTACACATAAGTCCATGCCACTCTCTCACTTCATCCCAGCTTATCCTTCCCTCTCCCCGTATCCTCAAGTCCATTCTCTACGCCTGCATCTTTATTCCTGTCCTGTCCCAAAGTTCTTCAGAGTCTTTTTTTTTTTTTTTTAGATTCCATATATATGTGTCAGCATACGGTATTTATTTTTCTTTTTCTGACTTACTTCACTCTGTATGACAGTCTCTAGGTCCATTCACCTCACTACAAATAATTTCGTTTCCTTCTATGGCTGAGTAATATTCCATTGTATATGTGGTCCCAACTTCTTTATCCATTCATCTGTCGATGGAAACTTAGGTTGCTTCCATGTCCTGGCTATTGTAAATAGTGCTGCAATGAACATTGGGGTACATGTCTCTTTTTGAATTATGATTTTCTCAGGGTATGTGTCCAGTAGTGGGAATGCTGGGTCATATGATAGTTCTATTTTTAGTTTTTGAAGGAATCTCCATACTGTTCTCCATAGTGGCTGTATCAATTTACACTCCCCCCCAACAGTGCAAGAGGGTTCCCTTTTCTCCACACCCTCTCCAGCATTTATTGTTTGTAGACTTTTTGATGATGGCCATTCTGACTGGTGTGAGGTGATACCTCACTGAAGTTTTGATTTGCAGTTCCCTAATGATTAGGGATGTTGAGCATCCTTTCATGTGTTTGTTGGCACTCTGTATATCTTCTTTGGAGAAATGTCTATTTAGGTCTTCTGCCCATTTTTGGATTGGGTTGTTTGTTTTTTGATATTGAGCTGCATGAGCTGCTTGTATATTTTAGAGATTAATCCTTTGTCAGTTGCTTCATTTGCAAATATTTTCTCCCATTCTGAGGGTTGTCTTTTGGTCTTGTTTATGGTTTCCTTTGCTGTGCAAAAACCTTCAAGTTTCATTAGGTCCCATTTGTTTATTTTTGTTTTTATTTCCATTTCTCTAGGAGGTGGGTCAAAAAGGATCTTGCTGTGATTTATGTCACAGAGTGTTCTGTCTGTGTTTTCCTCTAAGAGTTTGATAGTGTCTGGCCTTACATTTAGGTCTTTAATCCATTTTGAGTTTACTTTTGTTTATGGTGTTAGGGAGTGTTCTAATTTCATTCTTTTACATGTAGCTGTCCAGTTTTCCCAGCACCACTTATTAAAGAGGCTGTCTTTTCTCCATTGTATATTCTTGCCTCCTTTATCAAAAATAAGGTGACCATATGTGAGTGGTTTTATCTCTGGGCTTTCTATCCTGTTCCATTGATCTATATTTCTGTTTTTGTGCCAGTACCATACAGTCTCAATTGCTGTAGCTTTGTAGTATAGTCTGAAGTCCAGGAGCCTAATTCCTCCAGCTCCATTTTTCTTTCTCAAGATTGCTTTGGCTATTCGGGGTCTTTTGGGTTTCCATGCAAATTGTGAAATTTTTTGTTCTAGTGCTGTGAGAAATGCCAGTGGTAGTTTGATAGAGATTGCACTGAATCTGTAGATTGCTTTGGGTAGTATAGTCATTTGCACAATGTTGATTCTTCCAATCTGATGGTATCATCTTTAATTTCTTTCATCAGTGTCTTATAGTTTTCTGCATACAGGTCTTATGTCTCCTAAGGTAAGTTTATTCCTAGGTATTTTATTCTTTTTGTTGCAGTGGTAAATGGGAGTGTTTCCTTAATTTCTCTTTCAGATTTTTCATCATTAGTGTATAGGAATGCAAGAGATTTCTGTGCATTAATTTTATATCCTGCTACTTTACCACATTCGTTGATTAGCTCTAGTAGATTTCTGGTAGCAACTTTAGGATTCTCTATGTATAGTATCAGGTCATCTGCAAACAGTGACAGCTTTACTTCTTTTCCAATTTGTATTCCTTTTATTTCTTTTTCTTCTCTGATTACTGTGGCTAAAACTTCCAAAACTATGTTGACTAATAGTGGTGAGAGTGTACAACCTTGTCTTGTTCCTGATCGTAGAGGAAATGGTTTCAGTTTTTCACCATTGAGAATGATGTTGGCTGTGGGTTTGTCATATATGGCCTTTATTATGTTGAGGTAAGTTCCCTCTATGCCTCCTTTCTGGAAGGTTTCTTCCATAAATGGGTGTTGAATTTGGTCAAAAGCTTTTTATGCAGCTATTGACATGATCATATGTTTTTTCTCCTTCAGTTGTTCATATGGTTTATCACATTGATTGATTTGTGTATATTGAAGAATCCTTGCATTCCTGGGATAAACCCCACTTGATCATGGTGTATGATCCTTTTAATGTGCTGTTGGATTCTGTTTGCTAGCATTTTGTTGAGGATTTTTGCATCTATGTTCATCAGTGATATTCGTCTGTAGTTTTCTTTCTTCGTGACATCTTTGTCTGGTTTTAGTATCAGGGTGATGGTGGCCTTGTAGAATGAGTTTAGGAGTGTTCCTCCCTCTGCTATATTTTGGAAGAGCTTGAGAAAGATAGGTGTTAGCTCTTCTCTAAATGTTAGATAGAATTCACCTGTGAAGCCATCTGGTCCTGGGCTTTTGTTTGTTGGAAGATTTTTAATCACAGTCTCAATTTCAGTGCTTGTGATTGGTCTGTTTATATTTCCTATTTCTTCCTGGTTCAGGCTCGGAGGGTTGTGCTTTTCGAAGAATTTGTCCATTTCTTCCAGGTTGTCCATTTTACTGGCATATTGTTGCTTGTAGTAATCTCTCATGATCCCTTGTATTTCTGCAGTGTCAGTGTTACTTCTCCTTTTTCATTTCTAATTCTATTGATTTGAGTCTTCTCCCTTTTTTTCTTGATGAGTCTGGCTAATGGTTTATCAATTTTGTTTATCTTCTCAAAGAACCAGCTTTTAGTTTTATTGATCTTGGCTACTGTTTCCTTCATTTCTTTTTCAATTATTTCTGCTCTGATCTTTATGATTCTTTTCCTTCTGCTAACTTTGGGTATTTGTTGTTCTTCTTTCTCTGATTGCTCTAGGTGTAAGTTTAGGTTGTTTATTTGAGATGTTTCTTGTTTCTTAAGGTAGGATTGTATTGCTGTAAACTTCCCACTTAGAACTGCTTTTGCTGCATCGCATAGGTTTTGGGTCGTCGTGTTTTCATTGTCATTTGTTTCTAAGTATTTTTTAATTTCCTGTTTGATTTCTTCAGTGATCTCTTGGTTATTTAGTAGCGTATTGTTTATCCTCCATGTGTTTGTATTTTTTAGTTTTTTTCCTGTAATTGATATCTAGTCTCATAGTGTTGTAGTCGGAGAAGATACTTGATACGATTTCAATTTTCTTAAATTTACCAAGGCATGATCTGTGACTCAAGATATGATCTATCCTGGAGAATGTTCCATGAGCACTTGGGAAGAAAGTGTATTCTGTTGTTTTTGGATAGAATGTCCTCTAAGTATCAATTAAGTCCATCTTGTTTAATGTATCATTTAATGCTTGTGTTTCCTTATTTATTTTCATTTTGGATGACCTGTCCATTGGTGAAAGTGGGGTGTTAAAGTCCCTTACTATGATTGTGTTTCTGTTGATTTCCCCTTTTATGGTTATTAGCATTTGCCTGATGTTTTGAGGTGCTCCTGTGTTAAGGGCATAAATATTTATAATTGTTATATCCACTTCTTGGATTGATCCCATGATCATTGTGTAGTATCCTTCTTTGTCTCTTGTAATAGTCTTTATTTTAAAGTCTATTTTGTCTGATATAAGAAGTGCTACTCCAGCTTTCTTTTGATTTCCATTTGCATGAAATATCTTTTTCCATCCCCTCACTTTCAGTCTGTATGTGTCCCTAGGTCTGAAATGGGTCTCTTGTAGACAGCATATGTATGGGTCTTGCTTTTGTATCCGTTCAGCCAGTCTATGTCTTCTGGTTGGAGTGTGTAATCCATTTACATTTAAGGTAGTTATCGGTATGTAAGTTCCTATTATCATTTTCTTAATTGTTTTGGGGTTGTTTTTGTAGGTTTTTTCCTTCTCTTGTGTTTCTTGCCTAGAGAAGTTCCTTTAGCATTTGTTGTAAAGCTGGTTTGGTGGTGCTGAATTCTCTTAGCTTTTACTTGTCTGTAAAGGTTTTAATTTTTCCATTGAATCTGAATGAGATCCTTGCTGGGTAGAGTAATCTTGGTTGTAGGTTTTTCCCTTTCATCACTTTAAATATGTCTTGCCACTCCCTTCTGATTTGCAGAGTTTCTGCTGAAAGATCAGCTGTTAACCTTATGGAGATTCCCTTGTATGTTGTTTGTTGTTTTTCCCTTGCTGCTTTTAATATTTTTTGTTTGTATTTAGTTTTTGATAGTTTGATTACTATATGTCTTGGCATGTTTCTCCTTGGGTTTATCCTGTGTGGAACTCTCTGTGCTTCCTGGACTTGATTGACTATTTCCTTTCCCATATTAACAAAGTTTTCAACTATAATCTCTTCAAATATTTTCTCATTCCCTTTCTTTTTCTCTTCTTCTTCTGGGACCCATATAATTCAAATGTTGGTGTATTTAATGTTGTCCCAGAGGTCTCTAAAACTGTCCTCAATTATTTTCATTCTTTTTTCTTTATTCTGCTCTGCAGTAGTTATTTCCACTATTTTATCTTCCAGGTCACTTATCCATTTTCTGCCTCAGTTATTCTGCTATTGCTTCCTTGTAGAGAATTTTAAATTTCATTTATTGTGTTGTTCATCATTGTTTGTTTGCTCTTTAGTTCTTCTAGGTCCTTGTTAAACATTTCTTGTATTTTCTCCATTCTATTTCCAAGATTTTGGATCATCTTTACTCTGAATTCTTTTTCAGGTTGACTGCCTATTTCCTCTTCATTTGTTTGGTCTGGTGGGTTTTTATCTTTCTCCTTCATCTGCTGTGTTTTTCTCTGTTTTTTCATTTTACTTCATTTACCGTGTTTGGGGTCTCTTTTTCGCAGGCTGCAGGTTTGTAGTTCCCGTTGTTTGTGGTGTTTTCCCCCAGTGGCTAAGGTTGGTTCAGTGGGTTGTCTAGGCTTCCTGGTGGAGGGGACTAGTGCCTGTGTTCTGGTGGATGTGGCTGGATCATGTCTTTCCGGTGGGCAGGACTGCATCCAGTTTTGTGTTTTGGGGTATCTGTGAACTTAGTATGATTTTAGGCAGCCTCTCTGCTAATGGGTGGGGTTGTGTTCCTGTCTTGCGAGTTGTTTTGCATAGGTTGTCAAGCACTGTAGCTTGCTTGTTGTTGAGTGGTGCTGGCTCTTATTGTTGAGATGGAGATCTCTGGGAGAGCTTTCGCTGTTTGATGTTACGTGGAGCTGGGAGGTCTCTGGTGTACCAATGTCCTAAACTTGGCTGTCCCACCCCAGAGGCACAGGCCTGACACCCGGCTGGAGCACCATGGCCCTGTCAGCCACACGGGCAGGTATGTGAGGTGTTTCTTGCCTTTTAGGAAATCTGAGGTCTTCTGCCAGCGTTCAGTAGGTGTTCTGTAGGAGTTTTTCCACATGTAGATGTATTTCTGATGTATTTGTGGGGAGGAAGGTGATCTCCACATCTTACTCCTCTGCCATCTTGAAGCTCCCCCTGTGGAGAGCAGTATTCAAATTGTTGAACAATAGATTGAGAAAAGTAAATTTGTGTATAGAAGATTTGCAAGCAAAAGAAACTCAACTGGGGAGACATTTCAGAATATGCCTCATAGGGTTTGTGTGGAGGATCATTTGATACAATATGTATGAGTACTTCATAAACTTTAAATTATAAAAATAATACATTTGTTCAGCAAGTACCTATTAAATAATATTATAGATCAAATCTTGTTGGGTGCTAAAAATAAAGAAATGAATAAGAAAAGGTCCTTCACATATCACATTTGTTTTTTCTTACATTTAAAAAATTATTTTCCTATGTATTATATTTGCAGTGTCAATAGAGGTTGAATGTTTAGTTTTGAATTTTTGTTTTCACATTCCTCCAAATGAGAGTGATACAAATAGAATATTTTTCTTACTTTTAGCAATACTACTGACTATATGTCATTTATAGCATACACCTATTAAATTAATGTATAACAACATTGACTCAGTGTTTAGTGACTATCTTCAAACTATGGCAATATTAATTCTAATATTGTTTTATTTGATCAGAATACCATTAGGCCAACACATCTATTATGTACTTTTAAAACTTTCTGTTAAAAGGATCACAACCAGACACAAGAAAGATAAGCATTTGAATGAAAACTGCTTGTATTTTCTACTTTCTTGGTGTGTGGTCTTGAACAAATTACTTATCAATTCTACTTCTCAGTTCCCATTTATGTAAAATGGAGATTATCATGCTTATAGGAGTGTGTAAAAATAACTGAGATAATGTATATAAGGTGCTCAACCTACTGCCAGACACATAACAACTAGTTAATACATATTAGTCACACTGTATAATTAAATCACAAATACAACTATAATTCCTCTCCCCTCTGTCTTCTTTTTCATCTCCTCCTCCTCCTTCATCTTTTTCCTACCTCTTCTCCGTAATTCAGAATCCTGGGGTCTACACCAACCAGAAAGCAGGGTGGCTACCAGCCTAATGCTATGAGATTATCCTGAGATGACCAGGCAATTGCTTCCACATCAACTGTATCATTACTTCCCCTGATATAACTGTCTCACAGCCATAGCTTACTGGATATCTAGAGATAAAGAGGTAAAAATTTGGAAACATGATCTTTCACCAAAATGGTAGTTTCTAAATGACTGGAATGTGCTTTGAGCAGTGCATGCATGGGTGTGTTTGAAAGAGGAGTCAGGGGGTGGGGAGGTGTTGCAGGGTTACAGTCACTGGAACTGATCGAAGAGAATTTATATTATGTATAAAGTATTTCTTTTGAAGCCATTTTTAGAAATTACTATATTCTTTAGTTCTATTTCAAATCAAATCATATACAAAATTTCCCATCTATACAATAAAAATTTTAAGGGCCTCTTTTGAATTGGTACTTCAGTCTATCTCAGAGGAGCACATTTTAGAAAGCTTTTGATTTGGAACATATATCTTTTTCCTTATTTTTCAGAAACTAGGGTAGGAAAGGAGGCCCTCAATTTGATAGAAAGGCACTATATGAATCTCCACTAGATTCCAAAAATTAAAATAGAAGCTGTGTCAACCTGTTCTTTGTTTTACATCCATGTGGGAGAGTCTATAAGCGGTCATGTGGACAGTAAGTGGGGGTCAAGTGCAGTCCGTACACCCTGCTGTTGGCTAGAGCCCAGCATAGCAGATGTTCCTTTGTTCAAGAATGAGCAAACAGGAAAAAAATCAACATGAGGTCTATAAAAGTTCTGCACCATAAGGAATAGGAGAGTATTAACCTGAAAAAGAGTTGAAAGAAAAGCTTACTTCTAAAAATTACTTTCTAAAGCAAACAGAAAAGTGGTTTGTCATGTTCATAGTAAGATATAAGAAAATGTGGCCACTGCTTAAATAATAATAGTAATAACAATCATAGTAATAATAATGCTGACATTTGCATAGTATTTACTATGTGTCAGGCCAGGTACTTTATCTAAAATATTTTATGTGTATATACATATATATGTATATGTATATGAACCTATCATTAGTCTAAAGCTTGATTACTTTTTGCAAACTGAAAACATTCGAGTAGTTAGGGTGCAAACATACTGGACAAGTGTCCCTTGTCCTCCCTTTCTGTTGCCACCTAACTCCACCTCTACCCTCACAAAGATAAACCATTGCTATTCAACAGTGTAAATGGGCTTCACTTGTTTTTGCTTGACTACCATATTTATAAAATATATGTCAATTTTTTGCCATTTTTTTTCCTATTGGATTTTCTGATTTATGGATGTATATGAATCCTTTATATATACTGTATATAAGCTTTTTGTTTGTTTGATATATGTATTGTGGACATCTTTTCCCACTCTGTGGGCTGCCTTTTTATCCTCCTACTGGTTACTTTTGGTGAACTTAATTTATGAATCTTAGAATACCTGATTTAACTTTTTCTTTTTGTTTTTTGGTTGCACTGTGTGTGTGTGTGTGTTGCCTACTCCAAAGTCATAAAGATGTCCTCTTATGTGTTCTTTTAAAAGCTTTATTGCTTTTCCTTTAACAGTTACATTGATATTTGTGAAATTGTTTCACAAATGTTTATAGTGTTAAATGTGTATGGATCAAGCTATATTCTACCCAGACAGTAATCCAACTAGCTGGTCATTTGTTGAAAAGATCAAGATTTCTGCTTATGACTTCACTCTTATATTTGCAATAAGTCTGTTGACAATACATGTATGAATTTGATGCTGGACTCTATTATATTCTATCGGTCAGTTTTTCTATGCATTGTTTTAACTATTTTGCAGATATTAAGTAGCTTAATCCTTGCAACACAATAAATAGGTATCATTAGTAACCTCATATTATAGTTGAAGAAAGTGGGGCATAGAGATGTTGTTACTTTACAAAAGTCACATTGCTTAGTCAATAGCAAATCCAATTATATAAGCTCTGATAAATAAATAATAATAACAATAAACAAGCTGAGATGTGGGTTAAAATGGAAGGAGAGTATACAGTTAACCCTGGAACAATGAGGAGGTTAGGGGCGCCAACCTTGCAGTCAAAAATCTGCTTATAACTTTATAGGCAGTCCTCCATACCCAGATTCTGCATCTGCAGATTTAACCAAATGCTGATCATATAGTATAGTAGTGAGTATTTAGTGAAAAAAAATGCATGCATAAGTGGACCCACCCAGTTCAAATGGTGTTATTCAAAGGTCAACTGTATTTAAGAAATGACTTCAAGGTAACCAAAACTCAACAGCGAATGTAATATATAGGTATGAGTTGTGAAGTATGGAATTAACAGGGCAGAAAATTCAATGTTCTTTCAGTTGTTCATGAAATCTATATTATTTTTCCACCTTAAGATGTATTTGACCTCTGTCTTTTGAAAGCACAACTCATTCTCAAGTATTATTTCCATGGAGAAATGAGAATGGTCCATCTTATCACTCTCCAGGTAGAGGTCAAACATGATAAATAGCAAAAGACAACTGTAGTTATTAGCACGATAAATTTTAATAGATTTAGGATGGAATGTTTCTAATATTTAAGAGTTAATGGGAAGCAAGAAAATTTAGACATTTAAAAATATCTGGCTATGAATAGCATGCTGGAGAGTGTAGCATTTAGCATTTAGACAGGGTTGAAAGAGTATATTCTTTTATTATTTTGTGTTGTTTTGTTTCTAAATACTCGGAGAGGAAAGGCGTTAATGCAGAAGATGAAGCTATAGGGGATAAGTATGTCTGTAAATTCTATCTGGCTACTTTATGTGCTTGTGCCATCTGGGCAATATAGAAACAAACTAAGCCATAGGTTACTTAAATTTTCTACATTTAAAAGAGACAAACTTTAATGAGAAAAAGAAAACAGAAATTAGTTTCTGAATTATCTAGAAATATCACAGGAGATGAAAACTGCTTAGTAGTTTCCACTGTGTAGATAATGCATCATGATCAATAAATAAATGCTAACCTTACCTTAAGAGCAAATATAGGAATGCATTATTAAAGAGGAATAAAATTGGTTGGCTTCATTATTCCTGCAAATTTAATGCTATGTGTATGGCTTAGGAGCCATACTTAAATTTTAATACAGCCCATTCTAATTGGGCCAAAGACAAATCAAAAAGAAATTTTATATGTAGTTGCTCTTCAGAGACTTTATTAGTTTTAATCAGGGAAGTTTCTCTCATTTTGCATACTGAAAACTCTAGTCATGCTTTGGATCTGCAAAGAATTTGGGCTTTCTGAAGATTCCCTATGGAGAGAACACTTTCAGGGAACAGATGTTTAAATCCAGCTCACTTAATTGCTAAGATGAAAATACTATTCACCTTTAGTATTCATTTTGAAATGATTAATTTTAATTTTGAAATATTACATTAATTTGAACAAAATAGATACTTAAGCATTCATTGCTGAGAATAAGCAAACTAAACAAAGACTTAGCTCTCTGCTTTGTTCATTATGTTTTTCTTTTTCAGAAATAAATAATTGAAGATATTAACAAAGTTTCATCCCTATATCTTTTACCTCCCTCCCAGAAATAATCACTCTCCTGAAGTTTGATCTTTGTGTGTATTATTCCATTTCTTAAAAAATATTTGGCTCATAATTATGCATTCATATGATAATATATTGTATCGTTTTGCATTTTATTTGAATGGGTGCATACCATACATGTTATGTACTGAAAAATTCCATTATCTTAATAAAATATATCAATTACCTTAATGAATTTGTCTCTACTTTTTCACTACTATAAATATTAAACAATGACCCATCTTGGCCATGTAACCTTTTTACTCATGTCCTGGAGTATCTCTAAGATAGAAACTTAAACAGGAAATTTTTTTTTTTTTTTTTTTTTTTAATTTTTGGTTGCACTGGGTCTTCGTTGCTGCATGTGGGCTTCCTCTAGTTGCAGCGAGCGGGGGCTACTCTTTGCGGCAGTGTGCGGGATTCTCATTGTTGTGGCTTCTCTTGTTGCGGAGTACAGGCTCTAGGCACGCAGGCTTCAGTAGTTGTGGCATGCAGGCTCAGTAGTTGTGGTTTGTGGGCTCTAGAGCGCAGGCTCAGTAGTTGTGGCACACGGGCTTAGTTGCTCCGCGGCATGTGGGATCTTCCTGGACCGGGGCTCAAACCTGTGTCCCCTGCACTGGCAGGTGGATTCTTAACCACTGCGCCACCAGGGAAGCCCTTAAACAGGAAATTTATTTCAAATGTGGTTGTAACAATTTATACTTCTAACAGGAATATGTAAGCTGTCCTGTTTGCCCCACACCCTTAGAAAAATTTGGTGCTATCAAATGCTAATGTTTGTCAATATGATGGTTTAGAAATGCCGAAATGAAAAATGATGTTTAGTTTGCAGTTCTCTGATTACTACTAATGTAATGATGCATTTTTTCACAGCTTTATGAGCCCCTTGTTTTTATTTTTCTGTCAATTTCATGTTGATAGGCTTTCCCATTTTTCTCTTTTGAATTATTTGATTTATCTTCGTTGGTTGTTGTTATTTTAAGAATTAAAACAGTAGCATTATTACATATTATAGATAACAATATTTCTTTGGTTTTTGAACTGAAAATATCTCTTCCCAGCTTATAGCATGTTTTAAAATTAACTTAATGTATCTTTTGCACTGAAGAAGTTTTTATATTTCAGTGTAACAAAATTTATAATTTTTTTCTGGATGTTTTTGCTTTGTGTCACATTTAAAAATCTTTCATTACACCAATATCATTGTAATTCTCATAAATGTAGAATAATATTACATCTTTTATTTTTAATATTGTTTAAGTATTTTAGCATGTATAATGTGAGCTGAGAATTTTTTCCCCCTATTTGATATGTAATTGTCCCAGTTCCATTATACCCTATCAATTTTGTTACAACATCTCTTTTTCTTTCTCTGTTTTATTCTGCATAAAAAATACCATATAAGAATATTTGAGTACCTACTCTATGCAATACACAGTGCTAAGTGGTATGAGGGAGAAATAAATATGAATAATACATGGCTGAAGGCCTATACTTATGAAATTTCTGGGCCTGGTGATGATTTAGATGGTATGGTAGAGGAAGTGGTCATAGGAAAGTGGATTTTCAGTTTCTGTTATACATTTTTTAATTGTTATTTGAATTTTCCTATATCACTCTAAAGACCTCATAAACAGAGCTTAAATAGAGTCTGCCCTCATAAATAATATTTTTCTAAATGAATTTTACAAAGCTAATTTTCAGGTAGTCAATTTGATTGTAAAATTTGCAATTTGATCGCTGTTACCATATCCAATATCTCTAGAAATTCTTCAGTTTTACTTCCTGAGGATAATTAATCTCTAGGCATGGCCCCTTTCCCAACATCCTTTCCATTGGTTGGTGGGTAATTATTTCTGATGTCTCATCATCACCTTAGGTTCCACCTAACTCTTTAATTAAACTCTTTATTTCCCCCAAATAACAAGCCATTTCTCTGCCATCTTACTTTTTGTTTGAAATAGGTTTCAGCATTTCCCTTATCAACCAATTTCAAAATTTTGAAGAAATCTTATTACCTGTCTCTCCTTCCTCTTCCAAATTCAGTTACCTCATCTTGTTGAATCTGCCACAATATGTCTTGCAAATATTGCTTTCTTTCCATGATTTCCTGAGGATTACTGTAATAGCCTTCAAACTGTATCTTCCTTTTGTAGTCTTATTCTCCTCTAATGTTTCCTTTTATCACTGCCAATTAATATTCTTAAAACTTTTACCTGATCATTTAACTATAATGCTGAAAAATGTTTACCAGCTACCTAGAAGATGAACTCAAACTTTGTAGTAAGTGATTCAATGACCTTTAAAACCTAGCCATTATTTAACTTTCCCACCAAATCCATTATTCCAGAATAGAAATTTTCTGCTTCAGGTAATCCTGTTTATTCTCATTACTTTATTTTTCTTTTTGTTTTGGCTATGAACCTGCTCATGCTCTTCTATTCACCAGCTTCTCCGAATATACTATGCTAAAATTGTTTCAAAACCTCTTTATATACTGCTTGCTTTGTAACATTTTATCTGAGTCTGAGGGTAAATGGATCACCCTCTTTTGTATTTATGACACTTCTTGTATAAGACGTGCATTCTTCTCTCTTTTTTTTTTTAAATTTTATTTATTTATTTATTTATTTTTGGCTGCGTTGGGTCTTCATTACTGCACACTGGCTTTATGTAGTTGCAGCGAGCGGGGGTTACTCTTCATTGCGGTGCACAGGCTTCTCATTGTGGTGGCTTCTCTTGTTGAGGAGCACAGGCTCTAGGCGCTCGGGCTTCAGTAGTTGTGGCACGTGGGCTCAGTAGTTGTGGCTCGCGGGCTCTAGAGTGCAGGCTCAGTAGTTGTGGCTCAGGGGCTTAGTTGCTCCGCGGCATGTGGGGTCTTCCCTAACCAGGGCTCGAATCTGTGTGCCCTGCATTGGCAGGCAAATTCAAGACTAGTTCCCGCTCACTGCAACTAGAGAAAGCCCACGCACAGCAACAAAGACCCAACACAGCCAAAAAAAAAAAAAAAAAAAAAAAAAAAAAAAAAAAACTTTCATAGAAAGGAAGAGGGAAAAATTCTGCCATTTAAAATAGGACACCTATGGAAAAAATTGGGCTAACATCATACACAGTTGTTAAAATATGAATGCTTTTCTTTAGAATCTGGAAGAAGCCAAGGATTTCTGCTTTCATCATTCTATTAAGCATTTTATTGACTTCCCAGGCATTAAAAGAAGAAAAGAAAAAGAAACAAAAGATGTAATGATTGGAAAGGAAAAAGTAAAAGTGTATTTATTCATAGAAAACATTTTTTGTGTATTAAAAATAGCTTGAGTAATCTGCAAAAAATTAATCAAGTGAATTTTGCAATATCACAGTTAAAAAAGTCAATATACAAAAATACATTGTATGTATAGTACTATCAGTGAAAAAATGGAAAATAATTTTTTTAAAAAAGAAAGAAAAAGACTGTTTACAGAAACACCAAAATATTAAATACTTAGGATTAAAGGTAAGAAAATATTTGTAACACCTCTATATTGAATTATTCCATTTATGTGTTTTTCAAAACAGGCAAAATTAATCTCTGTGTATGGTTTCCTCTCATTGAAATGCCAAGGTTTAGGAACTTTGTCAACATATTTTCACAATATTAAAATATTGTGAAATAAAATAAATCCTGTCAAAGAATAATTTAGATCTTTGCTAAGCAAGTCTAGAATAAGGCTACTTCTAAAGTCTACTGTATCTAAACCTATCTCTGTCTCTATGTCTATCTCTATCTCTTTCTCAATCTACTATATATATATATATATATATATATGATCTATTTTTATTTGCTAAATAAATGACTAAACTAAATAATCCACAAATATATTTGTTCTGTTGTAATTATTAGTGTCATGAAATATCTATTTTAAATAGCTAGAGTTTCTCCAAGTAATTAAACAGCATGATATTATTTATTATCAGTGTGGACTCAACCATTAAAAACTACAGTTTCAACTCATATTCTAATGCAATTAGCTTCTATGTTTCTCATTTTTATTATATTTAAACTACATTCAAAAGAGTAATCAACCGACCATTATAAAATGCATGTTGATTATAGTAGTCTATTTTAAGTCCTTGGTGTATAGTCTAATTGTGTTTTGTGACTATATGATAAGTTAACATACAAGACATGTTTTGTAGTTTCTTTGGTACAGATAAGTATTTCAGAAATTGAGACAAAATCGAGTTTTTTACCTCAAATAATTTTTTAATATCTTTCTCTGGCTTTAATAACTTGAATTCAGAGGTCAAAGACAATAGAAATAAATCTTTATAGATTTATTGAATTGATATTTTTGACAACTTTTGATACTTTCCTCTGACAGTGCCTTTGGCAATTTACATACCTGTTGTTCTAGCAGTTTTATTGGCAATAACATCTGCTCTCCATTATGGTGACAACACTCTTGCTCATATTCCGGATTTCGTCATTACCAGCGGCAGTTGTATGTCTTCCAAAGTCATGAATTAAATCCCCCCTCTCCAACCACAATTTCTGATTCTTTCAGTTCATTTATGCAAAGACTTCCACAAACAAGACTCCACTTTTAAAGCCACCCTGGAGAATTCCCCGGCGGTCCAGTGGTTAGGATTCCACAGTCTTGCTGCTGAGGGCCCGGGTTCAGTCCCTGGTGGGGGACCTACAAACTGCAGGACGTAGCCAGAAAAAAAACAAAAACAAACAAAAAATCCCCCAAAAAACCCACCCTGGAACACATGGCAGTGGGGTTGGGGGAAAAGCAGTGCCTTCCGTGGTGGAGCCTGTGTGGAATGAGGGGAGTATAGGCACGGGGGTGCTCAGCCCAGCACAGCCCTTGTGGGGGGAGGAGGGCAGTTCTGTGAGGGGACAACTTAGTACAAGGTGTTGAAGCCTAGGCAGGGTGAGGAAGGCACACATGAGGGGTGGCAGTATTTACGGTGACCCAAAGCAGGGTGACGCAAAGAGTATCAATGGGACGAGAATAACATGTATACAGGGTGTGGCAGAGCCCTGGTGTGAGTACTGGCGTCAAGCAATATAACACCTCAATATTCATTCTAGTTTTTTCCGTTTTCATGTTTGTCTCTCCCTTCTCTGGCAGTAACAAGCTTGGCTCCCAGTTTCCTCAAAATATGTACATATTTCAGCAATTTCTTGTAAGAAATCAAACTATGTAATGAGCTGAGGGGAGAAGGGGGTTTATAGATAAGAAAACGGAGAAAACTTGAATGACTGTTGGGTTGTTATGTTGCAGATACTGGCACCAACTCATAGTCTCAGAGTAAAGAAATTATATAGCTCAAATACCAATGTCCTTACATTTAATTTATCATGACAGGACCCAGAGGAGCCATCAAGACAGGGGAGATGAATAATTATATGTAGGCAGAGCTTGAGAAACTGACTTAGCAGTCTTATCTATTGATATACAGGAATAGAGAGTGTACACACAAGATTTATGGTTAGCCAGAGCAGGATGCCCGAGCCACAGCGGGGGTGAGGAGAGCCTGCATAAATGATGTGGAGAGGCCCAGTGGGGTATTGGAAAGAAGCAGACCTTTTATTATAATATTGATCAATCTTACCAAGTGCAAAGTTAATTTTTAATTGCTTTACTAAGACATAATTCATAAACATATACTTGAATAGTTAGTATGTTTCATGGAAGTTTAGATAGATTACAGCTTTTTTCTGGAAAACACATTTTTGCTATAATTAGCATAGCCTGACCTGAACCATCCTGCCAAATTGGGTGTAGTCTTATGTACATTTCATTAATTATATTGTCACAATATAAACAAAACTTTTTTTTTTTCTCTGAAGACAATAAGCATAATCCTACTAGACTTAGAGAAAATTCTTTACTTTTACTGTTTAATACTCTTTATCCCCACACTTCAGTTCCCAACTAAATATCAAATCTATTTTTTGATTCCTCATAAAAGGTAGAAGGATATCCAACTATAACAGAAATAATCCAATTTTATGTACAGTGGAGGCAAGAAAGCTAGGAAAAAATAAAATGATCATTCAAATAAAGTCTTTCTAGAAATCCTGCTCTGTTTTTACTCCAATGATTTGTCTAACCTATTGTTCAGCTGATGTATGATGCATGCTTTTGTGACTTTCCTTTGTAAGATATTCTCATTTTAATTACCCTTCTAAAGAAATATTCTTCTATTTTTAGTCTTTTGAAACATGTAATTTTAATTAGTTCCAGCCAAGAACACCTTGTTTGCCTCAGGTATGAACAACTGGGGAGGGAGGAGACAGAAACTTTTCTTCCCATTACTTTAAAGTCAATATTCACTTTTATTCATAACTTCTAACAAAAATTCTGAAAAATCTGATTTACTTTGTAGTCTCCTATATGAGTTGTTTATTCTCAAACCTGATTATCCCTTTCTCAGAAAAACTTCCATGGTAAGTAAAATTCTAGAGACATAAGTGATAGATGTTTCGCATGTTTTCATTTCCATTATTCTTCAGGTGAATGGTACTACAAATTATTTTAACCTCCAGTAATCTTTTTCTTAGTTTCTTTCATGAAAACATTTTCTTTTTGGCTTTGGGTTCCAGACTTCATTTTCTTTTCTTTTTTTTAATTAACATTCAAATGTTCTGTCTATTCTCAGCCAATAAACCAAATGTATCTTTCATTATTACTTTGGTTGTTTTTTTCACCTGGCTTTTGGTATACTGTATGGATTTTATCTCAAAAAGTGGTGTTTAGAGAAACTAAATGTTCCTTTTGGTCATTTACATGGAAAATAAACACACTAATTTCTTCTAAATAAAAGTTAAACATTAATTACTATATTATAAAATTATTTTACCTTTTCCATTTTGTTAAATATTTGAAATCACACAGTATGTAGAGTTTTCAGATTGCTTTCTTTCACTTAGTAATATGCATTAAATGTTCCTTTATTTCTCTTTATAGCTTGATAGCTCATTTCTTTTTAGTGCTAAGTAATATTTCACTGTCTGGATATACCATAGTTTATTTATCCATTCACACTTCACTTATCTATTTACCAAGGAATCTGGATTCTTCCACCTTTTGGCAATTACAAATAAAGCTTCTGTAAACATCCATGTGCAGGTTTTTGTGTGAATATAAGTTTTCACCTTCTTTGGGTACATGCCAAGAAATGCAATTGCTATATTGTGTGGTAAGAGTATATACAGTTTTGTAAGAAATTACCAAACTATCTCCCAATGTAGCTGTAGCATTTTGCATTCTCACCAGAAATGAATAAGAGGTCGTGTTGCTCTACATTCTGTCCAGCATTTGGTGTTGTCAGTGCTCCTAATTTTGGCCATTCTATTAAGTGTGTACTGGTATCTCATTGTTATTTTAATTTGCATTTCTCTGATGGCATAAGATGTGGAGTATCTTTTCATATGCTTATTTGCCATCTATATATATTCCTTGGTGAGTGTCTGTTAAGGTCATTGACCTATTTTTTAATTGGGTTGTTTGTGTTCTTATTGTTGAGTTTTAAGTGTTCTTTGAATATTTTGTATAACAGCCCTTTATCAGATGTGTCTTTTGCAAATATTTTCTCCGTCTGTGGCTTGTCTTATTCTCTTGACAGTATCTTTTGCAAATTAGAAATTTTTAATTTCAAGGAAGTCCTGTTTATGAATTACTTATTTCATGGATTGTGACTTTGTATTGCATCTAAAAAGTGATTGCCAAACACTAGTTTACCTAGATTTTCTGGAAAAGGCAAAACTGTGAAGACAATAATATTAGAGGAAAGGGATGGATGAATAGGCTGAGAACAGAGGATTTTTAAGGCAGTAAAACTAATCTGAATGATGTTATACATGTATATATGGCATTTACATGTCCTTTTACATTTATCCAAACCAATAGAATGTATGATACCAACAGTAAAATCCTATTTAAGCTATGGGCTCTGGGTGTTAATGATGTGTCAGTGTAGGTACAACAATTGTAACCAATGTACCACTGTGGTGGAGGATGTTTACAATGAAGAGGCTATGCGTGTGTGGGGCAGGGGGTGTAGGGAAATCTCTTACCTTCTGCTCAATTTTGCTATGAACCTAAAACTGCTCTAAAAGATAAATTCTATTAAAAATTATAAAATTATTTGTCACTAACAACTTTGTACTTTAAACATACATGATATATCATTACCAAAATATTTTCTAATGTTTACAGCAAATCTTATTTTGCCATTAGTTTTAATTTTTTTTTAATATGTGAAGAGGTCTAACCATTTTTGTCAAGCATGTTCTTCCTCTGATTTTTAGAGATAGTTGCCATATAACCTAGTTCTTATCTTAATGCTATGTAATAAGATCACTTTTTACTAATTTTCCACAGTACTCATTGCTTTATTTTTTCCTATCTTAATTTCTTTCAGATACAGTTTTTGCATGACACTTCTTAGTTTTAATACCAAATTCAATCTCTCTACATTTCTCTTCTTAAAAGAGATTGATTATGGATGTGGTTACACAAAACTTCACATGAAATAGAGTGAATACGATTATTTATACACACACACACACACACACACAAATAATGCAAGCTTTAAAAAATGATAAAACTTGGGACTTCCCTGGTGGTGCAGTGGTTATGAATCCGCCTGCCAATGCAGGGGACTCGGGTTCAAGCCCTGGTCCGGGAAGATCCCATGCCGCGGAGCAACTAAGCCCGTGCACCACAACTACTGCACCTGCACTCTAGAGCCCATGAGCCACAACTACTGGGCCCATGTGCCACAACTACTGAAGCCTGCGTGCCTAGAGCCTGTGCTCTGCAACAAGAGAAGCCACCGCAATGAGAAGCCCGTGCACCGCAACGAAGAGCAGCCCCCACTCGCTGCAGCTAGAGAAAGCCCGCGTGCAGCAACAAAGAACCAACGCAGACAAAAATAAATAGAAATGATATAACTGATTAATAATAATGTCTAGTGTAGTTAAAGGTATACCAATATACCAATGTCAATTTCTTGGTTTTGATATTGTACTACAGCTATATGTCTCCATTGGGGGAATCTAGGTGAAAGATACAAAAATATCTTTGTGCTATTTTTGCAAATTCCTGTGAGTCAACAATGATTTAACAATGAAAATTTAAATAGCATACTCACATACTCAGTAATTGGTATTATTAAAACCCTGTTAATCTGTCTACATTCTTAACTGACAATTTGTAAAAAAAACTCTAACTTCAGTAAAGAATACTTATTTATTTACAGTTTCATGCAATTTAACTACAAATTTTAAATATATGTGTGTGTGGGGGGGTGTAACTTTTCAAAGCCAGAAAAACTGAACTTCTTTTTATACAGAGAGATTTTGATGTGAAAAGGAGGACTTTAAAAACAAATTAATGTTTACAAACAGAACTTCTTTCCACTTATACCAAATAGGGATTTAATTAAATATAATGCTAGTAAATCAGTATATAAGCTAATCAATTGACAGGAGTACATTGGAAAGTTACTCTTTCTTTTGTATTTATAGTAGAAACAGTGTTTTAATTAGCTGACAAGATGTGCCTTATCAATGTTTAAAAAGAATATTAATAATATATTAATACCTCACTGCATAAAGAGACCTCCTGGATTCTTAGATTATTGATTATGTAGCTGATAGTTAAGCATTGATGAACCATCTTTTTTCCTAATGTCCAAGTTTCTCCCTGGTTAGGAATCCTGTTCTCAAGGAGACACATTTATTTTTTCAGGTCATCAATGTGCCATTTAGTGAACCATCAGTTTAATAGAGAAAGTCTTCTCTAGTGTACTAAATGCTCCCCCAGAGGCCAAACATTGTTTAAACTAACAAATTTAATGATAGATCTGGAATTTTGAGGAAATGATGCTGGATTCAGAAGTAACCCAAAATCTGTTTTATAACTTGCACTGTGAATAAGGCCATGTAGGGCCTCAAAGGAAACCAATCACTGCTTATAGGTCATGGGTCTTGGAAGAGACTAGTAACCTAATATGAAATAAGAATGTAATGTGGGAGGACGAGTTGAAAAACAATTCTTCAGAGATCCTACAGTCTAATGCTAGAGCCAATATTCTTTCAATATATCACCTAATAAGAAATGAAAAACAAAAGTTCAGTGATATTAGATATTGGAGTAATATTAGTGAGAACATCTAGATACTCTTTCTTCCTAGTCATTTTAAAGATTAAATTCTATCTTATTCTGTGATTCTACTTTTTTTTCATGATTTTACTATTTTTTTGCCATCTTACTTTTTTCTATATCATATATAGGTCTTCATTATGTTCTTTTATAATTTTTAAATCTTTAAATTATTATTTAAAATATTAGTGTTTGATCTATTTTTTCAACACATTCATTGAACATCTATTATTTTTCAAGTACACTGTTTTACAGCAGAAACACAAAGGTGAGTAGAACATAGCTGCTTCCTTCAAATAAACTGTTTCAACTGGAAATTCAGTTATATTAAAGTATGAGTATTTATCATATGGTAACACCAGTGCTATTTTTTGTATTACCTTAATTAATTACCATATTTTTTGTATTACCTTAATTACCATATCTCTATGTTGCATCTGTTGATGCCCAACTATTGAATTACACGAGAAAGAAAGCTATAAATAAAATTAGGTTTCTTGATGTTTGCAATAACAAGGAGCTGAGTTCCTTTGGGAAACCAGGAAGTGTCTGAGTAAGAAGGTGTTTAAAGGAGCTTATTTTAGGATTTGGTCCTGTGTAAGGTAATTTTAGGAAAGGATCAATGGATTGAGGATTACTCTAGATTGCTAATTGTCAAGGAGGAGAGATAAGTCTATGATCGGGTATCTTAAAAACCTTGTTGAGGAGGCTAGAATAATGGAAGGAGGCTAAAGTTCCAATTGGTTAGGAAGCAAAAGTGACTCAAGTTATTGGGGGAAGGTATGCTTGATAATTTTTATAGTTTGCATAGTAACTTTATTTTAAATCTGTTCTCAGGCATGATTAAGGAGCAGTCTAGCACTGGACTCCCTTCGTCAATATCACAAAGTGGCCTTATCTAGTTAGTGATCTGTGAGAGTGATTAAGCTCATCAGATGTACACCAAGACCTAGCAGTTCCTGCCACACAAGCTTTCGGCTGTCAGATCCCTTTTCTTATTCTCAGTGTGCAATTAGTATACTAATTGTTTTAAGTTAGGAGACTGAAGCTTAAAGAAGTAACTGAATTTTAATTCTACTAGCAATAGGATGAGGGTCACACTGGTTTTTATTTCTGGGAGATATCGAATTTTCAAATAATTATTGCTATCCAGAAAATTTATAAATTTTTTTATGGTAGACTTCAAAAAGGCATATGTATCCAGAGCTTCAAAATACATGAGGCAGTAACTAATAGACTTCATAGAAGAAATGAACAAATCCACAGTTATTTTTGGAGGCTTTGATATTTCTTTCCCAGTAATTGACAGAACAAGTAGAGAAAAAACATTATCAACTTCACTTAATTTCCATTTATAAAACACTCCGACTAATAACAGCATGATATGTGTTCTTCTCAACGGCATATAAAATATTCACCAATGCAGACCATATTCTGGGCAATAATACAAACCTTTACAAACGTAAAAGAGTATAAATAATACAAAGTACATTCTCAGTCAATAATAGAATCAAACAAAAATCAATAACAAAAAGATATCTGGACATTGAGATGCACATTTCTACATATGAGTCAAAGAATACATTTCAAAAGAAATTTTTTTAATTGAACTGAATAAAAAATGAAAATGCAACATAAAAATATTTGTGAGATGTAGCTAAAGTAGAACTTAGAGGGAAAGTGTAGTAGTAAATTCTTGCAATAGAAAAGAAGAAAAACCTAAGATAAGTATCCTAAGCTTCAGTCTTAAGATACTAAAGAAAGAAGACCAAATAAAATACAAAGAAAATGTAAAGAAGGCAATAATAAAGGTTAGAACAGAAATACATCAAATTGAAAACAACAATAACAGAAAAAAGTAATGAAACCCAAAACTGGTACCTTGAGAATATCAATAAATTGATAGGCCTCTCATCACACTGACTGTAGTAGAAAGACTCTTGAGTGGTCCCCATGATTGCTGCCTCCTGCATTCTCCCCCTTTGCATATGAGTGGGGCCTAAATTTGCTTCTAACAACAGAAGATGGAGAAAGTGATGGGATGTCAGTCCCATGATTGTATTACATTACATACGTCTCTGTCTAGCAGAAACTCTCCTTGCTGGCTTGATGAAATAAGCAGACTTGTTGAGGAAGCCCACGTGGAAAGAAACTGCAGACAGTCTCAGGGAAGTGGGGGTGGTCTCTAGAAGCTGAGTGCTGCCGCAACTGACGACCAGCAAGAAGCTGGGGTCCTGCAACCAGTAGGCAATAAATTCTACCAGCAGCCTAAGTGAGCTTAGGAGCATATAGTGATACATATATATAATTTGTGATATATTATAATTAGACATCATGACCAAGTGAGGTTTAACCCTAAGAATTCAAAGCTGGTTAACAATCAAAAAGTAACTAATATAATTCACCATATTTACAAAACTCAGTAGATGCAGAAAGAACACTTGATATCCAGTCATGATAAACACTCTCTAAACTAGGAATAAAAATAAACTTTAATGGAATATAATTTAGCAAGAAATAGGAGCTAATTATTAATTCATGCAACAATATGCATGATTCTTAAATGCATTTTGATAAGTATAAGCAGCCAGACCCATAAATCTACATACTGTGTGATTCCATTTATATGACTTTCTGGAAAAGTCAAAACTCTTGGGAAAGAAAACATACCAGTGGTTGTTAAGAGGTTGGGGGAGGGGGAGGGTTTGACTATCAGGGAGCTGCACAAGTGAATTTTTATTTTGATGAAACTGTTCTGTAAGGTAGTTGCAGTAGATACATATCTCTTTAGGTCTGTCAAAACCTGCAGAACTGTATGTCACAAAGAGTAGACCATATGTAGGCAAATATTGAAAAATTAACCAGGATGTAGGAGAAAACTGTACGGAACACAGACTGTAACAAATGAAACTAACCATATTACAAATGTGTTTGATAAAATGTGTTCCATAAGCTCATCAAAGAAAGTGGGGAGAAGGAAGCTGATAAAAGTTACTTAGGAAAACAATGTTTGAGCTAGATACTGTAAGGCATAAAACAAGTAAAAACTGTACATAAATATGGTACTATAGTTGGTAAATTTGGTTCTCATAGTGGTACAGGTTAGCAATTGAAACTATTTCACATGTAAACTAGGGTTGAGTAAATACATGCACATACTGTAGATAATGAAGGCCAGATTTCTCACTGTAAAGAAAAAGTTACAATAATCAAGGCAGGAAAGACAGATGAACCTTATATTTGTAAAGTCTGAGATATTAGATAGATAGACTAATAAATATAGATATATATGTATACATGGGTTTTATATGTATATATACATATATATAGCAGGTGTTTATGTATTTCTTGTGTATAATAAAACTATAAAATATATAAAACATATAAATTCACATAAGTA
This sequence comes from Balaenoptera borealis, assembly GCF_965194805.1. Classification (NCBI taxonomy): domain Eukaryota; kingdom Metazoa; phylum Chordata; class Mammalia; order Artiodactyla; family Balaenopteridae; genus Balaenoptera; species Balaenoptera borealis. The sequence continues at coordinate 101,043,143 of NC_138862.1, read as the reverse complement.
AATATATATAATATATATGTTTCCTAGTTTTGACTGTTGGAAAGGACATGAAATTAGACACCCTGGTGACTATGATCACATCTAGTATCCAGATCTAGGTTTCTAATATTATCTTTCAAAAAAGGAAACCAGTCTTGATTCTAGGACAAGGGTAGGGAAATATAAAATGAGCCTGGAGCATTTTGTACTACCAGAATATGTAACGGCAAAACAAACAAACAAACAAATGGTGTCATGTCAAAAGGACATAGGAGTCAACATGAAAGAGCTGCCATTGGCTTAAACAGGAATAATTTGAGTAAATAAATAAATAAATAAATAAATAATGATAGTATTGGCTTATAGACCAAAGAATAAAATAAATGCCAATGAGTCCATATGATGTAAATAAATGATTGAATAAATAAACAAATGGGTGAAGGAACAAATCTTCCCTACAGAATAATTTTAATTAACAAATGTAGATGGAATGAGGCAAATGAAAAACAACTGTTATTCAACATAGTAACAATTCCTGCCAGTAAAATACATCGTTAAATGCTAAAATTAGTGTATGCAAATTTAAGGAGAAACAAGATATTTGCAGAACTTCAAAGTACCTCCCTCCAAATACATATTAATTGCTTTAATAATTTTAATATATATCTATAAATTCGTTGATACCCCTTCCAGGAGGTAGAGTTTAATTTCCCTTCCCTCGAATATAAGCTGGCTTAGTGACTTGCTTCTAATGAATGGAGTATGGTATGGAAAAATTTTTAATTTTACATTGGAGAAACCTGATATCCCCTTAACCAAAAGATCAAAATTTTCATCAGTGATGTTGTATTGATATCAGGTACTTCCTAATATATTAAAAAGGCATTCTTCCCAAAAGTTTATAATCCCAATCTAATAAGAAAATGTCTTATAAACCCAAATTGAAAGACATTCTATTACACACTTCACCAGTATTTTGGTGAGTATTCAATGGTAGACTATTTTTGAAGGTCAATCTATTTGTTCTTGTCTCAAGTAATTTTCCTGTGGATTGAAACGTCATAATCCATTTATCAAGTTGAATGTGTCAGAGCTCATTAGACTCACATATTTCACAAATCAGTTGAGGTCTTACTCACCAACCCAAGTGACATGTTAAAATATCTAACCCAAACCTTCATGGCACTATTTCTGGAAGCAAAATCTGGCCAAATATCCATATTAGACCATCTCATTTCAATCCTCCAGTATTCAAAACGATCATCAGATCCCTTAATTTGGTTAAAATGGTAATTCCAGCAGTGCATTCTTCAGGCAAATGGCCAAAAGAACAATTTTTGCTTACTCCATTCTTTCTTCTCTATCTGGTACCACTTGGCAATGCATTCTCAAGATATATCTGGTTTCTTATATACATTGTAGTACCTGTCAACTGGGAAAATGCTATGGAGTTGGGACCCTGAGTCTTTTTGAATAGGCTCTTAGGTTGAAGTTTCTGAGAAGCTATTACTCCACAGTGATATGTGGATGACAACATAGCCAATGGTGACGGTTCTGACATCTTTTTTTTTTTAGAAGGACCCCAGAGATGTTTTCCCATAATTCTCGAAGGCTTCCATTACCTTACAGTACTGGCTAAGAATGTAGTAGAACCTCTCACCTTTTTGTTTTTCCTGCGAATGTAAGAGTATAAAAACAGAAGAATGAGTTTTGCTGGCAAAATGAAAGCTTAACGTTGAAAGGAACATCCATATTTATGGCTAAAAACCTCAAATAACTCATGAAGTCACCAGTAAATTTAACCACGAGAGAAACAACTATGGAGGTTGCTTTGGTGCCCTGGGAGGAAGGCCACTGGGTAGCATTTTAGAGGTCAGAGTCCAGAATCAGTGTGTACCTGTTAGCTGAGCCTAGAAAACTTATGACAAGGAAAGAAAGCTCAAGAAGGGAGATGATGTCTAGTGTGGTGTGATTACTCTTAGGTGATGGTTGCAAGACAGAAGCCATTCTTCCATCTCCTCCAGCTTGGAGCAGACTGGAGGTTGTTACCTATACCAGCAATGCAGGAAAGAAGTGGGAATGCAATTTTTCTGTGCTACCACAACAGGCATCGATAGAAACCCAGGTATTTGTAGAGAATTACATGACTTGGCAGAAAATAACTCATATCTTTAAAGACCTACAAGGCATTCAGGCAAAATAGGGAAATAAAAGGATTATTATATTATCTGATGTAGCAAAACTAAGTAAGGAATATTAAGGGAGAGTAGAGAAAAAGTACATTACCTACATGTTGGGGAATTGTTGGAGGATGTATTAAAGAAAGACTTCTGTAAGAATGTCCTGAGAAAGATGGCAATATGAGCACAGGTCGAGTCCCCAAACAGCATGCTGTGTGTGTAGAGAACTCTGAGCTGTTCTGTGCAGCAAGAATGTCAAGTTTAAGACTGAGAACAGCAGACACTGATGCTGGAGAGACAGGCAGTTTTGATCAGTGGAGATGTTCTCCATCATCTAATTTGAATAAATCCTCTATTTAGTATCATATTATCATATAAAACTGATTCATGATTTATTTCCACTCAAAATATAACTGATTTTTATTAGATTTCTTGAGGTCTAATATCTCCAGCAGAGAAAGTAAGGAGTTTATTTATAATATGATTACCTGATCTGATGTCTTCATTTTTTTGGTTGCATTTTGACACTTTTCACTACATATGTCCAGAATTAAAGAATCAAATAACTGTTGATTTCTTAAAATGAACCCCAGAATATCTCCAAAGCCCAAGTCTGCTCACCCTACTACCTACCTACTTTATACTATTAAGCTAACACAATTTATGTGAGTGGACTGTTTCCTGAAAATTATTCTTCAGTGATGGGTTTAAAAATCTGGATGCTTGTGAAAATCTGCCACAATAGAGTGCCAAATATGCCAACTTTTCAGTGTGTAAAATGTATTGGAATATTACATATGTCAGTTGATTGCTTCTCTGGAAAAAGATTGAAAATGAAATGTTAGGATAAAAGAAGAGAGTATTTATATCACCACTACACATTTGCATGCTTGCAGTTTCTGTTTTTATCCTTCAGATTTCATAGTTTCCAAGGAGAGGGGAAATGTGAAAAGAGTAATCTTTGAAGAACCCAGAGTAATAAATATGCATGATCATTTTTTCCAATTATTGTGGAAATTGCTTTTTGTAATTTATTTCAGATTTTGTATCAAGGTGTTATAATTACCAGATTACATGTGAGTAAGCTGAATCTACATAGATGTTTTCTCATGTCAATTGGGAAATATAAATGAGCATATTGGGCAGAATATATCCAGTGTAATCTGTGGTAAAATGCAGTACGCATTTTTGTAAGTACAAATGAAATTAGTATTTCCAAAAATATAAAACTCATTCATCTCTTGACTTTTTCAGAACTGAATTCAGTTTGTATTTGTATTTCTGTTTCCTCATGCAGGGCTCCTTCAGCTCCAAGAAAGAGGACAAAGCAAGTTAGGTTAAAGTCAAGAAGAAGATTCTTGGAATGATATAATATGGGACGCAATGCTGGAAATCACAGTGAGGCGTTTGGAAAGGCTGACTCCAGGAACTAGCAGGTCCTGAGGAATCAAAGGTATTGCTCTCTTCTCACTCTTAGTTTTGTTCTTGCTGTCCCTACTGTCTCTGCCTCTCAGCATTCTTCTTCATCTAGGGTTATAAGATATCGTTCTCTGTTTCTTTCTTCTGTTTCTCTTCTTTATCTGCTCCATTCTGTTTCAGCTGACTGGCTTCCTATGGACCTGGCCCAGCCTTCCTTCTACATGACTTTAGTTCATAGTTCACAGTCTTGATAGAGACTCACTAGAAACATTCAATCCAGCTTCAGATTCCAGGGAGTGACTCCAATTGGCATGGCTGATCAGGCTATTCATCATGGTCCAATTACCCACGGTTCTGGGGCAGGGCCATATGGCTTGGGAAAGAGCCTCCTTTAAAAAGTCAGTTAGGGGTCCTTGAGAAGGAGGTTATAGGAGTGGGAAGAAAGTGGTTGGAGGAGAAATATTTATTAGGACTCTTTCTTCAGTTTCCACATGAAGAAAGTAAAGTCAAAGAGGATTTTTATTCCTGCTAAGGCTGAAAATTATTTTTTTCTCCAGAATTTTCAATTAATATATTTTATAAGCCAGATCAAGGCTCATTTGATCTCCCAACAGATGAGATTCTGCATAATATCAGGAATTCTACTGGTCCTCCCTTAATTGAATGGAAAGATCAAACCATTTAGAATACAATAGCCTGAGTTTGAATGTTGACTTTCATTTGCCAGTGTTTGAATATAGAAAATGTCACTTACCTTCTCTGTGTTTACGTTTCCTAGTTTATAAAATGAGGAAAATTAAACCTAACTCATAGGATTTATGTGTTGATGAAATGAAATGCTCTATTTCCATGCTAGCTAGCATTTACTAAGTGCTCAGTTCTCTTGGCTTTGCATGTATGGACCTATTTACTCTATTAAGTAATACAACATAGTTACTGGTCTATCATATGATATCTTTCACATAAATGAAAGCTATAGTCAATTATGATTTAGCTGTGAAACTGAGCAGGACCCTGTGGGACCTCCCCAGTGACAGACCCCTGTTGTGTCCCTCATTTCTTGTTTGTAGAAAAAAAGACTTTCATCTCCTCGGTGTTCCTCAAAGTTCCAAAAAGCAGGCATAAGCAGTTACTAATTAAGGAAGTGAGGGAATGCAGAAACAAAGAAAAAGCAGTCAGGCAAGAAAAGTAATGATAGCTTAAACAAAATTTCAGCAAAAAACAGAGTCCTAGTTCCCCCTCAAGGGATATACACAACAATCTGATGCATATCTTTGAGTTGTTCTGCAGGAACTAAGACCCCCCCACTCAGTTGGAGGGCAGTGGCTATATGCTGACAAGCATGTAGACCCCAGACTAGTTGGGACCAGAAGGTTGATGATTAAGATTCCCTAAACAACACCCTTTTACCTCACCACCAACCAATCATAAGAAAGCCCATGAACTGATCACACCCCCTGCAACCGTTACCTTTAATGTTGCTGATTTGGTAACACCTGTGGTGATTTAATCTGTTTCTAACATAATTCTGTTTAAAAGAATAATGAATTTCTGAGAATAAATGAAATCAGTGTATACATCTACATATTAAAATGCATCTATTGCTTGGAATGTGTACTCACCTGTAGTTAATATTCTCCAGGTCACCAATCTAGTATATAACCACGTAATTAAAAACATAATACATCAGGCAAAAATATAAACTATTTAACATTAAACAAAAATTAATATTTTACTAGTGAGCAAGAAATGTGGGTTATAAAACAATTTGAATTTTAATACAGAATAGAAAAATATCATGATACTAAATACAATGAATGGATATTTTTACCCTTATCTATTTTGAAAACCATAAAAACAAAAATTGAAATCATCTTTGTACTTTCAGAAAACAATGCTACATAAATTCATTAAAATTAATGTAAGAAACACAAATTAACTCTGGAAACATGGAAGTCTTTCCATGGAAATCTTTTAACAGAAAGGTAAACTTAGATACTTTTTCTGCATGGTTAGCCAAATTCATACTATTTATACAAAGACATGAGAGTTGAGGCAATTAAATTATAGTTGGTCCTATTTGTTGCCTACTTAATAGTCCTAAAATGCCACTTACTGTCACTCCTTAAGATGGAGACTGTAATGGATTCTAAGACAAATTTTCCTTTCTGAGTTACAGAAAGATGCAAGAAGAACATCATCCTTCCCTGTCTAGCCCATTTACATTTTACTATGAATATAGTTAGTTATGTGAGAACATGGTGATCCAGGAGCAACAATGATGAAATAAGCCTGAATACAAAATTTCTTGTATTAAAGACAGCAAAGACCAAACAAAAAAAGTAAAATGGGGTCTTCAGCAAGTCCATAGTCAACTTAATGCTTGAAAATGCTTGAAAGAACTTAGGTAGTTATTCATTGTGTTGAGACATTGAAACAGCCATGAAAAGACTACTTCTGTCTTGTTATGTGAAATGGCTGTCTTTTAATCTTTATTGTTTGAGCCACTATTAGTCACTGTTTTAATCACCTCCTCTTAATCACATTGGTGTGGGAGAGATTCCTACCCTAGGGATATGGGAATGGCCGAACATATTGACAGCCCACTCTGGCCATACGTGATCAACAACAATTTATTAGTCACATACATGCCTGAGTAGATGGATACTGCATGTCATGCAGGGTTATGAGGGAGTTACACGAGGAAACAGTGCTAAGAGAAGCAGGCAGACTTTGTATTATCAAGAGGGTGTGATGCCCCCTGGTTCCCAAGGAATATGTGATTGGCTATTTTGAATATTCTGGGTATTAGCAGAGTACTTAAATGCTACTCAAGTGTGAGCAGGACCTACATTTTGCCCATTTGGTAAGGATGATTGTTTGGCTAGGGGACTTTCTCTGCAGGAGCAAAGTATGGAGGAGAACTTGTGGTGGTTAGGCCATTAAAGCAGCACATAATATGGAACGTTAATTCCACCATAACCATGTATTTTGTTACTTGCAACTGAATGCACCCTCACTGAGAGACAACTTAAAGAAGGGAATACTTAGTGAGCAGCTTGGTTGTGGTGCATATGAACTTGGCTTTGAAACTTATAGCAACAAGGACATCAAGATATCATTGATGGAGAAAACATCAAGTGCTAGTAAATACCCATATTAATATTTTTGGCCACTAACCTACACTGTCTAGCAGTCCATTTAGAACTTTCAGAAGACCATTTATTCAATAACAAAGATAGGTTATATAGGCTTAGTTTAAATATTTGATTTTAAAAAAGGAAACTCTACTAAACTCTACAAAAACAGTCTATTTATTCTAGCAAAAATTACACTTGTACCATTTTTATGCTTCTGGATGATATCTGTAGGTTAAAAAATATTTTTGTAAATATTTGGTGTATATATAACTAAATAAATTTTAATTTATATTTAATTCATTTCCACTAGCTCTATTTGGCCAGGATTCACATTATCTATTATATCCTTTCTTCTGCTACCCCATTACACAAATTCCTTGAACATTTATTTATGCAATAATTATGGTAAGCTATTTTGAGTATATGTTTGCCTGTATCTCCCCATCACAGTCTTTTAGAATTTCCCATTTGTAATCTCTCCCCTTATTTCCCAGTTTCTAGTAAAAAACCTAAAAAATGGATTCTACTCTATGTAAGTGTCTTTATCTTTATTTCCACAGCAGTCTATATGAACTTCGGACATCTTGCATGTATCTAACCTAGAAACGCTACCCAGAGATTGAAATTTTGCCTGTCAATTTGGACTACTATCCTTCCATAATACTGATTACACTGACTTGCACCTTCACTCCATGTCCCATTGCTCGGTCCCAGCTGCCACTCAATAATTCATTCCAATACATAGCGCTATCATTCAAGGTTTCACTTCTTCATTTTCTGGCTAAGCACTCTTCCCCCCATTTTCTTTACAGCTGGCCTGATAAGACTCTCTGTAATTAGATCAGCTGAGTTCTGGTAGTTTCAAATTGATCTAGTGACTTAAGATGAGGCAAGAAGAATAAATGAATACCATGCGGCTGACTTACTGGTTTTCACTAACAATTTCTTGAAAAAGTACTTTCATTATTAATTTTGATAAAGAGAGTCGACATAATAATTGGAAAGACATAACTAAGACAAAAATTATTCATACAACATACACGGTTTAGTGACTTCCAAAACCTTGCCAGGAAGTATATTAAACTCCTGCTAATACTACAGAACTCATTATTTCAAACGGGCATACTGATTTTGAATTTACGTGAAAATAGAAAAAGAAAATTCAGGTCACCATTAATGTTGCTTGGGCAATCCTACCTATGATCAGTTTAAAACAAAAAGTATTTTGGCATTAAAAGTCAAATTTCAGCAAATACCTTTACATTTTAGAATGCTCAAATGAGGTGTGCATATTGTATTTTCTATTGCATTTAAACTTTTGACTTCTGATAAAGGATCTAGGGATATATTTTTTCCTGAAAATTACCCAAAAAATAAATATAAAAAATATTGAAATAAAAAAAGTAGAATATAGAAAAGTTTTTATTCCTGGGGCATCGTCTACAAATTACATATACATTTTGTGTAACATTACGAGTAAATGATTTTAATGTCTCACTAGCAAATGCAAGTAGATTAATAGATGTTATGTTGATATTTTAAACTGTTTTTCATTTTTCATTCAATTTTTCAGACATAGAAGATTAAATAAAACAAGATATCAAAACATTATAGAATATTCCCATTTTGTGGGGCCCTTGAAACTGATGCAGTAGTCATGTCATGAATAATTCTGACATATAAGTAAAGAAATTTAAAAAAAATGAACCCCTGCCAAACTCCAAAAATTTATGAAATGCGAAGCTGTTATAGAAACATGGTGTCTAATTCTTCCGTAAGCAGACATATGCTCTTTCACCCTTGGTCACTGTTCAGTCTAGACTTTAGACCAACTGCCAACACAGGCTGTGGGAGGAGAAAGCCAAGAAGCCTGTGGTACATGTCAGCCAACTGTGGGTGGCTGGGAAGGAATGACTTACCCAGTTCCTAGAACAGTGTTCAATAAATAACAATGACTTACTGCAGTTATGCAATGACAGAGAACTTGATAAGGAAGTCCCAAAATCATGAATCAATCAGGTAGAAAGGACAGGGAAATGAGTTCTGAGACTGATTAGTTAGAAAGGTTCTATATCTTGGTTAGGGATATATGTCTGTAAATGGAAAGATATCAGTATTTTTGGTAGACACCTGTGGGGTATTTCATAGGCCTTAGGAGAGAAATTAGCAAGAATTACATCCAATAGTCCTGCTACAACCAGAAAGCCTTGAATTTAGAGTCTCAGTTTTAAAGGGGCTGCTAACATATCTATTAGATTCACTGGAAATAGGGAACATGATGCAGCTCCAGTCCTAAGGTCTGAGTTAAGCACAAGTGATGTGGGTATTACATTGGGGCTCAGAGTTTACCTAAGATTTCTGGGGTCAAGGAGAATTCAGACAAGCCTGTTTAGGACACTGGATCCTGAATCTAAAGATCTTGATCTAAGTTTCTACCAGAAAGAATGGCTGAGGCTATGGGATCTCTTTGTAAATATTTAATCAGTTCTCAAGGCAAGGATAAACCAAAAAAAAAGATGGGGGTGGAGGAGAGGGTACTCAGGGTCAGAGTAAGCAGGGCAGAGATGAGGAATATGTTCTTTTCTTCTATATTCTAAGTTTGATGTATATCCCTAAGTGCTTTGTGTGGTGCTACAGGTTAAGAACTTAATCACTTTTACTATTGTATATTTTCAAGAGCATTTCAAAAACACTTTTTCATAAATTATACAGTTTTATTGCTAAATAACTTTTGAAGCCAATATTATCATCTTCCTTTATAAATGAAAATGAAACTTGAAAAAATGACTTGCTACATTTTTAACATTAATAAACAGAATTCCGACATGCCTAGTTGGGCATACTGGCTGAAGCCGAAGGAATCACTATAGAGAAATTCCTCATTAGATTTTAATCATTATGTTTTTGTTTCATAATTTTTTTTGGTTTTGGTTTCTTTGGTTATTATACAAAGAATATATAATTTTGGAGGAAAATATTTTGATTAAAAGGTGTATTTTTGTTTAGAGGTTTTGTGTTTTTGAGTATTTTAATATCAAATATATTTAAAATTCTACAATTAATTAATATATGAAATTAACTGGTTGAGAATTTGGTCCATAAATTGATACATAATTTAAATCATTTTCTCTAATTTATTATTAGTTATTTTGCACAAGTTAACTATACATTAATATAACTGTTGTTTTCCCAGCTAGTGATATTCAAGTATATTTTGGATACTGTTACCAGTCTGCAAGAACACCTAAAGTTAAGCACTGCAAACTTCTTTAACAATCTGGCATTGTTGCTACATCTGTGCTTGTGATCAGTGGATGCATCTCGCTGAGCAGGCTGTAGACCAGACAGGGTGTTGATGCACTAGTGAATTAGTGTGCTGGGTTGGACATGATGCAAGCTACATACCACACATAAGCAGTAGGAGCACATTACAACATGCTATGTTATAAGGTTAGTTAACTATAATTTAAAACTGCATTGACATCTACAAAAAATTACTTTTACTTTTAACACTTTCCATTTTTAGTCATTTAAATCAAATTAATTTTTATTACTTTAATCAAATTAATTTTAGTAATTTAATTAATTTAATTTTTTATTAATCACATACTATTTTAAAATCAATTTTATATACGTATAAATTACAACAAAATAAATCCAGTTAAGTGTATAAACAAATGAAATATGAGAAGTTTATACTTTTGTGGAAATATCCAAATAAGCCGTGAGAAATTTAAATCACCCCCCAAAGGTCCCTTGTATCCTATTGCCATCAGTTCCACCATCATCCCTGACCCCAGGCAGCCATTATTTGATTTATTTCATTAAGTATTATTTTTGCCTGTTTTAGAATGTCTTGTAAATCAAACCATGCAGTATATATTCTTTTGTGACTAGATTTTTTTACTGAACATATTTTTGAGATTTACTCACATTTGTGTGTGTATCAATAGTTCGTTATATTGCTAAGTAATATTCCATTTTATAAATATCCCATAACATTTTTATTCACTCCATTGATAGACATCTGGGATATTTCCATTTTGAGTTAATATAGGTCCTTGTGTGGACATGTTTTCACTTCTCTTGGGTAATTACCTAGAGATGAAATTCTTGCTTATATGGAAAGGTATGTGGGGAAATTACAAAGCTCTTTTCTAAAATGGCTGAATCATTTACACTTCTACCAGCAATGTTTGAGAGATCCTATTGCTCCACATTCTCTTAAACACTCGATATTGTCTCTCATTTTAATTTTAACCTTCAAGTAGATATGTATTGCTATCTCATTATAGTTATAATCTGAATTTCCTTGAACACTAAAAATGCTAAGCATATTTTTAGGTGATTATGTTCATTCATATTTCTTCTTCTGTAAAGTTACTCTCTGCATCTTTCATCCATTTTTAAATTATGATCATTTGTATTCTTATTAATGAATTGTGAATAAGTTCTTTGTCAGATTTGAATCGTTGCCTTTTCATTTCCTTAATGCTGTCTTTTGAACAGCAGAAGTTATCGATTTAAATTTTACTTTTATTTTATAATTTAACATTATTAGCTAAACTGAGGAAGTGAATTTTACATTCTCTTTTTAACTGTAATTTACATATTTTAAAATAAGTTTCACTTACCTTTTTTTGGTCAAGAAAAAAACCACATCTTTGTTGAATGTAGTAGCATCATTAGAACAAATGTCAATGATAAAATGCATCAAAAAAATTAAAGGCCAAATATTTTAGCTAGTTTTATTCAGAAATATGAACTCACATTACTAAGTACTATTTTCTAGACATAAATGATAGTGAAGTGTTACAACCACAGTGTGCTTTTGGGGATCTGGCTAATGAAACAAAAAACTCATCAAAACTCAAGTGGCATTTACATAAAAAACATAAATGAAATCAAAACCAAAAATAATTCATTGAAAGAACATTGACTTTAAAAAAGAACATGGAAGCAAATAAGCAAATGTTCAATATTTCACATATAAATGTTAAGTGTTTTGCTGGCTTCTAGTAAGTGGTATATCAAGTTGCCAAGACACTATATATATATATATATATATATACACACATATATATATACACACACACTCATACAATTTCTAAGGCAGTGAAAACTTTAAGCTTCATCAGTGATTTTGTTTTGGAAATGTTTGGTGACTCTACTATATTCAGGTAGTGGCTAATGGTAAGGAAGACCAACTCATAGGATAAATACATACCTTGTCAAAGCAAAGATATTGCTAACATGGCAAATACTTTAGTGGAAGTAGATTAAATGTGATAGTGATATGAGGGAAGTATTCTTTTTTCAGTTTCATTGCCAACAAGTAGAACTAACTGATCCATATGCAATTATAAAAAATTACATAGACAACAAATGTTGCTTGGAGTTTTAAGTGTTTTTACAAATTTGTCCTGATGGCACAGATGTAATGACTGAAAAACATTCTGGAGTAGCTAGCCAGATAAAGAAGCTTGTGCCAGATTGTAAGTCAGCACAGTAGTTTCTCCATTGAAACTATCTTGCTAAGAAAAAAACGTTGGCTGAACCAAAAGCTCAGTTTTATGATGCATGGGAATGTGTGTAATTAAAGATTGCAAACTGCAAGTGTTATTGTGTGTTGCGGTAAGATGACTATTATGGGAAAGGTTTCTCACAAGAATATTTGATCTACAAAATGAACTATTTGTGTTCCTTCAAGAGTGGAAACCAGTTTGAGCTCAAATTTTTAAAGATGTGAAATGAACATCAAGGTATCTATACTGTTTTTTAAAAACCTTAATATTTCAAAGCATGGAGGGAAGATCTAAAGAAAATTTATAATATTAGAAAAACAGATTTTCTACATATTGTTATGACAAATTCCATGATTTTCAACAACTATCTATAAGCTGGGTAAGTATTGATATTGAACATTTGTAGAATTTACTGCAGATCACCTTATGAATTAATATTCTGAGCTTGGTTCCCTATCAAAGAATCACCTACTCATGAAGTTCATGGATCTAGTATCCATCTCATTCATTAGGAGATGGTTTCAACTTAAACATAAATTAAGAAGGTAAATTGTTGGAATTTACTACTTTAAAAAGATTGAAAATGGAGCTTGATCACATAGCATCATTTGCACCTTTTGATATGGAAGTTAAACATGAATATCTAGAAGTTGCTGACATTGTTTTAAAATCTCTCTTTTCATTCCTGTCAACATATCTCGGTGAGATAAGTTTTACTGCTAGAAGTGTCATTAAAATAGTCACAGAAACAGTTTAGAAATATATTATCCCCTGCAAATACCATGTAATCAATTTAACCTAGATTAAATAAGTTAATAACCAAAAAAAACCTTATTTGACACATAAAACAATTTTCAATATTGATATATACAATGTTTGTTCATAGCATACATATACACACCTAGTATGGAAATTGCCATTTCATTCATAACTCTCTCTTCTCTCCTCTCCTTTTCTTTCTCTTTCTTTTCTTTTCTTTTCCTTTTTTTTTTTTTCTTGCAAGCCTATTCTGGAATCCAGGAATCATGTCAAATGCACTTTGTTTCTCTCCTTGGAAACAGTACTCCTCTAAGAGACTTCTTGAGACAATCCCTCTATTTATATGTTTATTTATTTACTTTTTATCATAATATATAATTTATAATTGCATGATGAGATGAAAAAAGTGCCACGAGTGGAAGAGAAATTTTCAATTTTCAGGTTGTCAGAGATACTAAATTATACTACAGGAGAATTCTTGTTACAGTGACATAAGAGAATGTATTAGTTATCTATTGCTCTCCAAAAAAAATTATCATAGACATAGAGGCTTAAAATAAAACACATTTATTAGCTATAAGCTTCTGTGACTTAGGTTTCTGGGCTGGATTTTCAGAGTATCTCACAAGGCTTCATTCAAGGTGTCAGCCATGGCTCAGGCCCACGTGGAAGCTCAACTGGGGAAGAATCTGCTTCTAATCTCAAGTAGTTGTTGGCAGGATTCAGTTCCTTGTAGGCTGTTGGACTGAGAGCCTCAGCTCTTTGATGGATGTTGGCTGGAGGCCACCCTCAGTTTCTTGCCATGTGGGCCCCTCCAGTGTGGCAGCTTGCCTCACCAAATCCAGCAAGAGAGAGAGGCCACTAATGAGATGAAAGTCACAACCTTATTTGTCTAAACATGGAAGTAACATCCCATCACCTTTGCTGCATTCTATTCATTAGGAGCAAGTCACTAGGTTAGCCCACACTCAAAGGTATGGTGTGAGTATCAGGAAAAGAAGATCACTGGGGGCTATCTTAGAGTCTGCCTGTCAGAAAGTCTATCCTTGGCTTCTCTGGTGGCGCAGTGGTTGAGAATCTGCCTGTCAATGCAGGGGATACGGGTTCGAGCCCTGGTCTGGGAAGATCCCACATGCCGCGAGCAACTAAGCCTGTGAGCCACAACTACTGAGCCTGCGCGTCTGGAGCCTGTGCTCCGCAACAAGAGAGGCTGCGATAGTGAGAGGCCCGCGCACCGCGATGAAGAGTGGCCCCCGCTCGCCACAACTAGAGAAAGCCCTCACACAGAAACGAAGACCCAACACAGCCAAAAATATAAATAAATACATTTAAAAAAAAAAAAAAAGAAAGTCTATCCTTTCATGAAGTCCTGGTGAACAGTAATTCAGAGTCAACAAATTATGAGGGAAGAAGTTGGTTCTGGAAGAAATGAGGTTAATTCATTAAGGATATGCTTAGAGAACAAACTTGTGCAGTGAGGCTCCTCCCAGTAGACTATGTAGATGGAGATGTTGACACTTCTCTTTTTTTCCCTAAGACTAAAACTGGGTGACTAGCTTTTGTTACAATTCATTAGAATTGAAATGTAGGGTTGGTACGTATGAGTGCTCAGTCTTCCATCTTCAATGAGAGGCTTCAGAGATACTCTGGAATCCTTTCCTTGTGCATGATATTTAGCAAAGAAGCTAAATATTAATTTTTAAAATATTATCAAATTCATAATATTGTTTCCTCATAGTATTTTCCTTATGTGAGTATCTATTTTCATTTATGCAAGGTTTTTTTTTTGTCTTTCACTTCATATTTAGAAGGTTTTTTATTCATTGGCTATACACATTCCTTGCAATTTTTTTAAGTGAGATGTTATCTTTCCATTGCACTTATGAATAACATTTTTTTCAGTATGTTCTCCAGTATTAAATAATTATTATTGGTAGGAAAACAACTGCCTTTATTCAACACTATAGTGTTTATTAATTACAATAATTTTTGAATTATTTATTTGTGGCTGGTAGGTATAAATATCTCCCAATATTCAGGCTTATTTATCTACTATTTCTTATTTTATTGATTAGGAGTTTAAATTAAAAGTAAAATTTCTGAAAAACTGCATTTTTAATTTGTTGTAGAAGTGACACCTCAGCTTAAATGAAGAAGATTCTATTCATTAAAAACAAGTTATTTAACAAATAATACTTGAAATAATTTTATTATTATAAACTAGATGGGTTCAATGGTGTTCACATAAGCATTCAAGTGATTCATAGCTCCAGCTATCCTTCAACATTCTTTCTGGAATCCTAAAGTCATTTGCACAAAACAGAGGTAAATGATTGTGCCACAAAGTAAAGTTTTGGTCTAGGAAGTAAACAGTAAGTTCCATTTCTTAATTGTAACCTATTGATGGAGATTCTTGTCAATTGCTAAATTAAGCTCATATTTTATTTTGAAACTTTTTTGTGGTCAAATATGGTATTTCATTAACTTTGGGAAAGATATATTTAGATCCTTCCACTCAAGCTTCCATTTTAACAGAATCTTTTTCCAATGATCTGTTTATAATTTTAAATTATATATACGACTATTTTTATATATGTCTTATCTCCCACACTAGATTCTACGCCTCTTGGAAGCTGAGTCCCAAAGAGCTAGAAAAGTGTCCTGCACACAATCTGTGTTCAATAAAAATTAGTAGAAAAAATGAAATGAATGTAATACAATGATTTCAGGTTATATCATTGATAGCTATTTAAGTTTAGAGTTTCAGTTTAGACCTACATTATGTTTAATGAACCACGTTATTCCTTCTTTAAACTGAGAAAATGCATTAACCTTTCTTCTCATTCCATGAACCTGGAACTCAATAGCACATTTCTGGCTTTGTAAACAGTAGGGTTAGATTGTCATTTGAATGAGCTCCAAGTTTTCTTGTGCTAAATATGACAGCTTTGAATACATTTGTACTTCCCTGATTCACTCACACCATGGCAATATAACTTGGCAAGTAGTAATTTTCAGAGTAATAAACAAAATGAGAATTCAGAAGTCTACAAGGCATACATTGATGAAAATGACACTTTTTTTTTTATTCACACAAGTTAGTTTTCTCTGTAAAAAATACACTCCAGGAATTGGTTTGGTACTTACAGTAAATTTCCTCCTGATATCATTAAAATTGAGAAATATTTCAATTTCAAGTATTACACAGAAAAATGCACCAATGTTCAGTTGTAACTAGGGATAAATATGCTGTTGGAAACTATCAACATTTTTCCCTTATTCTAATTCGACCTATTTAAGATGTAAATGAAATTTTCCATAAATGTTTCTTTATCTAATAGCTTTTAAATTCTATGTAAAAATGTACTCACATGCAGAAATAAATATACTAGAAATATAGCAGAGTCCAAATGACAAGAATGGCCATGTATGAGCATATAATCTTGTGCTTAAATTTAAGCTATATTTAAATCCAGTAACAGAAGAGTTGTAGACATTTCTAACTGTGAACTTTGGTCAAATTAATTACATCTTTTCTGTCTACTTTTTCCAAGGATTCTGTGCAGGTATTCACCAAGCTTTTGATGATACTGCATGTTGAAAAACTTTGAAGAAAAAAAAACTTGTCAGAAACATTTTGAGCTGAGTATTTATAAATAGGATTTTAATATCTATAAGTGTAAGTTTTAGAAAGCCAACTTGCCTATTATCTACATGCTGATTCATTAATTAATGCATATTTATTGACCCCCTTATTGAACTCTCGCCATTTGTGAATTGTGTGGCAATGTTATCAACATCTTAAACAGAATAAGACAGAAGAGTAACAGGGTTGGGGAAACAGTGCATAAAGATGGAAATACACTTTAAGTTGGTTTATATGACACACTGGCTGGTGACATCCAGGAGGCAGCCTCTCATAGCTCTCAGAAGCTTCACTTTTTAAAAAAAAAATTTTTTTTTTTATTAATTAATTAATTTATTTATTTTTGGCTGTGTTGGGTCTTCGTTTCTGTGCGAGGGCTTTCTCTAGTTGCGGCAAGCGGGGGCCACTCTTCATCGCGGTGCGCGGGCCTCTCACTATCGCGGCCTCTCTTGTTGCGGAGCACAAGCTCCAGACGCGCAGGCTCAGTAGTTGTGGCTCACGGACCCAGTTGCTCCGCGGCATGTGGGATCTTCCCAGACCAGGGCTCGAACCCGTGTCCCCTGAATTAGCAGGCAGATTCTCAACCACTGTGCCACCAGGGAAGCCCCAGAAGCTTCACTTTTGAATCAAGCAGACCAGAGTTAAATTTCTGATTTGCTGTCTATTAGCTCTGTTGACTATGACTATTTATTTCATATCTCTGAGCCCTTTTATGCAAAATAAGAATTGTATCACATTTGATAGTTCTATATTGTAAGCATCATATATTTGAGGGTTTATTATGCATCAGGGACTACTTTGCATTATTTTATTGATAATGATGAGGCTAATCATGGAAATAGAAATGGCTATGATTTTGCTTCTGCTGCTGCTGATTTTTCCATTAGGGTAACGAGAGGTGATATTCTTTTGTGGGGGGGGTGTTCCAGATTTCAAGACAGGATTAAATATACAAGTATTTTAGTAAGGGAACCATGTGGGAGAGTAAATGGTAAGAATATCTAGGATGCTGAAAAAGTTGTTAGCCATCATGCAAATATGATCCCAAGGCAAGGAGGTAGACTATGTTAGTATCTAAGGAATGTTCAGCTAAGTCCTCCCACGGGCTCAGAGTCAAAGTCAGAGGAGTTCTGTTTTCCAGGAACATATCTGCCACAAGTATCCCTGCCATGTCCAGTCACTGGGAGAGAACTTACATGAAGGCTGGCTATGATGGATTTCAGAGTGCAGAAGTTGGGACTTTGGTTAATTATGCTCCCTGTAGTTGGAAGGCTGCAAGGCTCATTTCCTATGGCAGCCCCACACTTAGAAGGGGTGTGTTGAATGGATTCAATTGGGGACAGATTAACTACTCAGGGGCAATTTAGGAGAAGCAAAAGGTGACTATTCATGGCTTTGCTTTTATAGAAATCCCAGCAGAGTAGTGTACCCATTCATTTTAGACTCAATATTTAACCCATTTCTGTTTGAGCCAAAGTCAAACCTACGTCTGGTACGTTCACATTCTTTCCAAAGAATCCCTTGGAATTGTATAATATGTTACAGTTTAGAAAAGTGGTTATGCACAACAAGTATGGAGAAGATAAGGTTTTAAAGATATCCTCAATAGGTTATATTGTCATTTGAGCCGGTGATGGCGCAAAGGAGAGGGAAGAGTCAAAGACAGTTTTCACATCTGTGTGGCAGAGAGGGTAAGACCACAAATAAGATAAGAGTAAATAGTTCATATGCTTATGCCCCTCAGTGGGGTCAATTTGTAGATTCATTACTTAATGAGTTTTTAAATTTTATTTATTTTTGGCTGTATTGGGTCTTCGTTGCTGTGTGCAGGCTTTCTCTAGTTACGGTGAGAGGGGGCTACTCTTCGTTGCAGTGCACGGGCTTCTCACTGCGGTGGCTTCTCTTGTTGAGGAGCATGGGCTCTAGGTGCGCAGGCTTCAGTAGTTGTGGCACATGGGCTCAGTAGTTGTGGCTCACGGGCTCTAGAGTGCAGGCTCAGTAGTTGTGGTGCACTACCTTAGTTGCTCTGTGGCATATGGGACCTTCCCGGACCATAAATCCAACCTGTGTCCCCTGCATTGGCAGGCGGACCCCCAACCACTGCGCCACCAGGGAAATCCTAGATTCATTATTTAGAGGGGGATTTTACTGAAGCCTGCAGGAAGAAGCACATTTGTTATGGGAGCAAAAGTAGAGCAGGTGTGCAGGTGAAGTCTCTAGGATTTCAGAGCTTGTTATTTCGTGTTTGAAAATCAGGGTAATCAAGCAAAATATGTTCCTATTGTTACACAAATGTATCATTTCAGCACATCTGATGTCAGCTATGGAAATTGTAAGAACAGTGTAGCTACTCACAATGGTACCAGACTCATGTAGAAAATCAATCCTATAGGATATACAACCTTAGCTACAAGTTGATACATATTTATTTGTACATAATGAAAATAACTGACAGTATAAAGATCATTAAAAGGTCTTTTTAAAAAAACATTTATTTATTTATTTATGTGGTTGCACTGGGTCTTAGTTGTGGCAGGCGGGCTCCTTAGTTGCAGCACATGGACTCCTTAGCTGCAGCACACGGGCTCAGTTGCTCCGCGGCATGTGGGATAATCCCACACCAGAGATCGAGCCCATATCCCCTGCATTGGCAGGCAGATTCTTTATCCACTGCGCCACTAGGGAAGTCCTAAAGCTCTTTTTTAATCCACTTCTATTTACTGGGTGGAAACAAATTTATTTATAATACCAAGAGGACTAGACACTGCTTAAGTATACCAGAGGTATTCAAATAGGTCATGGTGTGGAGACTTTCTCATGACTGCTGTCAAGCTGGCAAGCAAATACAAGGTTTGCAAATAAATGTTTCCATTATGGAAACAACAGTAGGAAAGCTAATTCAGAAAATTTTAGACTTTCTCTGGAGGTTTCACAAATATGTTGTCCTGCTTTGTTCTGAATTAAGTAAATTAAATAATAAAACACATAAACTCACACATAGCCTGATTCCATGGGTGTTCTTGCCAGCTGTTGTGACTTTATTGAGTAATACATTATCAGTGTGATAGTGTATTTGTGATGATGAATAGCACTGTTACATAATTAGAGCAATCATGTCCTGATGATATATTAACTCAATAACTCAGTAGCAGGCAGAAGAAAATTATTTTAGAAATTCTGATTCTACATGACTATTTTTAAGTACATTGCATATAACATTTAAGTTGGCTATAATATAATAGCTCAACAAAAAAATGTTTTTATCCAATGCTTCCATTTTACAATTGAGAATTATTCAGGGATTGGGAAAAAGGGTGCAATTTAGTCCTGGCTTAACTATATTTCTAATTTTCTAAACCTGAATAATTATTCTGAAACTCAATTTTCCCATCTGAAAAATGGAGGTAATAATAGTTGTCTCAGGGTTTTATTGTAAGGATAAAGTGAGTTTAGGAGTTTGGGAGGATTTGTAAAGAAAGATGCAAAGGCAAGATAATTTAGTGCTTCTGGGTTATGGCATGGGTTTGATATCTGGCTCTAGAACTTGCCAGCTGTGTTACTTTAGGGAAATTAATTAACTTCACTGTGCTTCAGTTTTTTCATCTTTAAGAGTTACTACTTGGGATGTTTATGCAATTTAATTGAGAAAACCTTTATAAATTTCTTAGAATAATGCCTCTTCAATATAAATGTCTATTAAATAAAATAAATTATTTTCAGTTCGTGACTCAATGTTTCTTGATCACTGTGATGGTTAATTTTATGTGCCAGTTTGACTGGGCCAACGGGTGCCCAGATATTTGTTCAAACATTATGCTGGTTGTTTCTGTGAAGGTGTTTTTGAATGAGTTTAACATTTAAATCAAAAGACTGACTAAAGCCAATGACTCTCCCTAATGTAGGTGGGCTTAATCCAATCAGTTGAAAGCCTGAATAGAACAAAAGGCTGACCCTCATCTGAATAAGAGGGAACTCCTTCTGCCTGATTATTTTAGTGCTGGAATATGTTTTTTTCCTGTCTTTGAACTTGAAACAGTGGCTCTTCCTGGGTTTTGAGCCTGCCAGCCTTCAGACTAGATCTAAACCATCAGCTTTCCTGGGTCTTCATCTTGCCAACTGAAGATCTTGGGACTTGTCAGCCTCCATAACTGCATAAGCAAATTCTTTATATTATCTTTATCTATCTATCTATCTATCTATCTATCTATCTATCTATCTATCTATCAATCAACGCATAACCTTGTTTTATGTTTGTTTCTTTTTAAAGTCACCCACCTTATTATATACATATTGTTGATTCATTAACATTCAACTCACTACCAACCCCACTATAACTTCTGCCTGAACTAAGCTTCTCTGTAAAGACATGTCACTGCCTTCTTGCTCTTAGGAACACTAGATAGCACTTCAGCACTACACTTGGGGGCTGTTTTAAATAGCAAAATCACTAACAGAAAACACAACAAGGTGAAACCATGGCATTAAGCAGACCACAAAGAAGACATTTGTTTATAGTGTGAGAGCTGAAACAAGAAGGCATAGCATTGCCTTGTTTGACCTCAGCTAGATATATGTGTATAGGGGACTCAAATTTTTCACCACTCTGTGCGTGTCTGTGAAAATGATGCAAGTATTGACTTTGGGGTTAAAGATAAATTTTAACAAATAAGCAAATTCACAAATGCAGAATCCATGAATAAAGAGGATCAATTCAACATTTGAGGTATACCTAATACTTCAATATTTCTATTAGTAATTTATATATTTAACTAGGGAATTCTTAATTTCATTGAACATGAAATTTAGAGAAAATTATTAGAGTTACAACTTCAGCCTTTAACATAAATGCCTTGAGCCTTTTACACTTGCTGTTTCCTCTGTCTGGAATTATCTGCTAGCTTCTTTTCACAGCCGGTGTCCTTCTTGTTATTCAGGTATCACTCAAAAATACCTTCTCAGCTAGGCCTTCTCTGAACATTTAATTTATATTATAATGTCTTTGGTATTTTCTGCAAACCACTGAAATCATCTAATTCTTGCATTTATTTGTTCATATTTGATTTTCTCTCTCTACAACTCTGTTCTATCATAGGAACAAGGATTTGATTTGTTTTGTTCACCACAGTTTGCTAACCATTAAGAAAAATGCCTGGCACATAATAGGCACTTTATTATTATTTGTTGAACGGATATGAATAAGAATGTATTACTTAAACTGTCCATGTTTCAATTCTCTCAACTTGAAAACGGTGATAAAGATAATGTCTCTATCACGTTTGCTGTGAGGCTTCAATGAGATATTATTTACATCTAAGAAATATTACTATTAACGAGGCTTGTGGCAGAGAAAATTGTCAAGTGAATGTTCTCAGTGCCCATCCCAGAGGAGTGACTTTCCCATATGGTCATTGCTAAACAATGCTAACTATTAGTGTTTTTCAACATTTAGGTGTCTATGGACTACCTGTATCAGAGTCACCTGGGCTACTTTTCTCCATCTCTAATTTACTGAATTTCTGAGAATAGAATAAGAAACTCATTTTTTAAAAATGAGACTTCTGGGCTATTTTTATGTATGTTAGAGTTTGAATACTGTTTCATATACCTTGATACCTAGACTAATGACTCTTCTAGGAATGAAATTCTTTTATAAAGAATTCAACTCTATTAAATGGAAAAAAAAATAACCTCATAAATCATGAGCTTTCAGATTTGTACCTATCCATGTAACTTGTATTTGCTCCTTCTCAGGTGAATGTAAAACCAACTCTTAAAAACTGTTGAAATCTGTGAACATCACTTACTTTGAAACTACTTTTTCTGAAACCTTTTCACTGCATGTTCTTGCCTCAGGCAGCAAGCTCTTTCTCTCTCTAGACCCAGAATGATGTTTACCTTCTTTAAGGATTTCCGTATTAAAATAGAAACAAAACAAAATAAAAATCCACTTGTCAGTCTTTTACACTTGACATTTTAAAAATTATTCTTTAAGAGAAATGAGCATCGGTGAGTTAACATATACATTTATGCCTTTTAACTCTAAGAATAAAATAAATAAATAGCTTTGTCTCAAAAGGAACTGCAGTCCCCAACACATTGATAGACAAATAATTCATTTTGCGTGGGGGGCAGAAGTGCAGGAGTTCTTATGAAATCAAATCAATACTAATCCTCAGGCAAATGAAATCTACCTGTTTTTGAGAGAATCTGTAGGGGATTTGATTTTGCAAGGGAAGGGAAGTGTAGGTAAGGATTAGAGAGCATGTGATATAAATGGTGATGTGCTAAAAAGGAATAACTACTGGTGTTGAAGTCATCTGCTTCTTTTTCATATAAATATTATCCCACAGGTAAAGTTTGTGCCACCTTCCCCTCCCCAAAGCAATAAATTTGGGCAGAGTTTTTGGAATACATTTGCCCTTTTTCCCCAATTTAACAATATTGCAGTACTATAATTCACAACCTACCTAAATTTCACCTTTAGAACACATCTCTAAGCCTCTTCTATGATCATACCTATTTTTGGGGTGGGAATATCACTGGAATACTGAAATAGCATAAACTTTATTAATAAAACTAATTGGAGATGGAGTCCCCACAATGCATTGTTTCTTTGGGGGGAGCCAACCCTCTCTGGCTGAGGTCTATTTGTGTTTTACATGATCTCAGTGCTAATTCTATTTGTGAGAAAAAAAAAATCAAGCAATAAGATTGTTAGTTGCATTAATATCTGTACAAATATTATAGCAATATATAATACAATATAAAATATAAAGAAATATAGTTATATTCAAAATATTTATTTAATAAGACCTGGACGTGCAAATGTTACACTCTGCAGCTTTGTGTCATGTGCATCTTCTTGTATATCTGACCTGTGATGTATTTGATGCATAAAAATCATGTATATTATTTATTATGCAAAAATTATTAGTATCTGATATATATAATTAGGACTTTATACTTTTTAAAGCACTCTAGCACACGTTCTTTAACCTAACTATTACAGCACCTATGCAAGTTTACTAAGGAAATGAATGATTTGCTATCAAGGCAGTAGAGCCTTATAATTCCAAATTCAGGTGTCCCCCCCCATCCCAAATCACATGGTTTCTAATTGCTGGTTTGAAATTTCATTTCTTTGGCAATGTGTGGATTGTTTTTGCCAAAGTTTTATATTCATGAAGAATATTTTTAGTGTATGATTTTGACTAGGTAAGTTAAAGAGCTATAAAGCTCTGGTTTCCTTTTCTATATGATGAAGTAGCTATTTTAATTTTTTGCCTATAGCGTGTATATATATAGTTTTAGTTTTTACAATATTATTAATCTTCCTTATTTCTTAAATTGAATATCATCATGGAAGTTTGACTATAAGCTATGCGTTAATAAAATCTCAGTATCTAAGCAGGTTAATGAAACAACAAGCTAATCTCCTCTGGAATAATTGCCACATTATATACATTTTATTTAGAAACAAATTCTCAAATTACATATATACTTATGAAATGTTCTTCAAAGGATTTCAAACTGTGTAACATAATTGTCAAACTGTTAAATTTTCATTATGAATTATATAATTGGAAATTATAATTTTTGCATAGAAATGTGAGACTAACATAAATGAAGTTTTATGTAGGCTAAATCATCCATTTGGTTTCCCAGAAGATAGACTCAATAAATGCATTTTTAAAAAATTTATTTGCAGAAATAAACCATTAATTTGAGGCAATATGAAAAGAAATCAGTTTTCAATGGCTAATATTTAATATCATCCATATGAAATGACTAATATTTCATCAGCAAGTCTCAGCAAGAGCATACATACATATACAAAGGTCATTTATGTAACAACCTTGACTAGGTAGTACACAGCCAGCCATTATGTACTGAAAGGGATCTCCAAGGAGCCACAGGAAAAAACAACACATATTCACATGTTTTCTACTTAGAAAAGGAGTCTTCTCTTTCCTGCCTGGTTTTCTCCCAATTCTATGCTCTGTATGGCAGCTGGTTCTCCTGGTTTTCAAACCAAAAAGGACCCTGTGGATTTCCTGGGCACAGAAGCCTTCAAGACTCCAGCCTCCATTACCTTCCCTGAGTTCCAAAGGGCAGATTCAAACAGTTGCTAATCAAGGGAGGACCAGCCAAGGAGATTAAAGAGACCAGAGAAGCTCATCAAGATTAAGAGACCGGACCACCTGAGACCCTGCACACACCCTAATCTTGACAGCAACCCCACCCTTGAACTATTGCCATAAAACTCCTCATCAAATCCTCCCGGGTTGGGACACATAGTTTTCCAGGGTAGGAGTTCGCTGTGTCCCCCTTTGCCTGGCAAAGCAATAAAGCTATTCTTTTCTACTTCACCCAAAACTCTGTCTCTGTGACTTGATTTGGCACCAGTGCAAAGAGGCCGAGCTCTCGGCATCAGTTTCAGTAGTTTATTTCTCCATTTTTCACATTAAGTTAAAGTTTGTTGCAGTCTATGTCTTTAATTTATGCTGAATGATACTATTGATTGTAGATTATATTAGTTTTCCTTGTTGACATACATGCATTTGGAGGATATGCTAAAATAAACTGATTTAGCCAGTTTGTCCTGTAGAAACCCAGAGAGCCTTTCTCTTATTCTTCCTTGAATCCAAACCATTAGACTTTCATTCCCACTACTTAAAAAAAAAAAAAAAAAAAAAAAAAATCCCCTGTCTATGATATCAGTGACTTTCTAGTGGCCAAGTCCAAAGATCAGTTGTTGTATCTTACCATTTTTGGTTCTCCTCCTTCCTCACTGGAATCTCCTTTTCCATCTCCTTTCAGTGGTTTCTCTTTACCTTCCTGAACTGGAAATATTGCAGTTTCTATTTCCACTCACTCCTTAAGTGATCACATCCCTATAAATTTAAAAACAATCAATACACTTACATTTTCCAAATTTTTATTTCCAGCCTAGATCTCCCTCCTGAACTTTTGAATCATACTTCTAAGTACCTATTTCATACTTTCACTTGTAAATCTAACAGGCATATCACATGTAGTTTGTCCAGGATTAAACTCATGATTCTCAACATAGTAGCAAATTTTCCTCCCAGTTTCTCCATCGTCATAAATGACAACTCCATTCTCCTTTGCTTTAGAAAAATGTTAACCTATTATTTACTTTTTAATTAATAGACTTTATTGTTTAGAGCAGTTTTAGGTTCATAGCAAAATTGAGTAGAAAGAACAGAGTTTTCCGTATATACCCTGTCCCCCCCACACATGCACAACCTCCTCCACTATCAACAACCTGTACCAGAGTGGCACATTTGTTATAACTGATGAACCTACATTGACATGTCATTATCACTCAAATTCCATAGTTTACATTAGGGTTCACTCTTGGTGTTGCATATTCTATAGGTCATGACAAAGGCTTCTTTTTCTTGTTATCTTACATCTGGCCATCAGAAATCTCTCTTGCTTCTATATTTCAAAATAATCAGAGCCTGAATATTCTTACCACCTTCATCATGGATCTGTGGATCATTGAAATAGCTTCTTATCTAGTCTACCTTGACCCCATCAACCTGTGCTCCACAGAGATCCAGTGTGGTTCTTTAAAAATCTTTTAACCCATCCATATTGGTTTCTCTGTGATTCCTTACCCTCTTCCACTTGCTTATTTCTATTCACCTACATTTGTCTTCTTAGTATTTCTTGAACACATCAAGAATGAACCCATCTCAGAGTCTTTGTCACTTGCTGTCTCCTTTGCCTGTACTTTTTTTCCCCCAGTTATCAACAGATCTTAACCCCCAACTTCATTCTGGTATATGTTTAAATTTCCCCTTCTAAAAGATGAAATCCATATGACACTATCTAAATAAAATCCACGACAACACTACTTGCCCTGAATTATTATCACTATTGGTATACATATGTATTTATATACGTATGTATGTATGTATGTATGTATCTATCTATCTTTACTTAATGTATTTCTTCCCTTACTAGAATATAACAGCCAAGAAATAAAGGAGTGCATCAGTTTTATTCAGTGGAATATCCACAGTCCTTGAACAGTGCCTGGATTATAGAAAGCATATAAATAGTTTCAAATAACTTTTCCATGAATGACATGCAAATCAGGATCTCAAGTTGTTTTATGGAACTTGAGAAATTGTAAACATTTTTTTGGAAAGGTAAAAGAGTAAAATATTAAAACAATTTCAGAAAAAAATGGGCAAGTTTTGAACAGATAATTCACAAAGCAAGACATGGAATAACCAATAAGCCAATGAAAAGATGGTCAACATCCTTAGCCATCAAGAAATATAAGTTAAAAGCACAATGAGATGCCACTAAACATACACTGGAATGGCTAAACTTAAAATACCGATAATATAAAATATTGGCAAGAATTTTAAGCAAGTAAAACTCTCATACATGGCTGGTGTACAGATAAATTTGTAAAATCACTTTGGAAAATGGTTTGATGGTTTCTTATAAAGTTAAACATACACTCAGATTTTCAACCCCTAAGCACTTACCTAAAAGAAGTAATAACACGTCTACAACTCTACAGAAAAATTTGTAAATAAATATCCATAACATTTGTATTCATAATGGCCTGAAACTAGAAACAACCCAAATGCCTATCAATAGGTGAACGGATAAACATACTGTGCTATATTCATAAAATGTAAACCTTCTAGGCAAGAAAAATAAAAGAGGCTATGATGCATGCAAAAATACAGGTGGATCTCAAAAGCTTTATGATGAGCAAAAGAAGCCAGATGCAAAAGAGAGCATGACTCCACCTAGAGGAAAGTCTAGAACAGGCAAAACTAATCTACAGTGAAACACATTTGGATTGTGTTGGACTAGAAATAGGTGAGTTTGACTGCAAAGGAACACACCAGAACATTTAAGGATGATGAAAATGTGCTGATCTTGATTGTAGCTGTGGTTATACAGACATTTGTACTGGTCAAAGCACCTCAATCTATACACAAAAATCATCATTTTATTGCATGAAGATCACATCTGAGCAAAGTAATTTAAAAAGTAAAAATTTCTATTTAAGTACATGAAACACATAAAAGATAAAATTTTGATGAAATATAACGGACACTTTATTTTAGAGATGCATTCAATTATATTTTTGATTTAAAGTTTCTTTATTTTTAAGCAAATTCTTCACTATGAAATTTATGGCAGATAACCGTCACCAGATTATAGAAATATAACTGAAGCTTAACAATGACTCTTACAAAAGGCATTGAAAAATCTAAGAAAGAATCAATCTTGTATTTGGTGGTATGTTTTGTAAACATCACATGTGTTAGAGAATGTGAACTTCATCATTCAAAAGATCCATTTGTGTTTATATATAAACACAATTATATTCACTGTTAATTTAAATACACTTACAAATATTCTTTATGCAGTTATATTCATGACCAGGGAGAGCTGGATTCAAAGACACAAACACCATCAACTGAATCATTTGGGATGTTTTTCTTAATATTAATCTTACAGAGAGTATCCTAGAAAAGAATTAATCTAGTATATTTCTGTATTTCAACTGTCAGAAATTCCCCTTTCATTTTAAGAAAAAATATATATTCTATGACCAACTGTTTGTTGGTAGCTTTGTTTCTCTGTTTCTAAGAGAATATCTTTGCTCAGATTTTCATTTAATAAATTTTATTGAGCAACTTCATGAGTAATGGACAGATTTAAACTAAACTACAAAATGTGAAATGGCCATAAGGCATTTAGAGGTGTCAATAACTATTTTTCAGTATTTTACTTGGTGTTATTTGAACTTTTCCTAATTACGATTAAAAAATAGTGTTTTCTTAAACCTGTCTGGTGTGAATTAGCCACATTTAATTCCACAAATATTTACTGCACATCTCTGATGTGTCACTTAGTGTTCTAAATACTAAGGGCAAAGAAATCAATGAACAAAATAGGCAAGAGTCCTTAAATTTGTGTAACATATATTCCGATAGAATTAGATAAATAATAAGCAAAATAAATAAGGTATACAAAAATTTCAAAGGTGAAAACCTGTCCCTTCTTTACCTTAAATTCATCCTATTTCTATCAGTGTCTGATCTAAAATAGCAACCTGACTAAATCACACATGTCCTTAAAATCCCTCAAACAAGTCTGCTTCACATGGAGATGGTTTTCAAACCTAGTTACACAAAAAGTCATCTTAGGAGTTTCTGCTTTAATTTTTTGTTTGTTAGTTTGTTTTGTCTTGTTTCCAGGTTCCAAAGTTGGAGCCACTGAATGAGATGCTTTAAAGATGTGCCTCAGTACCCTCTAGTACAGTAAATCTCCCCCAGGGAATTCTCCTGTAACTTGCCTATAGGCCACAACTGAAGAGAAGAAACATTAAACTCACATACAGGGTATGCAAAATATTCCATCTTCAGGCCACACTTTCTCCACCTTTCACTTAATGTGCAGTGAAAACTATACTAACTGCACTTCTTTCAAACACAGTGATGATTGTTTATGCATTAGTACTTTTCCTGGCGATAATTTCCTCACTGCCTTCTTACTACCCCTTTTTTCCTGCCAGAGAAACTTATCACACTTCAAGACCCACCTCAGAAATCATCTCCTTAAGAAAAACTTCTCTGAGTCTTCAGATAGCGCTGTCTCCTCTGCTATGTTTACGCGTGAGGCAAAAACTCCATGCCATGCACCTAAGCCTTGTACCCTTGCTACCAGAAAAATATTCTTCTAAGATAATTATAAGAAAGCCCTAGGCCAGTAGTCAAAGTTTCAAGGAAAATGGCCTACAGCATCAACCCTATACATTGGATTCATTTGTTAACTAAAATTTCAGAAATGGAGACCTGATTAAAATTAAAAGGTGCTCATTTGGGGTTTGTTAGGGCTGCAGCTCTGGAGACAAGAAGCACTTGTATTGTGTTCCCCCTGACTACGCAATGGGCAGATCACATCTCAATCAAGATCCCAAAGCTGGCTGACCTCTCTGGGGATGCATGGGCAGGTGATGAGGTAAAGGCTTAACCTCTCATTCACCATTACCCTAATAGATCCTGCATTAAACATTTTTGAAGTAACACAATTGATTAGTTTGAATAACAAACAAATAGATAGGGCTAAAATGACAATTACCGATATGAACTGTAGTCCTAATCCTAAAAGGGAGATTACTGCAGAAGGCAACCAACTAAATAGGTCAGTTTGGTCCCAAGAGAGTGCTCAGCCAGTTTTTTAAAGATAGCAATATTAGCTTTTAATATTTCTGATTGTTGGACCACTTTTCCTGATTTTCTTATGTAAAAACAACATATTCTTTTCCAAGGAGAGGGCAAGTTCCCCTTTGTTGGGCAGTTATAGACAAAGAAACAATACATTTGTGAGGAATTGGCAGGACAAAGAAACTTAAGTTTTGGCTGCTCAATCAGTGAAGAACCTAAACAGAATTTGGACTTGGGGTACTAAATTAAAGAAATAATAAGGTTTGTTTATATAGGTTTCTGGCCAGGATTTCCTGTGTCTGGTGATAAGGGTGACATTTCAGATGCAGGAAGTATACCTTTTATATGGGAGATTTATTTCCTGCTTTTAGGGAGACAGAAAGGAGGGTCAGTGTCCCTCCTGCATCAGCTGTTTCTTAAGTAACTTAAATTTAAATAATCAATATACCACTGAGGCACATTTTTGGGGCACCCAACCCTGACCCCAACAGTTCTCTCCTCTGATATGTTTCTGGAAGTTTTTACATATTAAAAGCTGAGCTGGTAGCTGTGGGGATAGAGAATGGGTTATTAGAGTCTTCCATTTCTTTGAATCAGTTTTCAGTTCTGAGAACATGTCAGTTCAGTTAAACCATTGTATCTCATTTTAGGAGGTGGTGATATAGGTGGGCTCCCAAAGTGCAAGCAATCAGGTATCTAGTAAGAGTCTTTTATATGCAAGCAAAATAATCCCCAAAGGTTAGTGATTGGTGCAAATTGTAAATGAGTTTCTGAGTCCAGGGGCCATCATTGAAAAAGATTTTTAGGGCTTCTCTGGTGGCGCAGTGGTTGAGAATCTGCCTGCTAATGCAGGGAACACGGGTTCGAGCCCTCGTCTGGGAAGATCCCACATGCCTCGGGGCAACTGGGCCCGTGAGCCACAACTGCTGAGCCTGCGGGTCTGGAGCCTGTGCTCCGCAACAAGAGAGGCCGTGATAGTGAGAGGCCCGCGCACCGCGATGAAGAGTGGCCCCCGCTTGCCGCAACTAGAGAAAGCCCTCGCACGAAGCGAAGACCCAACACAGCCAAAAATAAATAAATAAAATAAATAAATAAAGTAGAAAAAAAAAAAAAGATTTTTAGATGTCAGAGTTGAAGGATCTTTTATAGTTTGAAGTGGCTCCGATGATGTCATCGGGTGTTCAGGTAAATTTTCTGAATGGCTCATACTGCAACAGACACCAGCATTGTTATGGCAATTTCTCAGAAGTTTATATCATGTTGTCTAGTTTCAGTCTGAAGGGCTTCAGGAAGAGGGCAGTTTTAGTTTAAGAGTTTCTGAAATTTGGAGTTATCAGGTTGGGAGAAAATGATAAAAGTTTCAATTCTGTTTACAAAGGTATAATTTACCAAATTGATGTAAGTCTTAAAAAACATTTCCTTGTAACTGGAAAACAAAAGATTAAAAAGTAGTAATATTTTGGGCAAAGTCATAAGAATTATAATCTTATTTATCACTTCATTTACTCTAATGTAATTAATTCTCGTTCTGCTTGAGCCTAGTTTTTCCATTATTTCTGTCAACTTTGTCTAATGATTGAGGGTAATAGAGACAGTGATAAATCCAAGAAGTTTGGGAGATTTTTGCTAAGGCTTGTATGGTTTGCCCAATGAAGTGGGTGCCTTGATCACTGGAGACTGCAGAAGGTATACTCCAAGTGGGAAACACATTTTCTAACAGTTTGCCATCATGAGGGCGTAAGCCTTTCAGCAAGAGAAAGTATTAACCCATCAGATGAAAATTGGGGCTTGCCAGAGACCAAGGAAAAACGAAGCAGCCATGTTGGGTTTCCCATAGCCCTTTTTGTTTAATTTACAGTTATTTCTTACCCATTATAATTTTTTTTTTACATCTTTATTGGAGTATAATTGCTTTACAATGTTGTGTTAGTTTCTGCTGTATAACAAAGTGAATCAGCTATATGTTTACATATATCCCCATATCCCCTCCCTCTTGCGTCTCCCTTCCACCCTCCCTATCCCACCCCTCTAGGTGGTCACAAAGCAAGAGTTGATCTCCCTGTGCTATGCAGCTTCTTCCCACTAGCTATCTATTTTACATTTGGTAGTGTGTATATGTCAATGCTACTCTCTCACTTCGTCCCAACTTCCCCTCTGCCCCCTCCCGTGTTCTCAAACCCATTCTCTACGTCTGCGTCTTTATTCCTGTCCTGCCCCTATGTTCATCAGAACCATAATTTTTTACATTCTGTATACATGTGTTAGCACACGGTATTTGTTTTTCTCTTTCTAACTTCATTCTGTGTGACAAACTCTAGGTCAATCCACCTCACTACAAAAACTCAATTTCATTTCTTTTTATGGCTGAGTAATATTCCATTGTATATATGTGCCACATCTTCTTTATCCATTCATCTGTTGATGGACACTTAGGTTGCTTCCATGTCCTGGCTATTGTAAATAGTGCTGCAATGAACATTAGGGTGCATGTATCTTTTTGAATTATGGTTTTCTCTGGTATATGCCCAGTAGTGGAATTGCTGGGTCATATGGTAATTCTATTTTTAGTTTTTTTAAGGAACCTCCATACTGTTCTCCATAGTGGCTGTGTCAATTTACATTCCCACTAACAGTGCAAGAGGGTTCCCTTTTCTCCACACCCTCTCCAGCATTTGTTGTTTGTAGATTTTCTGATGATGCCCATTCTAACTGGTGTGAGGTGATACCTCACTGTAGTTTTGATTTGCATTTCTCTAATAATTAGTGATGTTGAGCAGCTTTTCATGTGTTTCTTGGCCATCTGTATGTCTTCTTTGAAGAAAGAACCTCTTTTCAAACTTAAAGACATAGGTAAATTGAAAGTAAAAGGATGGGAAAAGATACACTGTACAAACAATCAATGAAATGCAGGGGAGGCTATATTAATATATGATAAGGTGAGCCATTTTATAATGTTACCAAAAGGAAAGGAAAAACAATCGGAAATGAGGAAATATTTGAAAATATAATAACTAAGAATTTACTAAAATAAAGATGAAAAACATCTGTTGGAAGTGTATCATGAAGTACCAAATAGGATGGAAAAAGAAAAAGTCACACCTTGACATCTTATGGTGAAATTTAACAAAATTATGAGTGAAAAGAATATTTTAAATATCTCTATGTTGTCAAGAAATTTTAGAAAAACAAAATAAAGAGAATATTATAAAAAAAGAGAGAAAAAGCTGGTCATCTAAAAAAGTACAAGAATCAGATTATAATCATATTATCTCCAAGGACACTAATTTTCAAGCAGGCAATGGAGTAATATTTTGTATGTTCTGGCCTGAGGGTAAACACCAGATGCATTTTTTTTGGTGGTTGCTAAATCTCAGATGCATAAGGGTAGCAGGTAAATATTTCTCTGACTTCCTGATAACTTGTAGATAACTTGGTCTAAAACTGATCAGAATGGACTGGATATCATCTCCTATTGTTACCTCTTTTTATGGGATCACAGCTTGACATTAGGTGACAGCAATTTAAACCAATCACTGGGAAAATAGCTGCTCAACCTCTGGAGATCACAAGGGCCTAGGGAAAGTGGCAGATTGTCTTGCTGCGGAGAGGGAGCTATGAGTCCCTAGAGGAATTGTGATTAGGTACATCCTCTGCCCCTGGGGTGAAGGCAGAACCTAGACACAAGCCAGTTTCTGGCCAGGCAACATTTTACACTGTGATTTTCTTATGAATGAAATGATCACTAAAGAAATCTTTATTTTTTTGTAAAAAGATATCCACATTCAAATTAAGAGTAATCATGCTTCATTTGATCAAATGTAGAAAATTATCCGAAGGGTTATTTTGAAATTAGACTACTGATCTTGCTAATTTTGTTTTCTCTAAGTTTACTAGTTTTATAAGCATTACCTAAACAATGTTAATTTTATACCTGTTAAATTATGTGTCTAGTATTATTCAAATTAACCTAACTCCCCTTTAATTTCTCACCTATTTATTAAGAAAATATAAGTTATGCAGAAAGGAGATGGATTTAGTAATGATGGGTTTCAAATACAAGTTCACCTCTTCCTGAATGTATAATTTTGAATGTGTCTTATCAGTTACTTTTTTGGGTGGGGGACCGCACCTCACAGCTTGTGGGATCTTAGTTCCCCGACGAGGGACTGAACCCACGCCTTCGGCAGTGAAAGCGCAGAGTCCTAACCACTGACCGCCAGGGAAGTCCCATCAGTTTCTTCTTATGTGAAATGGAAGTCATATGTAGCTGAGAGAAGGATTACAAGTGTTAAGTGAGATAATACACTAAACACCTGAGTGTTTTGCTAGAGAATGAGTCCCGTACTCTCCTCACAAATCACGTCATGATGCCAAAACAGTGACAGATTCAGATTCCATTTTGATATAACATGAATGCTAAAATGTGAAACTTTTAAAACAATTAATATTTGTGCTAAAAACCGTTAAACTAAAAATACTTTGTTTGAATTTTTTCATCACTGTGATGACTTAGCATTTTCTTATTATTTATTTTTCATGTAACAGTGTATAAATCTATTCTGTAAAGTACCAGTCTGATAGGTTTTTTGGTTTTGTAATTTTGATTTGTTTTATTTTTCAAATCTTCCTTCTTTCCTTCCTTCTTCTTCCTTCTCCTCTTCTTCTGCTTTTTCTTCCTCTTCTTCCATCTCATCTTCCTCTCCTTTTTTTCTTCTTCTTTTTCTCATTTTTTAAAAGAAATATAGGCCCAGTCTTACAATCTGCTTAAAAACTGTCTCTAAAATGTGGAACTTATGAGAAATACAGACTTTACACTTACAATGTGTTTTGTTGTTTATGTGCTAAAATGCATAAAACTTGGTTATAGCAGTATCTTACATTTGTAAAGTACATCTGCACTACATTTCTTACAATTTTAAAATCCCTTTCATATATATCATTTATTTTATGATAATCCTATTTTCCTATGTAACACACGAGAAGAATGAGATTCCAAGATCTGTAAAATAATTTTATAAAGGTTTTTAAATCAATTTTTCATAGACTAGTGGCAAAGCTAGACTCAAGTCTTTGGATTACAAATACACTACTTGTCAGGAATATTGCATAGATGAAATATTAGTTGCTATTATTGCATTATTGAATTATTGAATGTTGGTATCATTTAATTTTCCTACTTGCATATCTTTATGAATTCTTTAACTGGCTTTTTCACAGTCACCTCATTTATTTATTTTAGGCAGAAAGAACGATGTATCAAGTTTTATGTCCTGCTATAATGTGCAATATCATAATTCATTATAGTTTTTAATATGGCATCCAATTTTCTAAAGTGGCCACTACATTTTTCTTATGGCATTATTAATAGTAGAAATTATCCTGAAACTAATGTAGTTACATTAAAGTTTTAGATAAGTAGCCTTTGGTGTTTGGAAAAAATGAACCCATAATATGTGATTTATACAAAGCATAAGACAACCAATCCATAGGCATAAAAAGAAACTATTATATAGTGCATTATTTGTAATAAGAAAACTGCCCATTAATCTACTAGTATACCATTAATATGCAATATTAAAACATAGATTAATACTTTGAAAACTGCTAGTCTAAAAGTAGGTATAGATGAAAGGTGAATTATAATTATGCATTTATCAGTTCTACCCCAAAGCTTTTAAAGGGGAAAGTAAACATTTCATCATTCTTTTTGAAAAGAGTTCTGGAAGAGTAAAATTAGATGATGTTTAGATTTGCTTATAAGATGTTAGACAGTTCTGAATTTTGAGAAACTTGTAGAATACCAACTTGAAAAAAGAAAAATATGTATTATAAAGATAAGTATTTGTTGAGATTTGGAGAGAATGGATCACTTATACCATTCATCAATCTACTCTCAGAATAAAACTCTATAATACATCACTCACATAATTTTCTCTACTGTGTGAATTCCCAAGACAAGTTATACTTTAAGGAGAACTTCAATGCTGTTGGGTTTCACTTGCTAAAACTTATACAAAAAGATGAATATCAAGGTTTATTTTCATCTCACTTCTTTATTTCTTCTTTTTAATTTTGCTTTTATGATTGAAAAGTTAGAATATAATAGCAGGGATACACAGAGAGGAAGAGGATTAAAAATTCATTTGCATTTCATTGAGACAAAATAGCACTTACCAATTTTTGACTACACTAGTTATCTATTTTAAAGTTGATTATTCTCACTTTGCATTTCTATGCTGAAAGCAATTTTGAATGAAATATTTTAAAAGCGTCAATATATTCAAGTAAATATGAGGTAATCTAAATAATTCAATATTTAATCATGGAAAGAAAATACAGGCATGAAAAATTCTAGAAAGATTGAGAGCTGAATTTGACCCTCCCTTTCACTCTGAACTTCACAATTTCTCTATTCATCCAGTGCTCTGTGGCTGTCCCATGACATTATGGGATAAGTTAAAGCTCTGGTGAATATTAGGATCTAGAAAAATCTTGGGCCTCTGGGATCCTTTGACATTTCATATATGAAATGTCAACACAATGAGGACAGTGGAAACATGAATAAGTATGCTGGACCCTCCCCAGCCAGATGCACACTTCTCCTAGTGCCTTAGTAGGTGAGAGGCAGCTTACCTAATTCTGCACCCCTGCCCCTACATGGGTGGACAATACTTTTCATGCCATTTGTCCACAGTTAGGTGGTGTTGCATCAACCAGACCTGAAACCTCCCAAAAACCAATTAAAAAGTATAATAATAACAACAAAGTTAAGGATTCTTGATAACAAGATAGGAGTAGCAGTTAAAGCCAAATTAGTACAAGGTAAGAAAAACAGAGCTCTTGGTGTCTACAGGCAGCAACTTGAATAATGACAAAAAGGAGATTACTAGATTCGAATGCAACATATGCACATGGAAAACACTTATTTAAAACTAGAAAATATAAAAAATACTATTTCCCAAATAAACAATTTACTGGATGAATTGAAGAAGATGTAATCACTGTTGAGACCAGAATTTTTGGCTTAAAATATCAAATGGAAAGAAACATCTCAAAGCAGAGGAGAAAAATAATTTGGTAAGTTAGGGACAAAGAGCTCAATATGAAAACGTGGAAATAATATGAAGAGGCAATTCACAGAGGAACAAACCCAAATGGTGAATAAGCATATGAAAAGACACTCAACCTAATTAGTAGTCAAAAATGCAAATTGAAGTAACATTGAACAAACCTTTTATACCCATAAGACAGGCTATTTTAAAAATTGAGATGATACCTATTATAGATGAAGAATCAGATATAATTTATCTCATATATAACTTATGGTAATGTAAATAGTTATAGCAATTTTAAGAGCAAAGTGGTGACTTCTACTAAACAATAAAAATATATATAGACTCTGAGCCATTGTTCCCATTTCTGAAAATCAGTCTCATAGGGCAAATTCTATAAAGATAATATATGTGTAAAATTATACATAGCATCAGTGCTCAGAGAAGAAGTAAATAGGAAACAACATGAATACCCCTAAATCCATCAATATTCCAGTGAGTTATGATACACTTATAAAATGAAATAATGTACAGCCAAGAAGAAAAAATAATTTTGAATTATATAAATGGAGGAAATATTTTCATAAAGAATAAAATCTATATAACTTGACTTCATGGCTAATAAAATGAATAAATAGCCACATACAACAGTGATGTTTTAGACAATTATAAATATTTAATGAGCATTTATTATTATGAGTGAAGGATTTTTTTAATATTAATTCATTTATCCTCTAAAAATTCCTATAGTATTTTTGGACATATTGAGGTACATTAGGGTTTAGTAACTTACTCAATATTATGCAGGGAACAATGTTTCCATGCAAAAAGACATAGTTCATTTTCCTAATCTAAATGTAAGTTTTAAAAAGTTTTCTTTTTAATTCACTTTTTGTTATTAACCTAGTTAGACATTTGAAATGTGAAAGTATTCTAATCAGCGAGTATAGATGGGATCAGCATCTGTAAGGACTGGGCAGTGGTCAGGAAGTCATTGTAAACTAAAAGGTGATCCAAAGACCATGTGACAATCATTCCTGTTAATTTATCAGTATTAACAGAGAAAAGTAAGAGGTACGTACTGACTATTTATTTGAGTTTTCATATATCTGGTAATTAACCTCACATAGCCTAATATGAAATTATTAGCATCCAAACTAATATATTTTTTTTAAATTGAGTCATTTTTGCCTCTGTTATTTCTGTCACAGACATTTGGCCAATCTTTACATCTCTTGG
Organism: Balaenoptera borealis; assembly: GCF_965194805.1. NCBI lineage: Eukaryota > Metazoa > Chordata > Mammalia > Artiodactyla > Balaenopteridae > Balaenoptera > Balaenoptera borealis. Next base: position 101,004,969 of record NC_138862.1, on the reverse strand, counting down.
GATCCATGTTATTCTTAAACAAAAGAGTTCAGTCACGGTGCTTAGTACATATTGCACTAAAAGCATATTTGCCAATTGTTTTCTATAATGTGAATTAAATAAATAAAATTTGTTAATATTTTAAGCATAACTATGAGAAGCTTTACCTTTTACAGAGTAAAACTGGTTTAAAAATACGATTGTGACAACATTGTAAATGATGCACAACATTGTATATTCTTGCCTCCTTTGTCATAGTTTAATTGACCATAAGTGCATGGGTTTATTTCTGGGCTCTCTTTTTTGTTCCATTGATCTATGTGTCTGTTTTTGTGCCAGTATCATATTATTTTGATTACTGTAGCTTTGCAGTATAGTCTGAAGTCAAGGAGTATGATATTTCCAGCTTTATTCTTTTTTCTCAGGATTGCTTTGTCTATTTGGGATCTTTTGTGATTCCATATAAACTTTGGGATTATTTGTTCTAGTTCTGTGAAAGATGTCATAGGTATTTTGAAATGGATTGCATTAAATCTGTAGATTTCTTTGAGTAGTATGGATATTTTAACAATATTAATTCTTCCAATCCATAAACGTGGAATATCTTTCTTTTTCCTTGTATCATCTTCAGTTTCCTTCATCAATGTTTTTATAGCTTTGTTTCATTTTTAATATATATATTAGTACATTGTTTTATTTTTTCAGAATGAGATATAATTGACATATAACCTCATGTAAATTTAAGATGTGCAATGTGTTGATTAAATACTCCTCTATATTGCAAAATAATTACCAATATAAAGTTAGCTAAAACCTCTGTCATATCACATAATTATCATGTCTTTTTTGCGGTGAGAGCACTTAAGATTTTCTCTTTTAGCAACATTCAAGTACATAAAACTATATTATTATTAGCTATAATTACCATGTTGTACATTAGATCCCCAGAACTTATTCATCTTATAACTGGAAGATTGTGCTTTTTGATCAATATCTACCCATTTCCCCCAGCCCCTAGTAACTACCATCCTAGTCTCTGTTTCTATGAGTTTGGCTTTTTTATATTCCACATAGAAGTGATAATATATAGTATTTGTCTTTCTCCATCTTCCATATTTCACTTAGCATAATGCTCTCAAGGTGCATCCCTATTGTCTCAAAGGTCAAAATTTCCTTCTTTCTCATGGGTGAATAATATTCCTATGTGTGTGTGTAAATATTACTAAGATGTGGTGTATATATACCACATCTTCTTTATCCATTCATCCATTGATGGACACTGTTTTAAAAACACAAGCAAGATAGATGCAAATGGAAAGTATAAACATAATTGATGTCCTGTCTTACAAATCTCCACTTTGAGTCACTCCTCAAAAACTAATTCTGTTTTAAGTTTGTGTGTTGGTTGTTTCCATAACCCTAAATAATACACTGATGACTCTATTTTGCCTTATCATTTAAGACAATATATACACTGAAACCCATTCCAAAAAAATGACAATCTCACTTGCTTGCACAACTTCCATTCAACTTTCTCCTTTTCTTTGATTTTTATAATTTTATTGTTATTTTATTATGTTCATTTTCAAACTTTCATATTCCACATCTTCACAAGGTCATATCATGACTCTGCATCATGGAATTTAGGAGTGCGAGATCTCACAGGTTTTCCCACTCTTTGCCTCCTCTTCTATATCCCAATCCCTCTTGATAATACTTTTATCTTTTCATTTACAAGGCTTAAAGTATTTGTATAGTGCTTTATAATCTTAATAAAGACTCAGTTGATTGATCATATAAGGTTAAATCCAAAGAACTTTTTAATTACTATTTGTAGTGTACACGATGAGTCACTGCCCTGACGTCACTTTTCAGCTGCTTGTACTGTAGCCAGAAGATTGCCCTCAGTGGTCAGATTTCTTTTGGAAGTACCTCAACAGAAAAACACTGCCTTGCTCTTCTGACGGAGTCTTAGACCAATGACTAAATGAAAAATTGTATTATAAGGCCTGATCCTTTCATCCCCATCTCAGATTACTCTACAGGACAAAGTTCAAAGCTCTCTATCTGCTTCCCATAAAACTCAGCCTGGTATCAGAAGTAGTCAGACAAAATTTGGACACCGATCACTGAATATCTCTGGCATGAGGATGACATAACTAGAGCACAGATAGCTCCTGTCACAAAAAAGACAGTTGCTAAAGTTTTCACTGTTGGTAAACTGAGATGGCACACCTGGAGGAAAGGATTGTACTAGCTCATGCAATGTGTCAGGATTTGGGGAATTATGGGGCAGGGGGGGATATGTAGCTAACCTAGTAAGGACCATAGAGTTGTGTGGCTATTGATAAGCTCAACTGAGGTTTGGGGAAAGGATACCAAAAATGGAGAGTGAACAGTAAAATGTTTATTGAAAGTGAACTGTGAAAGACAGAGGGCCTCCTTAGTCTCACATAAAGAAGTTATCTTCTTCAGCTAGCAAGCAGAGAAAAGAGAGGATCAGGACTAGGAAATTACTTTAAGAGTAGCCAAGTTCCAAAGATGGTTAAATGTCCAATCAAAGCAGGTCTGTTTTGCCAAATTCGGGGCCCTAGTCGGGAAGAAGAGAATCTTGAATCATGGAGTGGGAACATCTGGATAGATACCTCCAAAACTTGAAACCTTGGATTCCCTTATCATCTAAGCCTACTCTCCGTTAATGGACAATGAAGAGGACTCTCCCCTGAAGGCAGCAGGCTCCTCTTCATAATCTGCCTTTATCTTCCTTCAAGAACATTATGTCATAAACTCTGGTTAAGTCACAAACCGAGCCTGATGAGGGAAAAGAGACTGCAAGACCTCACCATCATGTACTATTGGGCCATGGAGAGTACACATATTTCTGGTTCTGAGGGTGCTGGAATAAGGAAGCTGGAACATAAATTATGAAATAATATATCGATATATGAGAACTCTTCCAGGATACAAGATTTAAGGCCCTGGCCAAAACTCAGAAATTGTGAATATGCTTCTGAGAAGTCTCCTAGAAGCATGGGAAAAAAAGCAATTGCCAACTCTAAGAGGGATAAAATGTCAGAATTACAAAGGTAAATGATGCCAGAAGGGATTACAAGGCTCAGAAAAGTGGGCATATTAGATTGGATAAACTGAGAGACAGAGGTGTTAAGTAATCAAGTTCACAGAAGTAGTTAGGGCAGGTACTAAAATTGGAACCCTAGCAGTCTGGCTTAAATGTGTGAGCTCATAACTACCACACTATAGGTACTTTTTATTTGTTGGGTTTACCACTTTATTTAAGAAACAAATATATCAAATTAAAATTCTACTCTCAAATGTTTATTCATTTAACCGATAATATCTCTGTTCTTTGGTTTCTTGCATTTTTCTGGATACTTCCCCAAAATTAAAATGAAAACTTTATATTTTCCAAAATTATCATTTCCCCGATTTTAAGTTTGAATAATCTTAAGCAACTTCTGTTGCCCTCCAAGGAACTAGTTAATAGCTAATTACTTTGCAGTAACGCCTGCTGATTACACATGAATCCTGCGATGCATGGCACCAAGAAGTACTGATTATAAACATTGCCAAAAGTTTTGGCTTGTGCTTTTTAATATGTTTTCTTGACTCTACAAACTCATTCTTCAAGATAGAAATTCCACTCCTCGTTGAAATCCACCAATAGTTAAAAGAACATAGCTATGATTTCATAAAAAAGACAATGATTTTTAAGTAAATATATGTGCCCGTATTACTATTTGTTTCATGAGATGAAACATACTTCCTGGACAACCACTGTGCCTGACACCAGTGATCCACGTTTTTCATTGCTGATAATGGGCCTCTCAAGCTGCATTGCAGTTTTTATATGCGGTGCTCTCTAACAGCTTTCTCTGTACACGTGTACTATTTCTTTATGTTCCCCCTTTGTGACTTGCCCAGATTGCCTGACTCAGGATCATTCTTGTTTGTCTTTCAAGTTCCTTAGTTCTGAACTAAGCCAATTTGATGCCTTGATTTCCTTTTAAATTTCCCACATAATTAGCTAATTTCCTCATGTGCCTGTGAAAGTGTTTGCTTAAGGAACATGATGTTTACTTCAACTCCTGTAGCTCTTACTCTCTATTCTTATTGCTTTTATTATTGTTAACATAAAACTTTTTAAAGTTTCTTTTTTTCTCACTTTCTCAAACTGAAGGCTATATATTATTTTTGCCTTCTCCTTAAAAAATGGAGTTAGGAAACTATGTGTCAGTTCTTTATTTCTGCTCCAAATCACTCTTTCCCAATCTGCTCTGTGCTTGAGATGAGAATGGGGAAATTACATTTTCCCAACTCTATTACTGCCTAGTTTCTTATTAGGCTCTCCCAATGTGAGGCACTAGGGAGAGATTGAAACAAAAGAGGCAAGTAGGTGCATGTTTCTTTTTCCCAGCTGCGTAGACATTCCAAAGCATCTGAGGACAGATAGGCTCAACTCTTAGCTTCTGTGGGCACTTCCAGAACCACAGTGCTATGTCCGCTTAGGCATCAAAAAAGCAGTACTCCCAGCACCTGGGGAAGTGTGGGGGGCCCTCATTTAAGCAACTATATTCAGATCACATCACCTCTTTCCTTCTCTCCCCAGTCATAGTGTCTATAGTTGCATGCTCAGTTACATTTGGGTTACGCTTTTCCCCACTTAAAAAAAAGTTTTAGCCTTTCAAAACCTGTGTAACCAATTCCTTGTGTTCTCTATTTTGTCATGTATCCAGTACAAGAAAATATTAAAATCACTTGATTTATCTAGTTCCTACTCTCCATTCTTATTGATTTTATTATTTTAAGATATTTTTATTCTGAAATTATTTTTTCTCATTTTAATTAAGCCAATGCATATTTATTAGTGCTTTTGTAACTGGAGTTAGAAACATTGACATTTTACATGGAGCAGAACAGCCAGAGAATAGAAGATGTAATAGTTACAAAAATAGCAACAGTTTTTAAGAAAATACTATATGCTAACTGTAACATCTTTTAGAAATATTCCACTTAATTCTTATAGCAATCTTGTGAGATTATTATTTCCCAGATTTAAGGACAAAAAAAAGTATGGCTCAGAGGTTAAATGAACTAAATTCATAGAGCTAAGAATTGGTGAAAACTGCTTTTAAGAACTGGCATTTTATCTACAGAACTTATGCTTTTAACTACTATGCAGAAATGCTTGCATAGACTTTCAACTTTCAACCAATAAACATTAAGCCTCCAATATGCTTTGAGTACATCCTAATGCTTGTATTTCAGAGTCTTGCCCTTTTAATTGAAATGCTAACATTTTCTAATGAAAACCTGGACTTCCTAGCATCAATATTATAAGAAACATTTCTACTTTTAGATTAGAATGATCAAAAGCCAAAATATGCAAATAATATCCATCATTAGTTTGTTGCCACTGCTGAAGAATTACGGTTGAAATAAATTTTTAAGTCAACTCCTTACCCCCAAATTTCCAAACCATTTCTGTAGACATTGTCTGTTTAACTTAGAAGGTACTTTAAATATTTAAACAGTTATCAACATGATAAACACTTACTATACACTATAACCAAGGAAAACATTCCAAATAATTGAGGGTTTAAACTGATAGAGAGTGTTTTCAATGTAATAGTAAATATTTTATTTCATTTGCAATCATCACAGATGTAGCCAAAAATAGAATTGTTAGAAATATTTAAGGTTTAGCTAAGCCAAAATGCTAAGAGGATTTTTTTAAGTTTTTGAAAATCCGTCTGTATGTGTGTACAAAACCTTACCAATATTAACTGCAGTGAAAAAATTTTGAGGAAACTATGAATTATAATCTATAATGTAACCCTGTTATTTCACTTTCTCTGGTTCTAAGCTGTCTCCATGTTCTCCTCCGCCTACTCAAATGTCCAAGCTGTTCTTACATATCTTTTGACCAAGTTTATCTGCATCATGGTCAGAGATTTTATAAAGTTTGAAACTTCACCTAGTTGCAGTTCTGTTTGCTTTAGTTACTTACCTGTTGTTTCAGGAATAATACTTGAATTCTCATTATGTACCTTCAATTATTCTAGGCACACTTCAAAGATAAATAACACATGGTACCTGACTTTAAGCTACTCAGTTATTGGAAGAGATAATCACACAGATAAGTGAGCTCATAAAGAAGCAAATGGGTTATGGCTACATATGTGCTAACATTGGTTAAAGTCCTATGGAAAATAATTCCTAGTGGGTAAATAAATTTTTTAAATTATGAAAATAATATTTGTGTATATATTTCAGAAATTCATTAATGCTTGGGCCTTAAAAATAAATGTTTTATTTTATTTAAAATGTGTAATGCCTGAGCAATTATTTTTTCTTCTCAGCTTGCCATTCCAAAGGATGTTAGGCTGTCCTAATTTCAGAGTCATGAATATAGAATCATCACTCAACTAGTTGTAATTTGTCCTAGTTGTAATCAGGAAAAAGCAATATGCTTTTACGGAGCAGTTCTGAAAATCTAAATGAATATTGTAATAGTTAGAATCCTAAGAAGTAAAATCTGGTGTTATAATCTGGAAGCAAGGAATATCGATTAGTTTAGATGTGTATTTAAACTGGAAAGTTCTTTGGTATGATCAGAATCAGCAGAGAAAAGGGAATTGCTAGAAGATAAATGGCAGCTTTTGATATAATATAATAAGCAATAATTTGTCCTCAATTTTGATGTTTATAAAATAATTGAATATAAAAAGTACTTCTACATTATGTCACATTGGATCAAAAATTTAAAATATCAAAATTTACATGATAAACAAAAACCAGTTTATTGATGACTATTTTTAAGTATAAAACAAAACATTGGTCTGGAATGCTTACATCTTTGATGCTATCAATCCAAAGAAATGTAAGTAAACCAGATTATGCTGTGCCATGCCTACTCCCTGGTTTTCTATTAGGCTCTTTGGGAAGCTGCATTTATTTTTTGGAGATAATGTATTATTTCATAGTACAGCCTTAATGTTTCAGTGTTTCTCAGTTCTCTGCTGAAGCTAATACCCTATTTGTGACCGGAGAATACTTATGTCCTATGAAAATATGGGTCAATAAATATTAGAGGATTAAGAGCATTTACCTCTGAATATAAGCATTTACCTCTAAATATAAGGTATTTATCTTTCCACAAAGTCTTAATATTATTTTCTTATTTCTCCTCTCATTCTGCTATAGCTGAGGACAAAGGCAAGGTACAGTCGTAACTTGCCTTGTCCCCAGTATAATGGGCAAATTGATAGATACACGTAATCTTAAGAATATTAGATGCAACCACTGTCTTTGATAGAGTTCTTAACTAAGACTCTACAACAAAAATAATTGAATATTAATATAAATCTCAAAAGCTAGGTTACAGTTGACCAAATTAAGCATAAATAATATATTTCTTGGATTATAATTTCTGAGTGAACTGGCTAGAGGTATGAAGACAAATGCTGTAGGTATTGAGGCAAATATGTTTTAAATTTCTTTCTTGTCCTTAGGATCTATTGTCCTTCCCTGATTTGCTGATTTTGCTGAAAAAATACTACTTGTCAGCTTCTAAAATATTTCTAACTTGTTGCTGTGATGAAGATATTACCCTGTCTCCTCTTTTATTTTTGTTGTTGTGCCTTTCCTTTACCAAAATATAAAGACGAAGTCACTAATTTCATTATCTGAAAATTAGGCTCCATACGAGGAAAAAACCTAAGTGACAAGACACCTGCATACAGGTATGGAGGAAATTGAGGGGAAATGCCATGAGATCCAAACAGATGTTTTAAAAATTCTTAAAGAACTCCTTGATCACAATACACACTTCTGGCAATGACCTCCAGTCCATCTCTTCTATGAAGTGTACCACAAAGTTGACTAATGTGTTTTGTGCAGAAGCTGGTGATCAGAAAACTGATGCCATGCTTTTCCACCACTTCCCTTCAAAAGATAAAGAAGTTCTCTGCAGGCATTATCATACCACTGTCTGGTCAGTCTTTGCATTCTTTAAGCATTTAAGCATCAGCGATCACTGTTGATACTTGAATTGCTTCCCAAGTTATACCACCCCCTTCATTCCACAGCTACAGGTCTTAGCAGGATGCTGTTGTGACTACTGTTTTCCTAGAATTTAATTCCTCTGTATAGCAGTCCAGCAGTACCCAGAGGAATCCTGGGTACAAGCTTCACTGATAATTACTGTCTAATGCTTACTAGCTAATACATTGCTGTAAGTTTTGGTATTTCTCTTTGAATGCCTCAGTTCCACTTCATGCTTAATACTAGTGTGGTTTTTGAAGACTGAGCAAATTACAGACACAGATTAGTTAGATACCTGACCTAAATCTTGCCTCAGTCTCAACCTGTTACATATTGCCTTCATAATAGCTCTAATTTTCAATATAAAAGAGAAGAATGTACAATTGTAACTATCACTACCAAGATTTCATTGGTCTTTACAATGGCTCAATATTTGTGTAAACTTTTTATACATATTTTCTGTGGTACTTTTATGATCTCTCTGCTTTTCTCTTTATTCCACTCTTCTTTCCTCCTCTTACTGAGTAGTGCTCATTCTGCATGTTGGTTTCTATTCCCATTCTCTGGAAACACATTTCTTTATCTCTACTGAAAAGGTCAAGAAACACTTTCTATAAAGGAACAGGTAGTAAATATTTTAAATTTTACAGACCATACAATATGGTCTCTGTCATACCTATCCAACTTTGTCTTTGTAGTGCAAAATTGGCCACAGAGAGTATGTAAATGGATGGGTATGGCTGTGTTCCAATAAAACTTTATTTACAAAAACGGATGGCAAGCCTTAGCTTACTGACCCACTCTATACCATATGCTTCAATTTAAGGCTGGGGAAAAAAATTCTCAGGATATTTTATTACTTTGGAGCAAACACTACTAGAAAACCAATCTATTTCCTCCCAAGGAAACAAATCCTCTTTTTACTAGAACTTTTTGGATTCTCCATTGAAATAAACAGAAGAAAATAACAACAAAAACAAAAATGTAAGTATATAACAAGGATCAAAGTAATCATAATTTAAAACTTTGTTGAAGTCTACAAATTCCCTAGAGCTCTCATACAATGTGGAAAATTATGTGTGATACTTAATTGTTCAATTGGAAATAGCCTGGATCTGTCAAACAGTTGCGTTGAAAAACCAGTTCCCTAATCAAACCATCTTTACCTTTTGAAATATTGATTTAAGTATGAAAATGATCTTCTATTTTGTCACATACTAATTCTCTTAATTTCTTTATTTGTCTAATTACTACATTTCTGGATTTGATGTTTTCATCCTCATCATTCTAACTTTTATGCAGCAGCAAAGTCTTCCAAGACCTAGAGGGCTTTTGAATTACTCTGTAGGTATAGAGTGACCACAGGTGAATCTGACAAGGGGAAAAAAACAAACAAAAGAAGAAAATTCAATTCACATTCTGAAATTAATTCCCCAAACAAAAAAATCAAAGTAATAAACAAAGAATAACTGTCATGATTGGAGTTATGCTGAAAATTTACAGAAGCTCTCTATCCTCCTCACACTTGCTATTTGGTTTAGTGTGTAGATGAATACTATGAATGCTACCAACTTAAAAAAGGTAGGAAATAGTAATTTATATTATGGCTAACAACTGTACTGACTGGTGTTTATGCTAAATTAAATAAAAATTTCCTTGAAAGTGGAATTTTTTTCAGTTCTATATCCCAAGTGCCTTATATATGGTAGCATTCATTAAGTAGTAGTTGAAATAATAAGAGAACAAATTGATGGATTTTTTATTAAATATGCATCTCCCTTGATGTTGTAATTTGTGATTGTGTAATATAATTTGTAGAGTGTTGCTAACTTTCTCTACCCTGTATAAAGATATATTGCATAAAGGAAAGTGATAATGCCACCCTTTCCCTCTACATAACTAACATATCCAGTTATTAGTGGACATATTGCTTTTTCAAGTGTTACATAAAATATCTTAAGAGCATTGTCTCCTGGGTTCACCAATAAATTGCACATATACTGTCCAGTGGTAGAGAGACATTTACATTAATATTTTGTATCCAAATTATCACATATCATTATAACTAAAAGTAATACAAAACCCTTTAAAAAAAAAAAGAAATCCTGAATTGAGTAGAGATAAATTTCAGTCCAGGTATACAAAGGAGAACAGCAGTGACAAGTCCCGGGTAGCCACAAAGATGGTGTCTCCAGAGCAATTTAAGGTTGAGGAGAGTACATAAAAATTAAAGAGAGATACTGAAGTATTTCCATTACATAAAAATTTTCGAGGTTTGACAAATAGTTTTACTCAGTATAATTAATTTTAATTATTATTAGAGAAACCTTGGAGAATTTTAAGTATACTCCAATGTGTATATACTCAAAGTCAGGAAATCACTAACTTGGTTCTATTCTTAACTTATTTTTGTTTCAGAGTTCCAGATGTAAAAAATGATCTTGATATTTCGTCTGAAGGCTAGGGCTTTTAAAGAAGAAATTTAGTATCCTAACAAGACATTTGTCTTTGTTTAAAGTCATCCTTACAACTTTGAAGAGAGAGTATGCTGACAATTTATGAAGCAAAAGTGGTCTAGCTACCCATAGGTAATAGGGCAAACTTACATTACCTGTCAAAGCTACACTGAGAAATTGCAGGAAAAGATAACTATACAGAGAATGTGTCTATATTCTTGTCATTTTTTCCTCTATGCTAAATTTGCTACTAGAGAGTTAGAAAGAATCAGATTACTTCTCTGAATAGAAAATCAACAAGGAAGCCTCTAACAAAGATGTGTGGGTCACTATTCCAATTTATTTGAAAAAAATAACCACAGTCTTCAGGCATAATAATTTCATTCATTAATCATGTAATCAAATCGGACAAAAATACGGGGAAGCAGATTTTAAGTTTGGTACAAGGAAGAATACTACTAGTATCTGAAATGGTACCTGGATTTCTGTAAATGATCAATGAATATATAGTATTTGATTTAATTGAATAGCTGAATCTATTCAAAAATTGAATGGGCTTTCTTGAGTGTTAGTGAGGTTTCTTGTTACTAGAAGTGTCTTCTTATTTCTGGAGGCATTAAAGCAAATTCTAGGTGACTGTCATTAAGATATGAAGAATATAAAGAATTCTTTCATTGAGTTTGAATTTGAACTAGATTGCCTGCTCAGTCTTTTCCTACTCTATGACTTTATAGTTTTAGTAAGAACTCAGTAATTATGAATACATATAAGAATTCAATCAGATAAAATATATATGTATATATATATATATATATATATATATATAAAACTCTCTCTCTCTATATATATATATATATTCATGTAACTTTCATGTTCCAATGGATAGTAAAGAACAAATAATTCTGGTTGCTTACAGATAATCAAGAGCCACTATATATGAACCAGAAACTATTTGAATTAAGTGAGTCCTTAGAAAGCATCAGTTCTAATTCTTTAATTTTGTGATGAAGGAATTGATGTTCAGAAGGCACGTGCCATATTCAAGGCCTCCAGCTATGTAAGAAAATCAGTACTTTACTACTGCCTCCTGGTTCAGTGTTCTTTTCCTTATTAGTATTTTTCTAACGTATCTAAGATATTTTTATTATCTACTCTCGAGTCTGTGTTTGAAACTTTTGAATGAGTAAATCTTTAATGGAAACTGCATTTTCCTTTTAAAATACATGCTATCAGAAATATATTTTTAGTTTGATGAAAATGAGGCAAGAGGCAAGGATTAGTAAATAAGTGTTATTACTTAAAAGTTATAAAAATGGAAAGCCAATAATCAAGTAATGACCTTAACCCTCTGCAGCTCAAGAGGCAGACTTGCAGACTACAAGTGACTGGATTCTGCAACTTTGCAGGAATTAAAAGCATCTAGTGATTACATGGCAATGGGAGGAAACTTTTAGTATCCATTAAAATCGTAAGTGTGAAACGAAGTTCTAATAACTCAGTGGACATTGTGATTAATGCACAACAGATTACAGTTTCTCAAAATCAAAACATGAAAGGGAGAAGAAATACTAGCACCATATTAAATTATGCTCATTAAATATCTAGCTGTACAGGTTGTCAGAACAAACATAGATGGGCTCTCTGATGTCTACTGCCTAATTTAAACCATACAAGGTTAACTATGTGCCTAATAAGGTTTCACAAAAACTTACTGAATTTTATTACAGGGGAAAGCAGTTTTCAAGGTTGTAACAGCTTGAGCTGACTCAACTACTTGGTCCCATCTGTGTCTTATCTGGTTTCCACAATGACTTTAGCTTGAATATATTACAAGTGTCCTAATGATGTCTTAACTCTCCCAGTCAGGAGAGTTTTCCCCTCAAACTTCATTTTCTTGTTACTGTTGTTGTTGTTACAGAGAATTCTCTCTCTCTCTGTGGTTTATTGGTGTATGCAATCCAGAAACATGTGCTGCTAATGCTCATGGGGCCACCCTTGACCAATGGGGAGTGGAAGCAAATACATACATACACACATACATATACATACATACATACACACTGCACTGTCCCTCTTTGTGTACCAGAGCCTTTGTGACTGAGCTCCCATGGCTTATAATAATGGCCAACATGGTGAAATGCATCTTTCCCTCCCTTTTGATGCCCCTGTCCCTCATTCCTACTCCCTAATTTCATTTCCCAAGTAAACTACCTACAACCCTGTTTCTCAGGGTCTACTTTTGGGGATCCCAGTCTGAGACAGCCAAGGTTGATCCCTCACAGTCCTCAGTGTGGTTGCGTGGACCTGAGTTAGCTGGAGCCCTCTCGCCCATCTGGTAGAAGAGCACTCAACTGTTTACCAGTGTGTCGTGGAGATACTATCATGTTTTAAAGTGTACCATGATGTGAAAAAGTTTAGAGCTGTGCAATAAGCTATAAATGTATGATGGTTAGCTATTTGACTATAAATCTCATAAATCTCATACAAAGAACTGACAAAAAATGCAATTTACACAATTTTATTTTTGAAAAGAAAATGGTTTTAGTTATTAATTCATCCAATTAAATTACTAATTTAGAGGATGATATGGCTAACAGAGTGAGACAAAAGGAAATTGTCTAAACAGCATAGAGGAGCATAATGAAAAAGCGTGAGCTTAAATAAGGTGAGAAATCATAAACTAATCATGAAGCATTTTGGATTTTTAACTGAAATGTGATTTATTATCTAGCATGTAGAAGAACTAGAAGGTCATTTTTGGATTATATTTTAAAAACTAAAATGAAAATACCTTTATTATGGGAAAAGAGCCAGATCATGTGGCATGGTCTGATTTAAAATGAAAATATTACATCCAGTTTATCCTTTCATAAGCAAGTACATAACCAGATAAATTAATTTTATAGTTGAATACCAGTTATAAGAATTTAGCCAAATCTGCCATTTCAGTTGTATTAGTGAAATAATTTATGATTTTGCCTATAAATTTGAAGTTCCAATTTATGTTTAATTCTGTCCTCAAGCATCTTCCATGGAGAAGTTCCTTTGCTGATGGCAAGTTAGTATTGCCCATATCTCCAAGGGAATTAGTTCAGTGAGGTGATTCATTACAGCAAAATTAAAATTTAATTTCAGTTGTCTCATAATAGTTTTTCATAATCATCTGACAACCTAGTTAGTTAATACCATCAACATATTTTCTCTTCTGAAAACCTAGCAGGCATTTGGTACATTTTCTTCATCTGTTACAAATCAGTCCTGATTCCAACTGGACATGTTCCATTCAATAGATGGACATCTTTATACTTGCAGATATCCTGCACCTGTTCAAACAGTATCAGCTCCAAACCTGTCTTCTTAGTTGATGCTGGCTGTTCTGTTCTTGACATCTGGCCCATTTGATCCACATCATTGCCTCTATAGAAGAGATTTCTTATACAGATACTATTGCACCTGTCTCAAATTATCTAAATCTGTGTCTGTCTGGCACACCGACATTCTTAGTGGAACTGTGGAGGCATAGGTTGACCTATGCTGAATCATATTTTTGCTTCATGACAAAATGATATATCAATTCTCTAAAATCTTCATCAAAGTAAATTGTAACTATGTTACCATTAGAAATAATCTTAAAGATTTTATTCTTGATTTTTTCCAATTTTCAGAATAAAATAGACAGATTTTAAGAGTCAGCAGTAACTTTTCAAATCAGAAATTATAGCAGATGAAAGAACAGACCAAACAACTCTTGAAAATGAAAATTATGATAAGCTTATGTTAGGCACAAAGATTGATGTTCCTAATATGTGAAAAACTCCTACAAAATCAAGAAGATATAAACTAATGATACATAAATACACTTTGTAGAAAAAGAAAAGCAAATGTCCTTGAACATACATAAAAATTAACACTATAAAAAGACCATTTCTGATCTATCACATCACACAAATTTAACTACAGACTACCCTCCATATCTGTGGGCTCCGCATCCACAGATTCTCGAATTCAAATTCCAAATTCGGTTTTGTGAATATGCAGATGCAGAACCGTGGATACAGAGGTTCAACTGTACTACACCATTTTATATAAAGAACTTGAGTATCCACAGGTTTTGGTATCCATGGGGGTCCTGGAACCAAGCCCCTGGGGATACCCAGAAAGTATAGTACATGCTCTTTTGAAAACGTTTGGGGAAATGGCATACTGTTGGTGGAAATATAAAATTGTGCAAACTTTTTGGAGGGAAATTTGGCACTATCTGGCAATTATCTGTTCACATAGTCTTCGACATACTTATAGGAATCTAAACATACACTGCAAAATATAAATTGCCATACACAAACTTATTCATGTGACATTATTTGTAATAACAAATATTAGTAATGATTCAAATATGCATCAGGAAATTGGATTAACAATAGCACATCCATAAATGAAGTATTACACACACATAGAAAGAAATAGAAAATACATCTATGCAGTGATAGGTACGGTTTCCAAAATATATTGTCCAGTGAAAAAAGCAACTTTAGAGTATTTCCTTACAAGTAGACAGATAGGTAGGGTAGGTAGATTTGCAGATAAATGAAAGATAGCTGAAATTGCTTTTTGAGCATTGCAGGATTACTAGGGGTAAGAAAGTTGAAGAAATAGACCTGTCTATCTATCTGTCTATTGATCTATCTATCTACAAAGAGAGAGAGAATATACAGTCTTCCCTTGGCATTCACAGGGAATTCATTCCAGGACTCCCCACGGATACCAAAATCTGCAGATGTTCCTTATATAAAATGACATTACATTTCCATATAACCTACTCACATCCTCCAGTGTACTTCAAATTATCACTAGATTACTTATAACAACTAATAAAATGTAAATGCTATGTAAATAGTTAAAGGCATACAGAAAATTTAAATTTTGCTTTTTTGGAACTTTCAGGAATTCTTTTTTCAAAAAAAATTGGTTGAATATGAGGATGCAGAATCTGTGGATATGGAGAGTTGAATGTGTGCATGTGTGTGTATACTTTTGTGTTTAAGATTGTTTTAATATTAAAAGATTTTTTAAAGAAATTTACATACATTAAAACAACACTTTTATTTTGAGATAATTTGGGGATTACAGAAAAGTTGCAAAATTAATAGAGTTTCTCTATCATAGAACTTTTCCTAATGTCAATATCTTTTGTAATCATAGGATACTTATCAAAAGCAAGAATTTAACATTGGTATAATACATACATAATTTAAAAAATATTTTTAAGAAACATTAGAATAACAAACAATGCTAATCAAAAGGTTAATAGTTAGAGGGAAGGAATAGTAAAAGGAAGGGAGGAAGGAAGGGAAAGAGACCTTGAAATAGGAAAGTGGGAGAGTTGTCCATTATTCATGCATTGATACATTATCAAGTCATTTTAATGCACTGTAGTTGTGATGGACCTTGGATGACTTTGTCTTAAACTATGGCAATGAAGAGTTCAAAATCACTTACCTTTAGTTAAGGGTTAATGAAGAGTATTGTATAGAAAAATATGAAAATTTGAGAACTGTGTCTGTTCTTAAAGGCTAACTTTATCTAAATCACAGAGAATTTTGACCACAACTCAGAGGAAAAAATATTGACTTTTATCTTGTCTTTGATGACTTTTTTCCCTTTATTCATATTTAATGTAAGATTTTTCAAACTTTTACCCTAAACATCTATCCCAAATATATTCTAAACAGTTTGATATTTAATTTTAGACTTTGATATTTGACTGTATCACCCAAACCTCAGAATTTACACCTGAGGCATAACTTTATTTGCCATGGGAAAATATTGAGTTCTAACTTGATGGAGACTCTGAGTAAGTTGTTTTTTTTTTTTAATTATTATTTATTTATTTATTTATTTATGGCTGTGTTGGGTCTTCGTTTCTGTGCAAGGGCTTTCTCTAGTTGCGGCAAGTGGGGGCCACTCTTCATCGCGGTGCACGGGGCTCTCACTATCGCGGCCTCTCTTGTTGCAGAGCACAGATTCTTAACCACTGCACCACCAGGGAAGTCCCTGCAACAGTTCTGTATAGCATGTCTCATGGAATTAAGGTCAGAAGTCACTTAAAATAAACATAAATATAGTTTGAGTGACTAAGCTATACAGAGCACCTTCTTGACACTGTGGATAAAAATTGTGGATGCAGAGTTATGACCCAACTTTTCCCTTCAGGTAACTCCTAGTTGGAGAGATCATCTAATGTAAGTTACCTTTTCAATAAAAGCATTAGGTAGACCTGTCTTCTCAGGTTAGTTACTTCCTCCCAGAAACTTTGCCCTTTCACCTCTATATCCTATACATTACTATATGTATAGTAATATATAAATATTTACATAAATATTCTCTTTCTCCACTTATAAATGATATTTATAGAGATCTATCTATCTATCTACCTATTTATCTATCTATTCATCATCTATCTAATAGAGAGAAACAGAAACAGAGATGCTAGCCCAGTGCTGTGCTGAGTAAAACTGGGGACTTAAGAAATAGCTACAGAATGACCCGGTGTGCTGAGAACCAAATTCTATGATAGTTGAATGAATAGGAGGCTTTCCTTGTATTTACTGAGAATGACTGTGTTCATGTTATTTTCTAAGATGGTATAACAGGCAATGAGAAAAATAAATGTAGCAAAGGATGATATCCAGAAATAATTAACAAAAGCTTCAAAGTGGAAAATCTATACACATAATGTGAAAATTATCAGAAATAGCACTTTTGATTAAAAAGTTGTTATATAAATGTTTGTAAGCTCCTGCTTATGAAATATGAAGGTATATCTTTAAGTCTCTAAACAGCATTTGATTGTGTCTGTACAGATAAGTACTTATATTAATAATGAAATAATTACCAAAATATGGGGATCCATGTAGGATGAGAAAAGTCATGCTATAATTATACTTCAAATATTTACTGGGAATATGGTTTCTCCTATTTAGTAAAAATTTCTTTGGTTCTGACAGAAGCCTGAATGACAAATCCTACAACTTGAAGAAGCTTTAAAAGGCAAATTCAAACTGATCTATGAAACAATTCGTGACTCTGGAGGACGAAAAGGACAGTGGTGTAGCCAATAAATATTTTCTGTCTCGGAAAAATAAATAAGCATTATGAAGATTTCAAGGAATCAGACAAGCAGGACAGAAATGAAGTGTTAGTTTGGACAATTAACCAGAACAAGGAAAAAATTTGATGTCTGAAGTGATATGAGAAGAGACATCATTGTACTGTTACTGCTCAGAAACCCCAAAGCTATTTTATCAGACAAGAATTATCCAGCAGATTTCGAGAAACATTCCAAAGAGCATTCCTTAGATCAGGGAAGAACAAATGCTTAATTATATTAAATAGTGCCAAGAACTAGTTTAATGAATAATTCTAATGAATTTGGTTAAACTTGAATGGTACATTTCTTTTAATTTTATTTTAAACTACACTATAAAATTGACCGTTAAATCACATTTGATGCATAAACTGCAAAATATTTATTTAATATATAAGTGGTTTATCTCTCCTGTATTTTTAGTGAGTATATTTGCTTTTTTTTTTTTTTTAACATCTTTATTGGAGTATAATTGCTTTACAATGTTGTGTTAGTTGCTGCTATATAACAAAGTGAATCAGCTATATCTATACATATATCCCCATATACCCTCCCTCTTGCATCTCCCTCCCACTCTCCCTATCCCACCCTTCTAGGTGGTAACAAAGCACCAAGCTGATCTCCCTGTGCTATGCGGCTGCTTCCCACTAGCTATCTATTTTACATTTGGTAGTGTATATACGTCAATGCAATTCTCTCACTTCGTCTCAGCTTATGCTTCCCCCACCCTGTGTCCTCAAGTCCATTCTCTACGTCTGCGTCTTTATTCCTGTCCTGCCCCTGGGTTCTTCAGAGCTTTTTTTTTTTTTTTTAAGATTCCATATATATGTGTTACCATATGGTATTTGTTTTTCTTTTCCTGACTTACTTCACTATGTATGAGAGACTCTATGTCCATTCACCTCACTACAAATAACTCAATTTTGTTTCTATTTGTGGCTGAGTAACATTCCATTGTATATATGTGCCACATCTTTATCTATTCAACTGTCAATGGACACTTAGGTTGCTTCCATGTCCTGGCTATTGTAAATAGTGCTGCAATGAACATTGCGGTACATGACTCTTTTTGAATTATGGTTTTCTCAGGGTATATGCCCAGTAGTGGGATTGCTGGGTCATATGGTAGTTCTATTTTTAGTATTTTAAGGAACCTCCATACTGTTCTCCATAGTAGCTGTATCAATTTACATTCCCACCAACAGTGCAAGAGGTTTCCCTTTTCTCCACACCCTCTCCAGCATTTATTGTTTGTAGATATTTTAATGATGGCCATTCTGACTGGTGTGAGGTGATACCTCATTGTAGTTTTGATTTGCATTTCTCTAATGATTAGGGATGTTGAGCATCCTTTCATGTGTTTGTTGGCAATCTGTATATCTTCTTTGGAGAAATGTCTATTTAGGTCTTCTGCCTATTTTTGGATTCAGTTGTTTGTTTTTTTAATATTGAGCTGCATGAGCTGCTTGTATGTTTTGGAGATTAATCCTTTGTAAGTTGCTTCTTTTGCAAATATTTTCTCCCATTCTGAGGGTTGTCTTTTTGTCTTGTTTATGGTTTCCTTTGCTGTGCAAAAGCTTTTAAGTTTCATTAGGTCCCATTTGTTTATTTTTGTTTTTGTTTCCATTACTCTAGGAGGCAGGCCAAAAAGGATCTTGCTATGATTTGTGTCATAGAGTGTTCTGCCTATGTTTTCCTCTCAGAGTTTTATAGTGTCTTGTCTTACATTTAGGTCCTTATTCCATTTTGAGTATATGTTTGTGTATGGTGTTGGGAGTGTTCTAATTTCATTCTTTTACATGTAGCTGTCTCGTTTTCCCAGCACCACTTATTGAAGTGGCTCTCTTTTCTCCACTGTATATTCTTGCCTCCTTTATCAAAGATAAGGTGACCATATGTGCCTGGGTTTCTCTCTGGGCTTTCTATCTTGTTCCATTGATATATATTTCTATTTTTGTGCCAGTATCATACTGTCTTCAGTACTGCAGTTTTGTAGTATAGTCTGAAGTCTGCGAGCCTGATTCCTCTAGCTCTGTTTTCCTTTCTCAAGACTGCTTTGGCTATTCGGGGTCTTTTGTGTCTCCACACAAATTGTGAAATTTTTTGTTCTAATTCTGTGAAAAATGCCATTGGTAGTTTGACAGGGATTGCATTGAATGTGTAGATTGCTTTGGGTAGTATACTCATTTTCACAAAATTGATTCTTCCAATCCAAGAATGTGGTATATATCTCCATCTGTTGGTATCATCTTTAATTTCTTTCATCAGTGTCTTATAGTTTTCTGCATACAGGTCTTTTGTCTCCCTAGGTAGGTTTATTCCTAGGTATTTTATTCTTTTTGTTGCAATAGTAAATGGGAGTGTTTCCTTAATTTCTCTTTCAGATTTTTCACCATTAGTGTATTTTTCACCATTAGTGTAATGCAGGAGATTTCTGTGCATTAATTTTGTATCCTTCAACTTTACCAAATTCATTGATTAGCTCTAGTAGTTTTCTGGTGGCACCTTTAAGATTCTCTCTGTTTGGTATCATGTCATCTGCAAACAGGGACAGTTTTACTTCTTCTTTTCCAATTTGTATTCCTTTTATTTCTTTTTCTTCTCTGATTGCTGTGGATAAAACTTCCAAAACTATGTTGAATAATAGTGGTGAGAGTGGGTAACCTTCTCTTGTTCCTGATATTAGTGGAAATGGCTTCAGTTTTTCACCATTGAGAACGATGTTGGCTGTGGGTTTGTCATATATGGCCTTTATTATGTTGAAGTAAGTTACCTCTATGCCTACTTTCTGGAGGGTTTTTATCATAAATGCGTGTTGAATTTTGTCAAAAGCTTTTTCTATATCTATTGAAATGGTCATATGGTTTTTCTCCTTCAGTTTGTTAATATGGTTTATCAGATAGATTGATTTGCATACATTGAAGAATCCTTGCATTCCTTATATAAACCCCACTTGATGATGGCGTATGATCTTTATGTGCTGTTGGATTCTGTTTGCTAGTATTTTGTTGAGGATTTTTGCATCTATGTTCATCAGTGACATTGGCCTGTTGTTTTCTTTTTTTGTGACATCTTTGTCTGGTTTTTGTATCAGAGTAATGGTGGCCTCATAGAATGGGTTTGGGAGTGTTCCTCCCTCTGCTATATTTTGGAACAGTTTGAGAACCATAGGTGTTAGCTCTTCTCTAAATGTTTGATAGAATTTGCCTGTGAAGCCATCTGGTCCTGGGCTTTTGGTTGTTGGAAGATTTTTAGTCACAATTTCAATTTCAGTGCTTGTGATTGGTCTGTTTATATTTTCTATTTCTTCCTGGTTCAGTCTTGGAAGGTTATGCTTTTCTAAGAATTTGTCCATTTCTTCCAGGTTGTCCATTTTATTGGCCTATAGTTGCTTGTAGTAATCTCTCATAATCCTTTGTATTTCTGCAATGTCAGTTGTTGTTACTTCTCCTTTTTCATTTCTAATTCTAGTGATTTGAGTCTTCTCCCTTGTTTTCTTGATGAGTCTGGCTAATGGTTTATCAATTTTGTTTATCTTCTCAAAGAACCAGCTTTTAGCTTTATTGATCCTTGTTATTGTTTCCTTCATTTCTTTTACATTTATTTCTGATCTGATCTTTATGATTTCTTTCCTGCTGCTAACTTTGGGGTTTTTTTCTTCTTTCTATAATTGCTTTAGGTGTAAGGTTAGGTTGTTTACTTGATATGTTTCTTGTTTCTTGAGGTAGGATTGTGTTGCTATAAACTTCCCTCTTAGAACTGCTTTTGCTGCATCTCATAGCTTTTGGGCCGCTGTGTTTTCCTTGTCATTTGTTTCTAGGTATTTTTTGATTTCCTCTTTGATTTCTTCAGTGATTTCTTGGTTATTTAGTAGTGTATTGTTTAGCCTCCATGTGTTTATACTTTTTATAGTTTTTTTCCTGTAATTGATATCTAGTCTCATAGTTTTGTGGTTGGAAAAGATACTTGATTTGATTTCAATTTTCTTAAATTTACCAAGCTTGATTTTTGACCCATGATGTGATCTATCCTGCAGAATGTTCCATAAACACTTGAGAAGAAAGTGTATTGTGTTGTTTTTGGATGGAATGTCCAATAGATATCAATTAAGCCCATCTTGTTTAATGTATCATTTAAAGCTTATGTTTCTTTACTTATTTTCATTTTGGTTGATCTGTCCATTGGTGAAAGTGGGGTGTTAAAGTCCCCTACTATTTTTGTGTTACCGTCGATTTCCCCTTTTATGGCTGTTAGCATTTGCCTTATGTATTTAGGTGTTCCTGTGTTTGGTGCATAGATAGTTACAATTATTATATCTTCTTCTTGGATTGATCCCTTGATCATTATGTAGTGTCCTTCTTTGTCTCTTGTAATAGTCTTTATTTTAAACTTTATTTTGTCTGATATGAGAATTGCTACTCCAGATTTCTTTTCATTTCCATTTGCATGGAATAGCTTTTTTCATCCCTCACTTTTAGTCTGTATGTGCCCTTAGGTCTGAAGTGGGTCTCTTGTAGACAGCATATATATGGGTCTTGTTTTTGTATCCATTCAGCCAATCTATGTCTTTATTTGGAGCATTTAATCCATTTACATTTAAGGTAGTTATCGGTATGTAAGTTCCTATTACCATTTTCTTAATTGTTTTGGGGTTGTTTTTGTAGGTCTTTTCCTTCTCTTGTGTTTCCTGCCTAGAGAATTTCCTTTAACATTTGTTGTAAAGCTGGTTTGGCAGTACTGTATTGTCTTAGCTTTTGCTTGTCTGTAAAGGTTTTAATTTCTCCATCGAATCTTAATGAGGCTCTTGCTGGGTAGAGTAATCTTGGTTGTAGGTTTTTCCATTTCATCACTTTAAATGTGTCCTGCCCCTCTCTTCTTGCTTGCAGAGTTTCTGCTGAAAGATCAGGTGTTAACTTTTTGGGGATTCCCTTGTATGTTATTTGTTGCTTTTCCCTTGCTGCTTTTAGTATTTTTCTTTGTGTTTAATTTTTTGATAGTTTGGTTAATATGTGCCTTGGTGTGTTTCTCCTTGGATTTATCCTGTATGGGACTCTCTGTGCTTCCTGGACTTGATTGTCTATTCCCTTTCTCATATTAGGGAAGTTTTCAACTATAATCTCTTCAAATATTTTCTCAGTCCCTTTCTTTTTCTCTTCTTTTGGGACCCATATAATTCGAATGTTGGTGCATTTAATGTTGTCTCAGAGGTCTCTAAAACTGTCCTCAATTCTTTTCATTCTTTTTTCTTTATTCTGCTCTGCAGTAGTTATTTCCACTATTTTATCTTCCAGGTCACTTATCCATTCTTCTGCCTCAGTTATTCTGCTATTGCTTCCTTCCAGAGTATTTTTAATTTCATTTATTGTGTTCTTCAGCATTGTTTGTTTGCACTTTAGTTCTTCTCGGTTCTTGTTAAACGTTTCTTTTATTTTCTCCATTCTATTTCCAAGATTTTGGATCATCTTTACTATCATTACACTGAATTCTTTTTCAGGTAGACCACCTATTTCTTCTTCATTTGTTTGGTCTGGTGGATTTTTACCTTGCTCCTTCATGTGTGTGTATTTCTCTGTTTTCTCATTTTGCTTAAGTTACTGTGTTTAGGGTCTCCTTTTTGCAGGCTGCAGGTTTATGGCTCCCATTGTTTTTGGTGTCTGTCCTAGTGGGTAAGTTTGGTTCAGTGGGTTGTGTAGCCTTCCTTGTGGAGGGGACTGGTGTCTGTGTTCTGGTGGATAAGGCTGGATCTTGCCTTTCTGGTGGGCAGGACTGCATCCAGTGGTGTGTTTTGGGGTGTCTGTGAACTTAGTATGATTTTAGGCAGGCTATCTGCTAATGGGTAGCGTTGTGTTCCTGTCTTGCTAGTTGTTTGGCATGGGGTGTCCAGCACTGGAGCTTGCTGGTCCTTGAGTGGAGCTGAGTCTTAGCTTTGAGACAGAGATATCTGGGAGAGCTCTCCCCGATTGATATTACATTGGGCCAGGAGGTTTCTGGTTGTCCAATGTCCTGAACTTGGCTCTGCCACCTCAGAGGCTCAGGCCTGACACCTGGCCGGAGCACCAAGAGCCTGTCAGCCACACGGCTCAGTAGAAAAGGGAGAAAGAAAAAAGAAAGAAAGAAAAAAATAAAATTAAATTTAAAAGTTATTAAAATAAAAAATATTATTAAAATTAAAAAGTAAAAAAGTAATAAAAAAAAAAAGAAGAGAGCAACCAAACCAATAAACAAACCCACCAATGATAACAAGCGCTAAAAACTAAACTAAGATAATCATGTAAATCAGAAACTAGTCAGTCGCATATGGCAAACCCCAAGTCTACACTTGTTCCCAAAGTCCATCGCCTCAATTTTGAGATGATTCATTTTCTATTCAGGTATTCCACAGATACAGGGTATATCAAGTTGATTGTGGAGATTTAATCTGCTGCTTCTGAGGCTATGCAAAGAAATTTCCTTTTCTTTTCTTTTTTCACACAGCTCCTGGGGTTCAGCTTTGGATTTGGACCTGACCCTGCATGTAGGTCACCCTTTAGCATCTGTTCTTCACCCAGCCAGGAGGGGGTTAAAGGAGTAGCTGATTAGGAGGCTCTGGCTCACTCAGGCTGGAGGGAGGGAGGGGTACGGAATGCGGGGTGAGCCTGCGGCGGCAGAGGCCAACGTGACGTTGCACCAGCCTGAGGTGCACTGTGTGTTCTCCCAGGGAAGTTGTCCCTGGATCACAGGACCCTGACAGTGGTGGGCTGCACAGGCTCCCAGGAGGGGAGGTGTGGAGAGTGACCTGTGCTCGCACACAGGCTTCTTGGTGGCGGCAGCAGCAGCCTTAGCATCTCATGCCCATCTCTGGTGTCTGCGCTGATAGCCGCAGCTCGCGACCATCTCTGAAACTCGTTTAGGTGGTGTTCTGAATCCCCTCTCCTTGCATACCCCGAAACAATGTTCTCTTGCCTCTTAGGCAGGTCCATAATTTTTCCCGGACTCCTCCTGACTAGCTGTGGCGCACTAGCCCCCTTCAGGCTGTGTTCACGCAGCCAACCCCAGTCCTCTCCCTGGGATCTGACCTCTGAAGCAGGAGCCTCAGCTCCCAGCCCCCACCCATCCCAGCTGGTGAGCAGACAAGCCTCTGAGGCTGGTGAGTGCTGGTCAGCCCTGATCCTCTGTGGGAATCTCTCTGATTTACCCTCTGCACCCCTGTTGCTGCGCTCTCCTCCGTGGATCCAAAGCTTCCCCCCACCCACCCCCGTCTCCACCAGTGAAGGGGCTTCCTAGTGTGTGGAAACTTTTCCTCCTTCACAGCTCCCTCCCAGAGGTGTAGGTCCCATCCCTATTCTTTTGTCTCTGTTTTTTCTTTTTTCTTTTGCCCTACCCAGGTACATGGGGAGTTTCTTGCCTTTGGGAATTCTGAGGTCTTCTGCCAGCATTCAGTAGGTGTTCTGCAGGAGTTGTTCCACACGTAGATGTATTTTTGATGTCTTTGTGGGGAAGAAGGTGATCGCCACATCTTATTCCTCTGCCTCTTGAAGGTCCTCCTCTCAGTATATTTGCTTTTAATTTAAAAAAACTGTAATCATTTTTTATGTGCTATTGTTGCTTTTATAAATTATTCACATCTTCTTCCAAGAAATCTCACAATTAACATAGGCATTTGATAAATCATGGACATTGATAAATCCTGGAAATTAAACTATATGACCTAAGAGAAATGAATCAATGAAGAAAATTCTATCATATACATAAATACCATCAGGTTTATTGAGATCCTCTCTCTAGACAAGAAAGGTAGATTAACTTCTAAAGACGTGCCTTCACTTGTCTTCGGAGGTTCTGTAGTGCACTAGTCTGTGGACTAGTTAGGGTTAACCAGTAGACTTCTCTGCTTTAATGGAAATGTTCTATACCTACACTTTCCAGTATGGTAGTCACCAGCCACATGGGGCCATCGAGCATTAGAAATGCAGCTAGTGGGACTGATAAATTAATTTTTTAACTGTGTTCATTTTAATTAATTTAAATTAAAATAGCCTGCTTTAGGGTAACCTGGAAAGCGGACCCTGAGACAGTAGCTTACATAAGGTTAATTTATTTGGGAATACAATAGCAGGGATCAGGAGTGAGGGACAGAGAAAGTGAAAAAAAAAGAACAAAAGGTTAATATAAGGATGAATTATCAAATTGGGAACTGATTGTAGCAACTGATGCTCAATTTTTTAGAACTTCTGAGATGCTTTATGAAATTCATTTCAGAACTGTCCATACAGAAGATTAAAGGGAGAAGCATTTATCCCTCAGCTCCCATTTCCCATTGATTCTGAATCTCAAAGGCATTAACTTTTCCACACTTTGGGATTACATATGTCAACTGAAAAAAATGTACAATCTAAAAGTTGAGAATTACATTTTATTTGGCAGACAAAACTGAGGACTTAAGCCCAGGATGCAGCCTCTTAGATAACTCTGGGAAACTGCTCCAAAGAGGTAAGAGAGGAGCCAGGATACATGAGTTTTTGCAACAAAGATCAGGTAGTCGGAACATCAAAAGATTACTGTTAATTAATGAAAACCAGATATCTCAAGTTAAGATATCTTTTCTATGTATGGGAAGATGCAAGAGTCTGGGCTCACTGAAATCATTCCTTTGATGTGTACCTCAGTTATCCTGTGCTTTCTCATCTTGAGTCTGCTCGGGGTGCATCGTTGGGGGTGGCTACAGTGGCTGACTGTTTAATGGAGGGCATTCCATTTCCATCCTGAGTTTTCTCAGAGCTCACTGTCAGGGGCAGCTGTAATGTGATGGTTTGATGGCTGTAACATCCTCTGCTTATTGATATGGCAGGCAGTATTTTTTCAATGACACATATGCATGAAGACTAAGAGGGTTTACCATGGATGTTGTTCACAGGGGCTTTAGAAGAAACTCAGAATAAAAAGGAAGGTGATAAAAAAAAAAAAAAGGAAGGTGATGGATATGGGCCCCAGATGAGGGACTTGTGTGAAGTTGGTGGAAGCCTTTGTGAACATGGTCACCACAGCACTGTGGTGATGGCAGTCAGGGAACTAGCTGAAAGATTTCCTGGGCTATAAGTATAAACATTTAAGTGAATAAAACCTTGTAAAACTTTTAATCAATTGGAGTAGATAAGAAAATAAAAAATAAGCAAACAAAAAGATAATTAGAAATTGTGATGAGTGCTGTTGAGAGAATAAACAAAGTATACGGATACAACATAGTAGGAAGAGTTCATTTGATAGAGTGTGATCAGAGAGAAAGCCTCTCTGAAGAAAATAGTTTAAAGCTACAACACGGGCAATACAGAGGAGGCCAGGGAAAAAATATTGTTCAATAGATCAAGAAAAATATAAAGTAAATCATGTTTCTAAAATGCCCACTTGGGAGCTGAAAAAGAAATCCCCAGCCCACTCAGCAAGCAGATGGTGAGTCATTATAGTCACCCTACCAATTCAACCAATAGTGTTGCCAAGAAGAATGATCCTTGGTAGACTTATACAGTTGTTAAATCAATATTCTACATTTCAATGGTAGGCAATAACCAGAAAGTTCCTTTTTTTAATGAAAATATATAAACCCATTATTGAAAAATAAAAATAGTTGAAGCCATAAATTTTGTTTTCAACATTGCAACAGGGAGCATCTTTAAAATAGTAAATTGTTCACTAGGAAAACAACAACAAAAAA
Source organism: Balaenoptera borealis (assembly GCF_965194805.1). Classification (NCBI taxonomy): domain Eukaryota; kingdom Metazoa; phylum Chordata; class Mammalia; order Artiodactyla; family Balaenopteridae; genus Balaenoptera; species Balaenoptera borealis. The sequence goes on along the minus strand of NC_138862.1, from coordinate 100,977,638 downwards.
TCATGAAAGCTGGAAGAGAGAATAAAGACATTTTAAAGAAAAATGGTTAATTTACCTGCATTTAACAGAAAAGTGAAACTGGGAGGGGTCTATTCTGATCACTGATGTATGAAAATTTGAGAGTTTTCAATATAGAATCTGACAGCACAGTAATAACATTACTGAGTTTTGGTGGCTAAATTAATTTGATTCTCCTTGGAAGTGTAGATTACCTTTATTTTCTAATATCTCAATATGGAAGATTTAATGCACTTACTTGGGGAATTTAAATTTAAGGTTGGAAACAGAACGTTTGAGACAAGCCAATTAAGCACTACTTGCCAACTAACAAATCATAGATTTCAACTTTAACTTTCAAAACTATGTTTTATGGGACCCCAGTTTCTTCCTATCCAACCCCCTACTCCTGGAACATTTTATTTTGCAGGAAGAATTGTCTTTAAGTATTTGCATAAATTTATGAAACTATCAAATTTAAATTTAAAGCAAATGTTTTGTTCCAACTTTAACTTACACTCATTTTTATCCTGTGTGGTCCTGTTTTAAGAAACACAGTTACTATGGAAAAATGTGTATTTTTATTTATATAATCACCACAACAACTCCACGGAGTAGACACCATTCTTAACCTAGTTTCACAGAAGAGAAAAATGAGGCACAGAGATATTAACTTCTCTAACTTGTTCCCCTGTATCCTTAGAGACTATAACAGTGTCTGACACAAACGTGAGCTTAAAAATTGTTGTTGACAGTATCTTGTTGACTGATCAACTCACTTTTTTATGTGTCATTCTGTAAATGCTAAAGAAAAACATGATTTTAGCTCCTTCCCACACTACGCTCAGAACAAAGCCTATTCCTTTGCTAGCTTTCTCCATCTCATATTTTGGTCACGACCTGGATAAACACTCATTTCTTCCAGCCAAAAATTCATGACTCATCCTTCAGTATTTTCTATGTCCCACACCCTACATCTAATCCTTCACATGTTTAGTAGTTTCTTCTTCTAAAATACATTTAAAAATCTTTTCCTTTCTCTCCATCTCTATCGCCACTATGTTCCAATCCAGCATCTTTAATCTCTTAAAGCAGCAGTGGTTTCATGATCTTGTTACCAAACAAGGTTTGTTTGCCCAACATGCAGTAAACCAAACACTGAGACACCACAGTTTTCAGCAGAGGAAAGTTTTATTCACAAGGCAAAATGAGGAGATGGAAGGATAAATCTCAAATCCACCTCCTGAAGGCTAGGGGCTTGGTATATTTATGGGTGAAGAGTATAGAGTGGTCAGATGTGTAAGGGAAGGTGATTAGAGGTAGGAAAAATGTGAGGTAACTGCTGCTCTGTGCAGGCATATCTGAGTTACATGCTTCTTCATGGGATACATGTTCAGAAAATGGCAGCATTAGCATGATCTGAGGGTGGAGTTTTTGGCTCTCTGATGTCAAAGGGTCACCTATTGGATAAGCAAGTCTATTCTGTGCAGACTCTGGCCACACAATACAATTTGCAAACCATTCCCCCTGGGGCTATTCCCTATTCCCATCTGCTGTTGTACTTCTCTCCAAAGCATTTATCACCTATCAATATACTAAATAGTTTTCTCATTTATTGTATTTATTACCTGCTTTCTCTCACATAAAATGTAAACTTCATAGAGGATATTCCTCAGTTCCTAGAATAGTTCCTAGCACATGATAGGTACTCAATAAACACATATTAAATAATTAGAAGGATCACTCAATCCATCAATCAGTAATGATTGGTCTAATAGACACTGTCTTATTTTGTGCCCTTTCTACCTCTCCGTCTTTCTATTTACCCAAGTGTTCATTCTGCCTGGTGGTGCCTCCCATGGCTGGATATTTTTCAGTCCCTCAGTGCTCAATTTAGAGGTCACCATCTCAGAGAGATCTTCCTATACCATCCTATTTAAAGTACCTTTCTACTCAGCATTCCTAATAATCCCTAACCAACATCAAAGTTTTTCATAACACATTATAATCTATAGCTTTCATAAAATTTGTTCCTGTACTTAATTCTTCTCTCTCTCCCTGGTAAAATATGTACTCCTTAAGGGCATAAACTACCATGTCTGTTATTTTACCTTCAGTGATCAACCGAGTGCCTGGTATATAATTGGAATAAAATTGTTGGAGAGGGAGAAAGGGGACTTTCAAATTTAATACAGTTATCTCTGTGTAATAAAATTATTGGAGACATTTATATAATATTATTTATCTAGATTTATTTATATTTAACATACTACTTATTTACTAAAAGATTTGCACGTTTACAAAGACACCATGGCATTGATTGTAATTATTATACCCCTTACATTTTGCTGGGTCTTCTTTACACTATATGTGTTTGGAGAGCAAGTTTCTAGGCAGGTAGATCCTAGTACACTAGGTTAGATTTACTCAGAAGCAGAAACCAGCCATAACAGCACGGAACAACAGGCTCTTACCAGACCTCATTCCTGGCAGAGGCCTTGCATCTTTTGACTTTCTAGACTTCATCTGTTGATAACATTTAAAAAATATTTATTATGTTATTATATACCCCTCAGTCATTTATGTCATTTGCAATTGTTTCCCTAAACAATTTCATGCTCTGCTTTGGAAAAAAAGCTGCACCTTCTGATTTGCTGTAAGATTCCCAGGGCTGCTGTTTTACATTCCCAAGGGGTCTGGCGAAGTTCTGATAGGAGGTCCGCTGCTCCTCTCCTTCTTCCTCCTCCTTTTTCTCCTGGTCTTTATTGTTATCTCTTTTCTTATAAGGTTTGCTATCTGGGGCCTTTGGAGGTAGCAAAGAGGCAATTCATTCACTAGTGTTCTAATATATGAAGTGACAACCTCTTTACATAACCCAATTCATTTGCAAGGAAAAAACTCATTTTTCTGAACAGGTCTCATTTCTCTCTTTACTAGCCTCTTTTGTAATTCTCATCAGTATTTTCACTGTTTCTTGAAAGTGTTTATGATTCAATATGTTTCTTATTGTTTCACCCTTTCACTGCTTTTTATGAAATCACATTATTTAAGTATTATATCTAGTTTCCATTCCACACTTTGTTTTCTTCATGTATCTAGTCTAATGTGCCTACTTATTTCTCAGACATATTCATTTGGAGAGTTTACTTCCACTCTGAATCACATATGACAAGAACATAATTCCCATTCAATTTCATTTTCTTGCAAAATTAAAAAAGACAAAGTGGTAAAAGGCACATATCTTTAGCAGTGAACTCACTTTGCTAATATGTAAAAAGACAAACACTTCTGTGTAAAACATGAGTTAAAAATACAAAATGACATTTAATTTTTGATATGATTATATTTAAAGCATGAGAGGATTAGCATTTAGTTCATTTTATATAAAAAGAAAATTTTCAGACAACTATTTTTGTTCTGTTTTTCAAAATAGAAAATGTTCCAGTTATGCAGTTCTTTGCATACAAAATGAACCAAGAACCCACCAACAACATGCAGTTTGAATTAATGTGTTCAAAGAATTGGTGACAGATATTTCCTGAGCATTAAATTTACTAAAATAATTGAATTCTATTCTATTAAATCTAACTAGCATTTGTTGAACAGTAGGAAAACAATTGAAATAGAAACAAAATATCTGGATTCTGCTTCATTTGTTCATTTAAAGCATTTGTTGTTGTGGTTGATTTGCTTTGTTATTTTTTTGTTTCTGACTCCCAGTGTGTTTAGACACTATGTTAATTACTAAGGCTGTAAACTAAGCAAGGTTCAACATTCTTAGGCCTCAGTTGTTACCCTATGATGCAATCATTTTACAGTTGACCCTTAAACAACACGGGTTTGAACTGAACAGGTCCGGTTATATGCAGATCTTTTTCAAAAGTAGTAAACACTATACTACTAAGTGATTCTCCATTGGTTGCATTGTTCCCCTTGACCCACAATTGCAACAAGGGGCTTGGCCCTGATGTATACTGCACCCTCATTAGGTTTGTGTCACAGTCGAGAAACCCCAAGATTAGGAAATTCCCAATTTTCTAAACAGTGTGCTAGCAACCCTGTGCAATCTTTGCCTGGAGGAAGACATTATCTTTATCATCCCAGCTTGCAAATGGTTTTGTCCTCAGCCCTGAAGAGTGACATTATCTCTATCTTCTAAGGCTATGTGCTGTACAAATGTCCTTGCAAAAATAGCCTGAAATATAAACTGATTCAATACCCGCAGAAAAAACAAAAAGCATTGTCTACTAATAGAGTGTTATAAAGATATGTTTCCTGACACCAAGGAGTTCACAGTACAGTAGATGTAAACAGCTTGTGAAAGTGAATATAAGCTAATAACCACTTATTTTCCCAAGTTTTATGTAACTTTAAATTGTGATCTCTGAAAATTGACATACTTAATATTTATGTACTCAAAGATATCTCTTCCTTTATGATTTCTTCCTATGATTTTGTTCTTAGAAGGTTTTTCTCTATATTACAGAAACAGTTTAGAAACATTATTTTGTTTCTAGAATTTGGTTTAGGTTTAGAATAGCCATAAAAATATCCATATGATTTGTGATTGGAAGATAAATTGATTCAGGGAATAGAAACAAAAGTTGTATGGAGCTCCTGTTTTCATTTGTAAAGACTTGTAATTAAAAATTAATGTTAACTTGTTGATGAATTGTACTTTCAAAAATACAGTAACTGAGTCATTCTCTGATACATAATGAACTTTGGAAAAGATAACATAAAAACTTACAAGAACCTGTATCAAAGAAGTTAGGGAATGTTTGTAAAGTTTATTGAATGGGAAAAAAACTATATATTTAGCATATCTTAATTAAACATTAGATCATATCTAATTAAACATTTAGTCAAAGCAAAGGGAAATTATCCATATATTTTTGGCTTTCAAAATCCTTTAAAGACATACATTGTTTACACTTTTAATTTAGTGGGGGGGCAAATAAAATAATGAAAAAATAATAAAAGAATAATTTAGGTTTGTCTGTTTTTATTGCTTTAATGTCTATGTCAGTAAAACTATTTGGCTAATGTCCTTAATTTGGTATACCCAAGAATATATAATAGTCTTTAGTACCAGACAGACATGTTATTTTTGTTAATATCTAATGCCACATCCTTATAGCATAAAATGAACTTAGCTGAAAAATAAGAGAGGTATATTCATAAAGAACAGTGATGCAAATCAATATGCATTAAAATATAAAAACTATTCCAGGAAGCCAAAAAGTTACTTCTAATCTTCATTAAGTATAAATTTTAAAACACTTCCTTCCAGTGTAACATAATAAAACGATAAAAATATGTTACTTTGGAAAAAATCAGAAATACTTCTAAGCAAGTAGTTTTCATCTAGTGTGATTATAATTTCTTTTTACCCTTTATTTTGGAAAATTTCAAATACATACAAAACTTGAGAAAATCACGTAATGAGTCTCCATTTACCCATCAACGACAATGTTGTTTTATCTATACATCTCTCTACTTCCCTCCTGATTTGTTTTATAACAAATCCCAAATGTAGTTTTATTTTATCCATAAATGTTTCATGAGTGTAGTTTTAATTCATTATTTTAATAGAAATATTTTTAAATTTTAAAAGTTAAAAAAAAAATCAAGAACAGGAGTAAATGCAGTTGAAGTTGTTCAAAATCAAATGTTCTTTAAATTTATATTATAAACATTAATCAGACAATGCATCTATGAACACATTGGATTATTCATTGAAGTATATACAAAAGAAACATTTACCAAACCCACAGACCTTAAAGAATTTACAATTTATTTAGGCAAATAAAATCCAGTTGAGTAATTTTAACATTTTAGCATCACTATACTTAATCAGAACACATGTATTACTAATTAGAGCCAGTCCTCTTCCTTAATAAGTTATGGCACTAAGTAGGAGCATCGACAACATAGTTGAAGAGAATTGCATTCCATTTCCCATGTAAATGCAAACTTCCTCTGACTGTGCTCAACCTGAAGGATGAAAAGTTTGTGGTAGAATGGTGAATCACTGCATATATTTCTCCTCTATCCTGATGAACTTCCTTTCTCATTGTAACCACATCAGGCTCAACAAGAGCAATATAGAAAGCAATGACCAGATCTCTCCAGTTCCCACTGACCTCTTGCAGTTACCAGGTTTTGTCCACCTTTGTAATGGCCAAATTTGCAACGTTATACAAACAATTAGTATGCAACACTTTCCCTGTAATCATCAATATTTTTATTAAAACACTTCTTATTGATCCCCAGGGATATTCAGTTACTTTAGAATTACAATTCACAATTCTTGCTTTTAGTAGGTCCAGAAGCTCTCAGTTTAACATGTCTAAATAAGGGGAAATATTTATATGATCTGAAGAGAAACATGAGTCTGGATATTAGCATGTCTAAATAAAAGCCATGTCAGGAGTAGGGAAAGTGTTTCTAATTCAATTATAATAACCATACCAATGATATCTTTTGGTATTGTAATAACCACACTATATTTTTTCATGATAAAATTTATCTTACAGATTTAAAAAGCCAAAAAGAAGAAAATGCAAGATTCCAATAATGATTTTATTAATGTCTAGGTAGGAATAAAGGTGTCATGCAGAAAATTTTTGTCATGTTCACATTTTAAAAAATTAGGATTTTGTATTTAATTCAAAACTATGTGAGTTAAGCCTTTGCCTACCATTAACTTTGAAAATTATGGAAATTTTGTTCATAAAACCACTGATAAGAAAGAAATAATGTCATGCAAAATGTTGAAGTAGGAAGGTTTGAGGGTAGGTTTCTTCAACAAAGCAACCATTGAAATGAGAAGAGAGATTGAAACAAACTATTTTGAAACTCTGAAGCCTGACTGGACACTTATAACAACTGGGGTATACTGGATGAAGGGAAAGACTGTTGTTCTTAGGCATGAGAGTGGTTTGCTTAAACATGTCATCAATCCGCATTTCTCAGCCCCACCTAATCTGTAGAGTGAATGGTTCAAGTTATTGGAGCAGCTGGCTGGTGCCCTCTAGGACACAGCAGCTTTCCCCGTTGATATCTAGGGGAGATTTAGAGATCCTGTGCACTTTTTTGTTGCCCTTTCTGGAGCCAGACATTTAAGAAAATATTTGATTATTAGCTGACCACAGAGGTAATGAAACCAAAATTTTGGTGACTTCCACAAAAAATAATACATACTTTTCAAAAATAGTTTGAAGGGACTTCCCTGGTGGTCCAGTGGTTGGGACTCTGCACTTTCACTGCCGAGGGTGCAGGTTCAATCCCTGGTCAGGGAATTAAGGTCCTGCAAGCGGGGCAGCACGGCCAAAAAAAAAAAGGTTTGGAAAAGTCACAGGTGAACAGTACCAATACTCAACCAGAAATCAGCAATCCCTGAGTGAGGAGTGGGAGAATCAGATTTCCAGAGTTACTACATGAAAGTCTTTTCAACAAATGGTGCTGGGTAAACTAGATATTCACATGCAGAATAATGGAGTTTGACCTTCCCTTACATCATGTAAAAGATTAACTCAAATGGATCAAAGAACTAAAACTGTAAAACTTGTAGGAGAAAATATAGGGCAAATCCCAATGACTTTTGGGATGCACACAAGAAAAGTGAAAATAGAAAATTTGACTTTATCAAAATTTAAAACTTTTGTGCATCAGAGGACACTATCAATAAACTGAAATTTCAACTTTGAGAATGGGAGAAAATATTTGCAAATCATATATCTGATCATGGATTAATTATCAGAATATACAAAGAAGTCCTAAAACTATAAACAACAACAGTAACAACAAAACAAACAGCCAAATTGGAAAATAGGCAAAAGATTTGAAAAAATATTTCTCCTAAGAAGAAATAAAAATTGCCAATAAGCACATGAAAAGATGGTCAACATAATTAGTCATTACATTAGGAACATATGAATCAAAATCACAATGAGATAACACAACCCCCATTACAATGACTATTAATTATTTTTACAGAAAAGGAAAATGGAAAATAACAAGTGTTGACAAATATGTGGAGAAATTGGACTATTGGGCACCACCATTGGGAATGTAAAATGTTGCAGCTGCTTTGGAAAAGTTTGGCAGTTTCTCAAAAAATTTAAATGTGGAATTATTGCATGACCCATCAAAATTCCACTTCTAGGTAACTACTCAAAATAACTGTAAACAGGGACTCGAATTGATACCTGTATACCAATATTCATAGCAGCATTATTCACAATAGCCAAAAGGTGGAAACAATCCAAGTGTTCATCAACAGATGACTGCATAAACAATTGTGATATACACAGGCAATGAAATATTATTCAGCCGTAACAAGGAATGATGTTCTGATACATGCTACAAGAGGGATAAACTTTGAAAACATCATGCTAAATGAAATAAGCCAGACACAAAAGGACAAATATTGTATGATTCCACTTATATGATGTATCTAGAATAGGAAAATTCATAGAAACAGAAAGTAGAATAGAGTTTATCAGGGACTAGGAGCAGAATTTGGAATGCTATTGTTTAATGGTTACAGAGTCTCTGTTTCTGTTGATGAATAAGTTTTGGAAATAGATAGTGGTGGATGGTTACATCACACTGTGACTGTACTTAATGCCACAGAATTGTATACTTATAAATAGTGAAAATGATAATCTTCATGTTATTTATATTTTACCACAGTAAAAACTAACTGATAAAGTTTATATTTAGCATGTGATTATGTTGTACATGTTTTATGAAGTAAATTATTCTTTTTAAAAACAGTATTTAACAACATGATAGAGGCTCTGAGTTCTATGCTACAATGAAGATTTTACCCAGGGAATTTTAATTATTTAAGTATATTTAATAATACAAAACTGCTGATATCTTGTACCTTAAAATAGTAAAAAAAAAATCCACATAAAATATTACTTTTGAGCCATTTCATAAAAGTACTTTGGGAATATAAACCTGAAATCTATATATCTACATTACAAGTAGTGCTAAGAAAAGCAAAATAATCATCTCCAACAGCGATTTCTCAAATGACCTAAGAGCATTAGTAGTGCAATCTTCATATAGATGCAAAAATAAATCTTTAGAAGCAATGTTATTCAAAAATAATTATTTCCTGCCTTTGAGTTGAGCTCATAATATAAAAATATTCATAGAAACTTTTAACTTTAAGCATGAGTGATAAGTTGATTTTTCTCATTATATATTTTTTCAATTCAGTATATTCACAAGTTAATCAGTTTGTATAAAGAGATATCTTCCTAATAATAGTTTTTACCACTTAAATTCTCTACCATGACCCTACTGTCCTTAAAATGTATTATTCTAAACTTTACTTTTTAAAATATATTTGAGAGATGAATATTACCTACCAGGCATAAAATACTGCTCTATAATAATATAAATCTGGAAATCTTAATTTCTATTGAATTTACTTGCAACAGGGCAGTTTTATTTGTTTCCCTCTATGGTATGTCATCCTACTGTTCAGAAAAGTAGAAGAAATGCTATGGGCACAAGACACATGTCCTATTAGGTCTAGGAAATAAGGTAAAAAGGATTGCCCTCTGAAGTGAAATTGTGAAATCAAGAGGGACATGCCCAAGTTACCTTAAAAGAGTGGATTAGAAACGTTTGAGTATACTGTGAATTTTAAAAATGATAAAGTCTTTTTCTCAGGTGAAAAACAGTACATTTGCATATATAGGCACAAAAGTGTGTGTGGAATATCAAAATTGATATTAAGACCCTCTCTCTAAAATGACAACTCCAGGACCAGTAGAGCATGATTGTAAAGTAGTTTCGTGTATCAACCTAATCAGAAAAACTAAACCATTTAGCATAAAAGGTAAATAAAGTCCACACACCTTTTAAGGGATCACAGAAGCAAACAAGGGCAGTGCCTACTCCATCATTGTCCAGAAGCAGGGTTCCCTACAGCCTAATATATGTATCTGGCAAACTTTGCTATTTTAATTGTTTCCAACCATCTCTCATTTTCCTGATTCTAGGCTCTAAAAGCAAACATCTGATCATTTGTTTTCCAGTGTAGTTTATCTAAAAATCAAATACAGGCTAGTCAAAATGCCTCACCTAATATCCCTGGGAGTTATATACCTCACATTATAATTTAACTTGCTTTCATATTTACTTCTAAGTCTTTCTTAACTTCACCCACAGAAATTAACAATACCCAGCTGAAACAACTCTGGGATGGCGATGAGACTGAGTTTCTTGTCCTGCAAGCTGAATGTCAACCTGGAAAATGATTATTTCATTGAGGCACAGGTATGTGGAGCCAGCAGGTATTCTACAGATGACACTGTGTGTGTGTGTGTGTGTGTGTTTTGAGGGGAGGGATCCCTTAATTGAACTTGCACAAATTTAAAGAAATAATAATTTTAAATGTTTGATATTAAATAGAACCTTTGATTTCTTATTCGGTGTTGAAGTTAAATTGCACTATATATAGCACATTGTTCATAGGTAAGATAAAAAAAGGCCAGGAATAAATTTGTGTTTAGAATGATCAATATTCAAGGGGACTAATTAAAAAGGTGGACTTCATTTATAATCTTTTGTCAAAACAACATATCTTATTTCCTTTGACACTACTGGAAACCTTTCAATTTACCACCTGCAGACTCTGAGAGCTCATTGGAAAATTAATGACACTGTACTACTTCTCTCCCTTGCCCTCACTCGCTCTTTATCTATCTACCTATCTATCTCTATCTCCTCTACCCCACTCTTCTCTCCCTTCCTCTCTTCCTCTCTTCTTTCCTTCCTAAGAAGTCTGTAATTATGAAAATTAAGATTTATCTCATATATCTGAATAAATTATTTCAAGTGCCTAATCAGTCAATATCTAACCAACTTTGGGGTATGGAGATAATTACTTTGTAATCTAAACTTTTCCAAGGACAGAATTCCAGTTAAGCTTGTGATATTTTGAATTATTAATATACAGCATTATTTATTTTAGTTATGTTGAAATGTGGGTGTCATATAAGGTTAGAAACTTTTCCACTAGGCTAAAATGATGTTCTATCATCACCAGCTTATTGTTTCTAAGAGCAATAACACACCTAATAGTGTTTATTTTCCAAGACTTTATATTTTAAAATGTAATAAGTCTTTTTTTCAGATATGTGTACTGTGAATTTCTCGTAGTCTATTAGTGTATTTTTCTTTCCGTTTTCTTCATGGTATCCTTTGCAAGGCAGAAGTTCTAAATATTGATGATATCTAGTTCATCTTTTTTTTTTTGTATTTTATTGTTTGTGTTTTTTGTATCTTACCACAAGAAATTTTTGCCTAACTCAAGGTCACAATGATATTCTCCTATCTCTTTTTTTTCAGAAATGTAACAGTTTTTCAGCTTTTGTGCTTAGTGGATAGGATACATTTTTTATTTAATTTTTATATATGTTGTGATTTCTGTATTTCCATTTTTCTTCCATGAATGTATATTATTTTTATAATCAGCAGCAATATAACAATAATATTTATGTAAGTGAAAAATTCTGTGTAAATAATTCTTTTCAAGTTACTATGTTAAAAGTTTCTCAAAACAGTTGAAGACAACAAAACTTCACTAAATGTATTTAGCAGCAAACTCCTTTCAGAGAACAAAGTTATGCAAATACTTTGAACAACAATGAATTTAAATCCTAGTAGATATAATTTATTTGGTGGACATAATTCATGTGGATTTAAAAGAAATGCAAAATGTGTAGATACTACTTTGTAATGAGTTATTTGAAAAACAGGGAGATGTTTTGTTGTAGATAAGGAAATGGTGAAGTGTCCTACTAGTAAGCATGCTTTATTTTCCTCCTAATTAAGGAGCCTTATCAGGGAAGTGCCCAATGGCTATTGTTACCATCAAAGTAATCAGTCCACTTATTAACATTTTGAAGGTGAAATAACTTGAGTTTTATTGATAACATCAAACTAAATTCCTATTAAATGTCATACAGGGTAGTGAGAGTTTTCATGTTATTCTGATACCAAGAACTACCTGCTCACTTGGTCCCATAATCTTCTTTTAGGAAGTGGATACTGTATTAGTCAGAGTTCTCAAGAATAACCAAACCAACAGGATATATACATATGTAAATAGATATATATATAAGACAACATTTATTATAGGAATTGGCTCACATGGTTATGGAGGCCAACAAGTCCCATGATCTGCCCCATGCAAGCTGGAGGACCAGGAAAGGCAGTGGTATAATGCAGTCTGAGTCCAAGGGCCCAAGAATTGGGGGTCTGATGGTGTTAAGTCCAGATCTGAGTCCAAAAGCTGAGAACCAGGAGCACTGATGTCCAACGGCAGGACAAGGTAGAGGTCTTGTATCAAGCAGAGAGAGAGAGAAAGCAAATTCACCCTTCTTCTGCCTTTTTGTTCTATCCTAGCCCTCAGTGGATTGGATGATGCGCACCCACGTTGGGGAGGGCCATCTCCTTTACTCAGTTTACCAATTCAGATGCTGATCTGTTCTTGAAGCACCCTCACAGACATACCCGGAAATAATGTTTTACCAGCTACCTGTGCAACCCTTAGCCCAGTCAGGTTGACACATAAAATTAACTATCACAGTTACCATGGTATACAATTTCTACATCAATTTTTAACACTCCTAGATCATTTCAAATATATAAAATATAGCATTTTGGGTAGAAAATGCCTAGCCTTCATTTGCTCATTGCTGTCATCTCTCTTCCTCAAATTGCACTACCTTTACAAATTTCAATCTTTTTCACCCTGGTATGACTATACACAGCTATTTTCTTCTGTCCTTTAGAGAGCACAAGCTCTTCTGTTTGGATGATAAAGCACTGTAAGTTATAGAAATAAAAATTTGAAATCAAATGGTTGAAGTTTCCTTTTTCTTAAGTGATAAACAAGGAAATAAGGGGTGAAGGAATTGTAGATGTTTAGAGATATCAGTGTTTTAGGATCATATGGACTGATGGAAGGAAGGAAGAAAATCAATACTTAGTTTAGTGTCAAGAATGTAGGGTCAGAAATGTAAATTATCTCAATGTCAGGAATATAATGGCTTTCAACTTGCTCCATGAGAATGGCGGACGTGTGGGCCTAGGTAAGCATTCCAATGCTGGAATACTCAAGAAATTTACCTGGATGAGGAGGATAAGAATTCTGCACTTGCTGCTCAGAAAGCATGACTCTAAGAAGACTAACCACCACGTGTATCATGGCCTATACCTGAAAGTGAAAAGGAGTCTGTTCAGAAACAGGCGGGTTTTCATGGAACTCGTCCCCAGACTGAAGGCAGAGGAGGCTTGCAAGAAAATTTTGGCTGACCAGCCTGAAGCTCACAGGTCTAAAACCACAGAAGGTGCAAAGCTGTGAAGAACCACTCCAGGCCTAGAAGGAGGAAACCAAGACTCCATCAAAGGAAGAAGAGACCAAGAAATAAAGCTCCAACTCATTTGTCTGTACATAGTGGCCTTGGCAATTACATAGATTAAGCCATTCAATAAATAAGTCTGATATGTGAAAGAAAAAAGAACAGGGCTCATGGAATACTCTAAATACTTAGAAACACTAGTGCTAATATTTAGATATAAAATTCTACTTTCTACAATATAAGGTTTAAAGAGTGCTCTTCTTATCATGTGTATATGTTAATAATACGCTACATATATTAATCACTTCATACATATTTTGTTCATTTTAACCGATATCTAAATGATGACAAATATAAAGTTTTCTTTTGACAATAAAAATCTAAGTTCTGAATTTATCTTTTTGGAAATTGAAACATATTTTACATTAAGACATTAAGATATTACTCTTTTTTTTTTTTTTTTTTCAGTGACCAGCACTGTTCCTCAGTGCTTTATTGTGGAATAACTTTCTTTTTTTTTTTTTTTTTTTTTTTGAGTTGTGAGATTTTGTTTTGTTTTGTTTTGTTTTGTTTTCACACACACACACTGTATTTTATTTTTACAAGAGATAAATAGACTGACACCAAGCATTGTACATGGATGACCACAACAAAAGCAACAATGATTGCAATTACCAAACATGAAACACACTCATACTATGTCATAATATTGACATTCAGTCCAGTAATCCTTCACTGTAACAGCTCCTTTACTTTGCAGTGAAAATTGATTTGTATATTCTTTGCCTCTGAGTCCTTGTGGGATTTTTTTTTTTTTAATTCAGACAGAAAGTCACAAAAATTATACTCATCCTCATCAGTTCACTCAGTCCCATGTAATTAATTTTTTTTTTCATATTGATCTTTTGTTAGCACTTTTATGAGTTCATCAGTTTTTCATTAGAGTTCTGAAAATGCTTATTCATTCAGTTCAGCAGTACAGTCAGTTACCAGAAACCTGTACTTGTCAGAGTCTTTTCCATGAATTTATTGAAGATGAAACCCTTTTATAGGAACATATTTGCAAAATCATCAGAGTACACCCAGAACTGTCTGTAAATGACAAAAGACTTAAAAATGACCACGGTTAAAGATTTGATGAAAGTTCATAATAATGCAGTTGACAAGAAAATTAGTTATTTCTGAGATATACATTTTAAAGTAATAACTAGGATTATTACTTATAACATTATACCAGAACATATAAGATTTTTAGAAATTTCATGCAATGTCTGAAACATTTATATTAACATATTTCCATACATATTTCCATACAAATACAAATATAAGATTTTTAGAAATTTCATGTAATGTCTGAAACATATTTATTAACATATTTCCATACAAATACAAATATAAGATTTTTAGAAATTTCATGTAATGTCTGAAACATTTATATTAACATATTTCCATACAAGTAACCCAATGAAAGTTTAGTATTAGTTGTTTTGTTTGTTTTTTTATACTGCAGGTTCTTATTAGGCATCAATTTTATACACATCAGTGTATACATGTCAATCCCAATCGCCCAATTCAGCACACCACCATCCCCACCTCACCGCAGTTTTCCCCCCTTGGTGTCCATATGTTCATTCTCTACATCTGTGTCTCAACTTCTGCCCTGCAAACTGGCTCATCTGTACCATTTTTCTAGGTTCCACATATATGCATTAATATACGATATTTGTTTTTCTCTTTCTGACTTACTTCACTCTGTATGACAGTCTCTAGATCCATCCACGTCTCAACAAATGACTCAATTTCGTTCCTTTTTATGGCTGAGTAATATTCCATTGTATATATGTACCACATCTTCTTTATCCATTCGTCTGTAGATAGCCATTTAGGTTGCTTCCATGACCTGGCTATTGTAAATAGTGCTGCAATGAACATTCGGGTGCATGTGTCTTTTTGAATTACGGTTTTCTCTGGGTATATGCCCAGTAGTGGGATTGCTGGGTCATATGGTAATTCTATTTTTAGTTTTTTAAGGAACCTCCATATTGTTCTCCATAGTGGCTGTATCAATTTACATTCCCACCAACAGTGCAAGAGGGTTCCCTTTTCTCCACACCCTCTCCAGCATTTGTTGTTTGTAGATTTTCTGATGATGCCCATTCTAACAGGAGTGAGGTGATACCTCATTGTAGTTTTGATTTGCATTTCTCTAATAAATAGTGATGTTGAGCATCTTTTCATGTGCTTCGTGGCCATCTGTATGTCTTCTTTGGAGAAATGTCTATTTAGGTCTTCTGCCCATTTTTGGATTGGGGTGTTTGTTTCTTTGATATTGAGCTGAATGAGCTGTTTATATATTTTGGAGATTAATCCTTTGTCTGTTGATTCATTTGCAAATATTTTCTCCCATTCTGAGGGTTGTCTTTTTGTCTTGTTTATGGTTTCCTTTGCTGTGCCAAAGCTTTGAAGTTTCATTAGTTCCCACTTGTTTATTTTTGTTTTTATTTCCATTACTCTAGGAGGTGGATCAAAAAAGATCTTGCTATGATTTATGTCAAAGAGTGTTCTTCCTATGTTTTCCTCTAAGAGTTTTATAGTGTCCAGTCTTATATTTAGGTCTCTAATCCATTTTGAGTTTATTTTTGTGTATGGTGTTAGGGAGTATTCTAATTTCATTCTTTTACATGTAGCTGTCCAGTTTTCCCAGCACCACTTATTGAAGAGACTGTCTTTTCTCCATTGTATATCTTTGCCTCCTTTGTCATAGATTAGTTGACCATAGGTGCGTGGGTTAATCTCTGGGCTTTCTATCTTGTTCCATTGATCAATGTTTCTGTTTTTGTGCCAGTACCATATTGTCTTGATTACTGTAGCTTTGTAGTATAGTCTGAAGTCTGGGAGTCTGATTCCTCCAGCTCCATTTTTTTGCCTCAAGACTGCTTTGGCTATTCGGGGTCTTTTGTGTCTCCATACAAATTTTAAGATGATTTGTTCTAGCTCCGTAAAAAATGCCATTGGTAATTTGATAGGGATTGCAATGAATCTGTAGATTGCTTTGGGTAGTATACTCATTTTCACAATGTTGATTCTTCCAATCCAAGAACATGGTATATCTCTCCATCTGTTGGTATCATCTTTAATTTCTTTCATCAGTGTCTTATAGTTTTCTGCATACAGGTCTTTTGTCTCCCTAGGTAGGTTTATTCCTAGGTATTTTATTCTTTTTGTTGCAATGGTAAATGGGAGTGTTTCCATAATTTCTCTTTCAGATTTTTCATCATTAGTGTATAGGAATGCAAGAGATTTCTGTGCATTAATTTTGTATCCTGCAACTTTACCATATTCATTAATTAGCTCTAGCAGTTTTCTGGTGGCATCTTTAGGATTCTCTATGTATAGTATCATGTCATCCGCAAACAGTGACAGTTTTACTTCTTCCTTTCCAATTTGTATTCCTTTTATTTCTTTTTCTTCTCTGATTGCCGTGGCTAGGACTTCCAGAACTATGTTGAATAATAGTGGTGAGAGTGGACATCCTTGTCTCGTTCCTGATCTTAGAGGAAATGCTTTCAGTTTTTCACCATTGAGAATGATGTTTGTTGTGGGTTTGTCATATATGGCCTTTATTATGTTGAGTTAGGTTCCCTCTATGCCCACTTTCTGGAGAGTTTTTATCAGAAATGGGTGTTGAATTTTGTCAAAAGCTTTTTCTGCATCTATTGAGATGATCATATGGTTTTTATTCTTCAGTTTGTTAATATGGTGTATCACATTGATTGATTTGCGTATATTGAAGAATCCTTGCATCCCTGGGATAAATCCCACTTGATCGTGGTGTATGATCCTTTTAATGTGTTGTTGGATTCTGTTTGCTAGTATTTTGTTGAGGATTTTTGCATCTATATTCATCAGTGATATTGGTCTGTAATTTTCTTTTTCTGTAGTGTCTTTGTCTGGTTTTGGTATCAGGGTGATGGTAGCCTCATAGAATGAGTTTGGGAGTGTTCCTTCCTCTGCAATTTTTTGGAAGAGTTTGAGAAGGATAGGTGTTAGCTCTTCTCTAAATGTTTGATAGAATTCACCTGTGAAGCCATCTGGTCCTGGACTTTTGTTTGTTGGAAGATTTTTAATCACAGTTTCAATTTCATTACTTGTGATTGGTCTGTTCATATTTTCTGTTTCTTCCTGATTCAGTCTTGGAAGGTTATACCTTTCTAAGAATTTGTCCATTTCTTCCAGGTTGTCCATTTTATTGGCATAAAGTTGCTTGTAGTAGTCTCTTAGGATGCTTTGTATTTCTGCGGTGTCTGTTGTAACTTCTCCTTTTTCATTTCTGATTTTATTGATTTGAATTCTCTCCCTCTTTTTCTTGATGAGTCTGGCTAATTGCTTATCAATTTTGTTTATCTTCTCAAAGAACCAACTTTTAGTTTTATTGATCTTTGCTATTGTTTTCTTTGTTTCTATTTCATTTATTTCTGCTCTGATCTTTATGATTTCTTTCCTTCTGCTAACTTTGGGTTTTGTTTGTTCTTCTTTCTCTAGTGTCTTTAGGTGTAAGGTTAGATTGTTTACTTGAGATTTTTCTTGTTTCTTTAGGTAGGCTTGTATAGCTATAAACTTCCCTCTTAGAACCGCTTTTGCTGCATCCCATAGGTTTTGGGTCGTTGTGTTTTCATTGTCATTTGTCTCTAGGTATTTTTTGATTTTCTCTTTGATTTCTTCAGTGATCTCTTGGTTATTTAGTAACGTATTGTTTAGCCCCCATGTGTTTGTCTTTTTTACGTTTTTTTCCCTGTAATTCATTTCTAATCTCATAGTGTTGTGGTCAGAAAAGATGCTTGATATGATTTCAGTTTTCTTAAATTTACTGAGGCTTGATTTGTGACCCAAGATGTGATCTATCCTGGAGAATGTTCCATGCGCACTTGAGAAGAACGTGTAATCTGCTGTTTTTGGATGGAATGTCCTATATATATCAATTAAATCTATCTGGTCTATTGTGTCATTTAAGGCTTCTGTTTCCTTATTTATTTTCATTTTGGATGATCTATCCATTGGTGTAAGTGGAGTGTTAAAGTCCCCCACTATTATTGTGTTACTGTCGATTTCCTCTTTTATAGCTGTTAGCAGTTGCCTTATGTATTGAGGTGCTCCTATGTTGGGTGCATATATATTTATAATTGTTATATCTTCTTCACGGATTGATCCCTGGATCATTATGTAGTGTCCTTCCTTGTCTCTTTTAACATTCTTTATTTTAAAGTCTATTTTATCTGATATAAGTATAGCTACTCCAGCTTTCTTTTGATTTCCATTTGCATGGAATATCTTTTTCCATCCCCTCACTTTCAGTCTGTATGTGTCCCTAGGTCTAAAGTGGGTCTCTTGTAGACAGCATATATATGGGTCTTGTTTTTGTATCCATTCAGCCAGTCTATGTCTTTTGGTTGGGGCATTTAATCCATTCACGTTTAAGGTAATTATCGATATGTATGTTCCTATGACCATTTTCTTAATTGTTTTGGGTTTGTTTTTGTAGGTCCTTTTCTTCTCTTGTGTTTCCCACTTAGAGAAGTTCCTTTAGCATTTGTTGTAGAGCTGGTTTGGTGGTGCTGAATTCTCTTAGCTTTTGCTTGTCTGTAAAGCTTTTGGTTTCTCCATGAAATCTAAATGAGATCCTTGCCGGGTAGAGTAATCTTGGTTGTAGGTTCTTCCCTTTCATCACTTTAAGTATATCATGCCACTCCCTTCTGGCTTGCAGAGTTTCTGCTGAGAAATCAGCTGTTAACCTTATGGGAGTTCCCTTGTATGTTATTTGTCGTTTTTCCCTTGCTGCTTTCAATAATTTTTCTTTGTCTTTAATTTTTGCCCATTTGATTACTATGTGTCTCGGCGTGTTTCTCCTTGGGTTTATCCTGTATGGGACTCTCTGCGCTTCCTGGACTTGGGTGGCTATTTCCTTTCCCAGGTTAGGGAAGTTTTCGACTATAATCTCTTCAAATATTTTCTCTGGTCCTTTCTCTCTCTCTTCTCCTTCTGGGACCCCTATAATGCGAATGTTGTTGCGTTTAATGTTGTCCCAGAGGTCTCTTAGGCTGTCTTCATTTCTTTTCATTCTTTTTTCTTTAGTCTGTTCCGCAGCAGTGAATTCCATCATTCTGTCTTCCAGGTCACTTATCCGTTCTTCTGCCTCAGTTATTCTGCTATTGATTCCTTCTAGTGTAGTTTTCATTTCAGTTATTGTATTGGTCATCTCTGTTTGTTTGTTCTTTAATTCTTCTAGGTCTTTGTTAATCATTTCTTGCATCTTCTCAATCTTTGCCTCCATTCTTATTCCGAGGTCCTGGATCATCTTCACTATCATTATTCTGAATTCTTTTTCTGGAAGGTTGCCTATCTCCACTTCATTTAGTTGTTTTTCTGGGGTTTTTTCTTGTTCCTTCATCTGGTACATAGCCCTCTGCCTTTTCATCTTCTCTATCTTTCTGTAACTGTGGTTTTTGGTCCACAGGCTGCAGGATTGTAGTTTTTCTTGCTTCCTAAGATATTACTCTTAAACTAAGGTTAATTTCTTAAAGTTTGGTTCATCGAGGTATTAATGATAATTGAAATTTGTCTGTTAAATGCCATAAAATTAAGTTGTTTTTATTATGGATACAGTAATCTGAAAGATAGATGAAAACTGAGCTTTAATCTCAAAGGACAAATCAATTTGTAATTACTGAACTCTGAATATTATATCAATTTTATATGTTCCCCACTATTTCCTGTGTTTTAAAATAGTTACTAGGGTAATCCAGACTACTTTTAATGGCTTTCATTGTTGATGGCTTTATTCAAGTTTCACTCTAAGCAAAATTAGACAAAAGTTTAATTGAATCAATCGATTTTTTTTGTTTCCCAGTCTAATCGCTCTCTCTCCCAACCCTTTCCTCTCTCTCTTCTTCTTTCTCCTTCCCTTCTTACCTTTTCTCTGTCTATTTCTCTCTCTCTCTCCAAGGAAGGTATATTCCAGTTAAAACATTACAGCTAGTTAGAGTTAAAGTCCCATGCCACTTATAAAAGCCATAAATGAGTAGTCACCTCCAGTAGCATATAATGTAGCTAATACACACAAATAGTGACCATATGTTTTACACTGAAAATGAGAACATGTAATTTGGCAGTTTGGAGGGGGGTGGTGGCATTTGTAGGTGGAAACAGCAGACTAAGTTTTAGATTGCGAAATGATAAAATGTCTTTGTTTTTTAATCATTCACAGGGACAAAGTGAAACAAGAATAATGGTGCCTTCTTTGCTTGGCTGCTATGTGGAGTAAGAGAAGTAATATTTCCAATCTCATACTATAGTGTCTGGTACATGGCAACTGTTCAATAGATGATTAAAGATTAAGCCTAGGGCAAGACAGGAATAAAGACACAGATGTAGAGAATGGACTTGAGGACACAGGGAGTGGGAAGGGTAAGCTGGGACGAAGTGAGAGAGTGGCATGGACATATATACACTACCAAATGTAAAAACTAGTGGGAAGCAGCCGCATAGCACAGGGAGATCAGCTCGGTGCTTTGTGACCACCTAGAGGGGTGGGATAGGGAGGGTGGGAGGGAGGGAGACGCAAGAGGGAAGAGATATGGAGATATATGTATATGTATAGCTGATTCACTTTGTTATAATGCAGAAATTAACACACCATTGTAAAGCAGTTATACTCCAATAAAGATGTTAAAAAAAAAAAAAAAAAAGATTAAGATGCACCAAGCTCATTTTCCCCTCTTGCCATTAAAGGTGGTCATGAGATTTCATTTTGGTCATTGGGAAATGAGGGGGAGATTTTGGTTAGGCTAGTTTTTTTGTTTTTTGTTTTTGTCTTCAGGCTTTCATCATTGTCACAAAAAAAATGACACATCCGATCACAATAGTGTCCCAAACAGAGGTCCTCTCTTCATATGCCAAGTTCCTTTATGAAGGAGGAGACAATACTTCCCAGCATACACAGCTAATAATTGCAAGAGTAGTATTTAAAATCCAGGTGATCTCCCTGACAGACATTGCTCTTAACTGGCATGGCCCAAGTTTAGTGACCTATGTCAGTGGTTCACCAGGAGGTTAGAGGAAAAAAGTCCTCCTCCTCTTCTAGAGAAAGATACAGCTCCATGCAGTGGAAATAAAATTAGGAAAGGAGTCAGGAGAATCATAGGGCTATGAAAAAACCTCCATAACTCAGAGAGTGGGTTCTGGAGCTGGAAAGTCTGAAAAGGAATTCTAGATCTGCTATGTAATGCACGTATGACCATGAGCAAGCTACATAACCTTTATATTGTGTTTCTTCCTCAGTTTCTTCATTTGTGTAATGGAAAGTCTCATAGGTTGATTGTGAATATTATATCAGTTAATATACAAAGCTCCTAGAACAGCTCCCAGCTCACGGTGAGCCCTCCATAAATGCGGGTGAAAATTTTAATTAGATTGTGCATCTCAGATTTCTCTTATGAAAAATTGTGAATCTAAAGAGCTTTTTAGCTTTTACAACATGAAGATTTTTAGTTGTAAGTCAGATATAAATCTGCTTTAGGAATAAAATTACTATTTTCCTCTTACCATTGTTTTAGAATAGTCCTCATTTTTTAATAGTTAAAGAAACAACAAGTGTACCACGGCACTTCTTAACACCGGATTACGCTGGAAGCCCTGTAAGATTTTTATTTTTAAAATTTTTTTGCTGGTTTGTGTCTTCGTTGCTGCGCACGGGCTTTCTCTAGTTGCGGCGAGCAGGGGTTACTCTTTGGTGCAGTGCGTGGGCTTCTCATTGCCGTGGCTTCTCTTGTTGTGGAGCACGGGCTCTAGGCACGAGGGCTTCAGTAGTTGTGGCACGTGGGCTCTAGAGCGCAGGCTCAGTAGTTGTGGCTCACGGGCTTAGTTGCTCCGTGGCATGTGGAATCTTCCCGGACCAGGGCTCGAACACGTGTCCCCTGCATTGGCAGGTGGATTCTTAACCACTGTGCCACCAGGGAATCCCTGGAAGATATTTTTAAAGTGCTAATATTCAGTGTCAGAAAAATTAAATCAGATTTAGGGATGGAGCAGGAGCTTGGCCATCAATATTGAGGCTATTTAATGAGAAACTTTGAGCTAATCTGAAAAGAAATGATGTTTTCTCTTTTTATTGCTCTACATTTTCATTCCTCCCATGAAATTTTATGAAGATAAATAAAAATATCTATATGTAAACTGTTGGCATGTGGATGATACATTCACAATAAACAAAAACAAACAACAGAAACAAAAACAAAGGATTTTTTTTTTTCTTACTAAATGAAAATACATGTTTCCTCAGGCTCTATAATCTTCTTCAGGAATTAGGAGGTAATTTTCCACATGTTCACATTCACCAAGTTTCTCTTACTTGGCCTTTCCTGCTTCAATCATTGATATTCTTAAATGACACTTCTTTTAGTCATCTCCAGTTTTATTTTAAAATGTTATTGAGTGCTGGGATTAATTTTTATTCAACTTTGTATTCTCCCAAAGGCCTTCGTAAGAATAAGATTTAATTCATTCAAAAATATGTATTGAACATACATCAGGAAAAAAATGTCTGTGGAATCTAAAATACACAGGAAAGATAAAGTTACTATGGTAATTTGAAAATTTCTTTGGGGAAAATACTTTACAACTCATAGTATTTCAGGATGTGATGCATATGCTTAAAATATCTATTATGGCATTCCAATTTGCGAACTAAACAGAGAGGATTCTGTGTAGGTATAAAGAGCACAACTTATAAGCGATAGAACTAGAATGGGTTCCTGGTCCAGAGTATTTTCCAATAGAACACAGTTGCCCCTAATTTTCCACCTTTTTGTCATCTGAAATGACTTTAGTGACCCAAATATATAAATACAATATAACCAAGGACGATATTGTTGAAGTAATGCCTTAAATACTACCTTGATTAAGCTCATGGAAACATAGCATCTAGTCTTCTTTAGTCTATCCTAACTCAAGAAATAGTATAGAAGTTTTTGAAATAAAAATTTTTGTTTAGAGAAAAGCTATGATTTTGCTATCTACCTCAAAAATGGTTTGTGTGGGGGCTTCCCTGGTGGGGCAGAGGTTGAGAATCTGCCTGCCAGTGCAGGGGACACAGGTTAGAGCCCTGGTCTGGGAGGATCCCACATGCCGCGGAGCAACTGGGCCCGTGAGCCACAACTACTGAGCCTGCACGTCTGGAGCCTGTGCTCCGCAACAGGAGAGGCTGCGATAGTGAGAGGCCCACGCACCGCGATGAGGAGTGGTCCCCACTTGCCGCAGCTGGAGAAAGCCCTCACACAGAAACAAAGACCCAACACAGCCATAAATAAATAAATTTAAAAAAAAATGGTTTGTGTGACGAAGAGTAGGAAACAATTAAAAGAGAGCGTGTTCCACTAGAAATTGCATTCACTCATTCAAAAATACTTAACACAAAGCCTGGACCATCCATGGCCTCGTCCACCCATTCTGCTCACATTCAACACATAAAGTGTTAAGTGATGATTTCTACATAAATCTACCTATCTTGCTTAAGCTGATTCAAAATATTCAGAAGGATTTACTGTTTTTCTTTCTCAGTGATATCTCTGCAGCAGTTCTGGATCACAGACTTTGATTGTTAAAAACCATAAAAATAAAGACAAAATATCCATTTCAGTGAAGACAGTTTTGTGGAAGAGCAGGTGGCTGATAAAAAGCCCCAGTCCTTGGTGTTGAGGCAAAAATAGCAGTTGAAGAGCAAAGTGCACCCTTTCCTGTGGAGCTTAAATTAAATTCAGATTTGTTTCAGCGGGGCCTTAATAGAGTCTCTATGATTGGGATGCTTTGGCTAAGCTGGTATCTCCACATGCTTTTGCTATGTTGAAGCCTATTTAGTCATTTTGCACACTCAATAAAATGGTATTAGTGATAACCAACTGCTATATGTATTAAATATGTGGTCATTCTTTGGGACCTTGTGCTACAGTTCTTAAATGTGTAAGCTATAAGAAAATCATAACATGAATACTGTTACAGTTGCCTTCTGTATTTATCACCAGTATTTAATCTTTACTATTTTACTATTTCAGTCACAACTGCCAATCCCACTGCCTCCTATCCAGCTAAATCTATACTGTCTAAAGAAGCTCCTTCTGTCAGTAATTAAAGAAAACTGCCTCTGGAAGAACTCCTATTGCAAAGCAGATATAGCAGCCACTATTAACACAGTGGTGTTTTACTGGTAGTAACTTTTTCTTTTTCTTTTTTTTTTTTTTTTTAAAGTGCAGATTGTGATTCAGTAGGTCTGGTGGGCTTGAGTTCATTTTTTTTTTTAATTTTATTTATTTATTTATTTATTTATTTATGGCTGTGTTGGGTCTTCGTTTCTGTGCTAGGGCTTTCTCTAGTTGCAGCAATTGGGGGCCACTCTTCATCGCGGTGCGCAGGCCTCTCACTATCGCGGCCTCTCTTGTTGCGGAGCACAGGCTCCAGACGCGCAGGCTCAGTAGTTGTGGAGCACGGGCTTAGTTGCTCCGCGGCATGTGGGATCTTCCCAGACCAGGGCTCGAACACGTGTCCCCTGCATTGGCAGGCAGATTCTCAACCACTGCGCCACCAGGGGAGCCCCACTGGTAGTAACTTTTGAAAGATGTTTCTTTTAGTCACCATAGCGAGGGGAATAGAACTAAAAGAAGGATGAAAACTTGACAGATGAGAAATCAGATAAACTCTGTTTATCTCCCTTATTTTTCGTCCTTTTACAATAACTCTTCATATGTTTCTTCTGTCTATTTGGCATGAATTGAAAGCTGTCAGCTTTGTGTAAGCATTAAAAGCAGACTAGAGTAGGCCTCCCAACTAATTAACGTGTTTACACTAAAAAGCGTGGTCATGTGCTGCCTTTAGGCTGCAGGCAATTTAGGGATGAGCTTCATTCCACTACCTGTCTCTTCTGGTATGTTTTAAGCAACCCAATACAGACATGAAGAGTATGCAGGCAAGGGTATTTAACCCAGTAACATGTATATTTACTTTATCAGTCATGAAATACTAAATAGAAAGTTGTCCCATTTTTATTTGGAAAACATTTAGATCACAAGGGCTATGTAGTTTTGGACACATCATGAGATGCTCTGATATTGTACAGAATAGAAGTAATGTAATATTTATTTCATATTGATGCAAACAATGGTCTTAGGATATGTTTGTTTATATAATCAATTTAGTGGTCAGTCAGTCATCTTGGGAAGAAATGAATGAAGGAAATTTCAGTGAATATAATAGAAAAAGTTGAAGTAGAAATGAAATGAAAAAATCACTAGATCAACTGATTACTAATTGAATATTACTAGCTAATATTTATTGAACTTGGTTTCACAATTTACAATACTTCAATCTTCAGAAATAATGGGCTCCACTCTGGGTGAGGGTGTCTAAAGGCACCTGAAGAATCCTTTGTGAATAATTGTATTACTCACAATCTCTCTCTATTGATGGGCAGAATGCTGGGTACTGCCCACTATGTCTTGCTTCTTTAACCTCGTCAAAGTCAAAGTGGTGGAGAGATTCAATAAAATTTCAGAGATTAATCTCATATACAACTCCTATTTCTCCAATTCTCCCCCACCAAAATAAAAGCAGAAAGTATGTTCTTTTTTCAAAATGTTTTAAGATTTAACGCTTTGTAGATAGTCTATAAAAAAGTCATAATCCTCTAAGATATTCTTGAAATATTAGAGCACCAAAAGA
The DNA here is from genome assembly GCF_965194805.1 of Balaenoptera borealis. Taxonomy (NCBI): domain Eukaryota; kingdom Metazoa; phylum Chordata; class Mammalia; order Artiodactyla; family Balaenopteridae; genus Balaenoptera; species Balaenoptera borealis. The sequence goes on along the minus strand of NC_138862.1, from coordinate 100,951,482 downwards.
TATATATTTGTTTATAGAGTTGCCATCACTATTCCAAATCCTTATTTTCTATGTTCACTGTAGAGGCTTCTTACTATTTCCATTTCTCCAGGTTTTCAAATTTACCCTTTATAATTTGAAGTTATTTCCTTAATGGTGCATTACTGATGTGAACTGTGTTATCAAGATGGACCAAGTCTCACTGGCACATTGCAGCATTTATCACATTTTCTTAAATGTAAAATAATGAAATAAAGACATTTCAAAATTATATAAACAGATTCTTTTATAAATTAATTTAAAATATTTTTAAGAATGTGCACCATATTATTAGTTTTCATAGAAATCACAACTAATTGGATTATCATGAAAAATAAAGTTTTATTTCTCTATTTCTGTTATAATAATCTCACAACTTTGGTATTCTTGGTCTTTATGACAAAAGTATACATTTATTTTAACATGAAATGGAGTTTACATATTTCTCCTAAATAAAAACTTAAATTTTCAGTAGAATATGTGCTTATAATGCCAGATATTTTTGGTTTGTGTGTAATCAAAGTGGTCTGGCTGGAGATTGTCTTTGGTTGTACAGTCATGGTGTGCCCACCTCTTATTCTTGATTACTAATATTTATTGTTTATCTAAATTAAGATATTCATTTTCTATTAATCTAATCACAATTTTTAAAAGAAGAAAAATTATGAAAGGGTAGATTTGAGATAATTTGCTGAGAAATTCAACAGCTTTAAATTTTCTGAGAGAACTAAGCCTCATCTCTGTCTGTGGTAAAAGATTTAAGGATTCTTAGCGAAGTTAAGAGTCCTAACATTTGAAGGAGAATTATTTCCTTGCTGTTTAAAAAAAGTACAATGACCCTTTACTTTTGCTTAATGGAAAATGGACAATGTCAAGAAAATGTTACTGGGACTGACATATACACACTACTATATATAAAATAGATAAGTAATAAGAACCGACTGTATAGCACAGAGAACTCTACTCAGTACTCTGTAATGGCCTATATGGGGAAAGAAACTAAGAAAAGCCTGGATATGTGTATATGTATAACTGATTCACTTTGCTGTACACCTGAAACTAACACAACATTGTAAATCAACTATACTCCAATAAAAATTTAAAAATAAAATAAAATAAAGTAAAAAGAAAATGTTACCTAAGAAAACGATAGCCAGTTTTCAATATCAAAGCTAAGAAGGCTGGTAGGACTTAGAAAGCCAGAGAGAAACAAGTGAATAGAGTCAAGCTGACCCACAAGAATTTTTTTTTTTTTCTTCCATCCTCCCTGGAGTCTTTTTCTAGTCTTCCTGGTGATCAATATTAGACAATTGATACACATGGACTAATGGCAGAAGATTTGAGTTTGGAAAGCAGACCAAATTGCATTAAGCTCTTACAAAAGATTATTTAATCCTATCAATTTCCCTTTAAGGGGACCTCAGCTCACATGCATTAGACTCGAAGAAAGAAGAATCTTCCAGGAGACGTAGTTGATCACTTCAAAAGTAGCCAATAAAAAGAGCCTCCTGGGAGTAAAAGTGTTTATCTCATCACACCATGGTAGAAAATAAGAACTCTATACAGCATTCTAGAAATGGGACATCATTGCTACTTTCTTAGATAAAGAGGAGAGAAGGATAACTGAATGAGAAATAATTGTTTTTTGTGAGAATAGGAAGACTGGAAGAAGTTGGCAGAAATTTAGTGAATGGTCTATTCCTAGTGATTCCTTGTACCCAATAAACATCTCTCCTGATTCGAATGGCAGTGACACATTACTATGAACACTGCCTTTGAGCTTGGGAAGAAATAAGCTAAAGCAGAGGTCAACTGAGTTTCTGAATACATCTCCAAAATGTATGACAGAAACCACAGTCTGTGAAACCAAGTTCTTTGTGAAACAACATTTTAAGATATACATGAACACATTTATCTTAAAAGGTTATCTTTAGCTATCTGTACCAAATGTAATCCTTGGCAAATCTTTGTATTAGTTTTCTATTGCTGCTGTAACATATTACCACAAACTGGGTAGCTTAACTCAAATTTATGAATATTTGGGACATCCCACTGGAGGTCAAAAGTCCAAAATGGATCTTGGCTAAAATCAAGGAGTTCAGAGCTGTGTTCTTTCTGGAGGCTCTATGAGATCTGTTTTCTTGTCTTTTCCAGCTTCTAAATGCTGCCTACATTTCTTGGCTTGTGACCCCTTTCCATCTTCTAAGCCAGCAATGTATAGTCGAGTCTTTCTCATATATATCACTCTGACACTGACTCTTCTGCCTCCCTTTTCTACTTTTCAAGACCCTTGTGGTTACATTAAACTCATTGGGATAACCCAGGATTATCTCACTATTTTAAAGTCAGCTGATAAGTGAGCAACCTAAATTTCATCTGCCATTCCCCTTTGTCATAAAACAGCATATTTACAGGTTCTGGGGATTAGAACAAGAACATATTTGAGAAGCTATTATTTTGCCTACAACACAGCCTAAAGAGAGTTTCTGAATAGATCTCCAAATTCATAATAGTAACCATGTTTTTTGAAGCCATGTTCTTATTAATGCAGAACCTGAGCATTTTGAGGTATACATACACACGCACATTTATCTTAAAATGTTTTCTTCAACTATCTTTAACTATCAAAAGCTAATCCTTGGTAAAGTCAGTCTGTATTAGTTCCCTGCAAATGCTGTAACAAATTACCACAAACAACAAGGCTTAAAACAATAGAAATTTATCCTCTTGCAGCTTTGGAATCCAGAAGGCTGAACTCAAGGTTTTGTTAGGGCCATGCTTCCTCCAGAGGTTCTAGGGGAAAATCTGTTCATTGCCTCTTACAGTTTCTTGTGGTCACTGGCATTCTTTGGCATCAGTGGCTCACTCCAGCGGTCCCCAACCTTTTTGGCACCAGAAACCGGTTTTGTGGAAGAGGATTTTTCCACGGATGGTGGGGAGGATGGTTCAGGAGGTGATGCGAGCAATGGGGAGCGAGAGATGAAGCTTTGCTCGCTTGCCTGCCGCTCACCTCCTGCTGTGCAGCCGGGTTCCTAACAGGCCGAGGACCGGTACTGGTGCATGGCCCGGGGGTTGGGGACCCCTGGCTCACTCCATTCTCTGCCTCCATCCTCACATTGTCTTCTCCTCTGTGTGTGTCTGTCTAACCTTCCTCTGCCTTCCTCTTATAAGGATACTTGTGATGGCATTTAAGACCTACCTGAATAATCCTGAATGATCACCTTATCTCAATATCCTTAACTTAAATATATCTGCAAAGATTTTTTTTCCAAATAAGGTAGTATTTACATGTCCCAGGGATTAGGATTTGTATATATCTTTGGGGCCACTATTCAATTTAAGGTCATAGAATATATTGCATAGAAGTAAATTAGAAAGTATGCATAAAAATGTAAGAACTAATTCCCCCATCACACAGAGAAGAGGTAAAGTTAATTTCTGGGCCAAGGTCTGAAGAACCTAAGAATTGAAAGAAGACTAAGAAATTAATAAAGCTTGATATAGGACAGTGTCCCAGAGAGGGCAATGCTCCATTCTTATACTAGGTGAAATCCTAAGCGGTAGGGGGAAAGAGGGAAATTTGAAACATGAATAAGCTTAGGGATCCTTGAATGTTTAAGGAATATGCCTTTATCTTCCTAAGAAAAATTCTGGGAGACTGCAAGCCTGTTAGAGAACTTTAAACACCTAGCCTGCTGCCAGAGCAATTGAAAAACAGGTGCATGAGATGCCAAGTTAAATAGAAATTCAGTGAGATAATAAGACAACTAGACACATGAGCTGGAAAACAGACACACCGAGTTTGGGCTCCCAGAAGGGTGTACAATAGTACATCTGAATAGTTCCTATGCTTCTGAGGGAAATAAAAAATTGGCTACCTGTGAGCTAGTCAATCTGGAGAGACATCAAGTTTGGAAAAAGAATGATGCAGAGAAAGCTGAGTAGATGTGGAAACAGAAAAGCAAAAATGTTTACGGGGAGCATTAAAAATGCAAAGGCAGCACAAAAGTTTCCTGATGACCAAAGAGCAGAAAGGATTATGTATATTTGCAAAGTCTTTTAGGAGACAGAGGACAATAATGAATCACATGCCCTATTTCCCTGGATACTACAATAATACTTGAAGCACTGCAAACTAGGTCTTCATTGAGCAGAAGTGTAGAAAAAAAAAAAAGGAGAAAAATCCCACACTATGTTTACCATTAGTTTAGAACATTGTTATTCCCAAACGTAAGAAGAAAACCATCAAGCTAAATTAAATTCAGTTATAGAGATATAAAGCTCCATTTCTTTTTTTATGTGTGAATTGTGTCATTTTGTACTCATTACACTTGTAATCCTTCTACATTTTCCAATCAAGTAGTAGTTGGGGTCATGCTAGAATATACATGAGAAAACTCACTAATTCCCAAAATAGATCATTTACCTCTGTCCAGCTTTATGAGAACACTTTCCCTACCTTGACCTAAAAAAATATTACTCTGGTTACTTTTATCTAATGGGTTAAAGAAACTTAAGAAAGGGACACAAAAGGTCATATGCACTAAAGATCACTAGCCCTACTCAATAGAAATCAAATCTTTGAGGTTAATTAAGGGTGTGTGTGTGTAGGTGTGTGTGTGTTGCTTTTTGTATGCAAGTGCTATTTTGTATGTGTGTGTGAAGTAACTTTGTCATTTCTGAAGATTCTCTGATCATCACTCCAAAATAAGGTTAAAGATAATATCAAGGTTCGAACACTGATTCTTATTTCTCTATTAATATTCTTTAAGCAAACTAATATTATAGCCAGGAAATATCTACTATTGCATTTGGATTCCAATAATTTCTATATCTAAGACAAGAGTTTGTGATAGTGTTTAGTATTTGTTTCTGCTTCTGTTCTAGAATCAATCAAGTTTATTTCAACACCCTTTATTTTCCATCCTTTGCAGCCTTCTCATTTTTATTTTTGCATCTGTCATAAATATTTCATAGCTATACGATAAACTCAGGGGAAAGAAAGAATATTTCACACTTATGCTGTTGAAAATGAAACAAGCATTCTTTGCACACATTTTAACATCTTTAGAGTGTGGCCTTACACCTTTAATTTCCTATGAAAATCTCCTTTTATGAATCATAAATAGCATTAGTTATATAAACCAAAGTCAGGATATTTTAAATGGCTCAAAGCAATAGCAGGGCAAATCTGTTCTTTTTGTATTTAGAGATCTCTCTCTCTCTCTACCATATGTGTATATATATATATTCAACTTGTAATGATATTTAGCAAACTTGGTGTGTTACATAAAAGTATAATTCTTATATTTTATTTTTGTGAATTCAGTACAATTGACTGTGATAATGTAAATGTGAAACTGTGTATACTAGAGGAATTATTGACATTTATAAAAATTACTATAAACAAAAATGAATTTGAAAACCATAGAAATGAAAGAAATTTTTCTATAATTATTTTCTGAATGTGGATAATGAAATATTTCCAAGAGATTATTCCACTGTGTCTATTTTAACCATGTGTAGGGAAAGAATTTGTGTGTGCACAAAAGTAGCAATATTTAAATTTATTTATATATTACAATAATACTGCTAAAAATAACTTAAGAATGTAAGTCTGGCTAACCTATTTAAACCATATCAGTCTATCTTATCTTGAAGGTATATCTAGTTTAGAACGTAGACCCCTTTTTCCTCACATAATCTATAATTATAATAGAATCTTTGGAAAAAATACATATGTTGAGTAATGTAAATAATTATGAGATAATTTTTGTACCCCACTATATTTATTGTGGGCAAGGGGATCACAACTTCTGATATGCCTTGTAGGACTTATATTCTCATATTCCCTAGGTACATTTCTTTTTCTCATATTATCAAGCCTCTCTCAATTTTCACAAAACTGAAAACATCACATTATATATGGATCATCTTCATATTTCTTTAAATTATATAGTTAAATTCCTTTCATGGGAGGATTTGTTTGAGGATGCAAAAGTCTGATTCTGCATATTAAAGCTTCTACTTTATGTATTGCACAGAATTCACCTGGGTACCTTCAGCCACATCTACTTTATTTCAAAGAAGTTAGATCAGTTGTGTCAAAAGTTCTTGATAGTTTAAGTCAGGTGAAAATTGAGACTTGATCATTGGATTGACCACTATAGATGTTAGTAGGAACATTAAAAGGAATTTACAGTAGAAGTAGTGGAGGCAAAAGCCTGATTGAGTGGTTTAAGTGAAAAAAAAACAGAATAGTTGGAGATATTGAATATAGAAAATCCTTTAATATTCTTTTTCTAAAAAAGGAGAAGAAAAATGAGGTTTTAACAGAAGTGGAAATATTCATTCAAGATAGGTTTTTGGTTTTGTGTGTCAGTTTGTTAGTTTATATAAACTGCAAGAAATAGCAACTTTTTTTGTATCTGATAGAATAATCCTCTCATGGTGGAGGGGGCAAGGGAGATTTCCAGGATCTCTTTTATTAGGGCACTGATCCCATTTACGAGGGCTCTGCCCTCATGATCTAGTCATCTATCAACCGCCACACCTCCTAATGTTATCACATCAGGGATTAAAATGTCAACATTAATTTGGGGTGGGGGACACAATATTCAGTCTATAGCACAGGGCTTAGGGGAAATTATTTAACTTATTTTTTCATACAAGCCACATCATTTTCACAGGGAGGAAAAATTGAAGATATTTACTAAAAGCAACTGGTAAAACTTAATATCTACAGATTCTAAGAATGAAAAAAAGTCTTCAGTCTGATGAGAAATGATACCAATGGAAACTTGGATATTCAGGTAGGAATGAAAAGCGGTGGGTGTGATCTTGATAAATATAAAGGACTATTTTTTTTTCCTCTCAGCTTCTTCAAAATAAATAAGACTAAGTCAAAAATTATAATACTTTATTGTGAAATTTATAGGATTAACAGTTAAAATATGGAACTCCCATTTACACTTGAATTTTAGATAGATAATTTGTTTAAGTATAAATATATTCCAAATGTAGGATGGGACATATTTACACTGAAAATTATTTGTTGTGTACATGGAATTGAAACTTAACTGAGCATTCTGCATGTTATTTGGTAAGTTTAGATATCTTAGGAAACTTTATTGTGTGTTGCTATAATATATTTTTGACACTTAAATCATAAATGTTGGGCAGGTCATAAATAGACCCATATAGTTGCAAAGTTTCTATTTTTTTTAAGGACTGTGATATTAACTCTAATTACTCCATGAACAACGTGTGCATATTGTATTTCTTAGAGCAACCACTTAAAAATGAAGAAAAGAAATATAGCTAAAAAGTCAATGAATAAGTAAAAATAGATTCCAAAAAATATCCATTTAACCTCTAAATAGGCAAAAGGAAGATATTACAAAAAATAGGAAAGGTAAGGAGACAGAAAAAAGAAAACAAATAGTAAAATGTAAAGCCTATTCTAAACATATCAATTACACTAAGAATTAATAAATTAAAATTTCTGTTTAAAAGACAGAGTTTGTCTGTAAGAGTTGTAATTAAGTATACATAAACACATATAAACACCCAAAATTGAAGAGTTAAGATATACTATGGAAACAGCAAACCTTAATGGATAAGAATGTATATATAAATATGGGATAAAGTGGACTTCAAGACAAAATGTATTAACAGAGACAAACAGGAACATTTCAACACATAGGAAGATAACTAATCATAGTAGACACGTAGGCACAAGAATAACAGAGCTTCACAAGGTGTGAAGCAAGAATTGAAAAAGTGAATAAGATAAATAGAATATTCCACAATCAGAACTGAAGATTCCAATATCCTTCTTTCAGCAATTGATAGAAAAACTAGGAAAAAGTATAAAAACATGGAAAACCTGAATAAACCTGTCACCCACCTTAAATTAATTGATATGTATAGAACAAAACACATAGTAACTGCTGAATACAAATGTTTTTTTCCATGGGCACATGGTACATTCACTAATATTGACCATATATTGGGCCATAGAAAAATCTAAATAAATTTAGAAGGATTGCAATGATATAGAGTAAATTCTCTGGCCACAATGGATTTATTTGAAAATTAGTGTATAGTACCACAAAAAAAAAAAAAAAACCCTTAAAATCCTCAAAAACAAATTCAACAAAAGATGTGCAAGTCTTTTGAACTAAAAGAACAAAATAATAATGAGAGATATTAAAGAGGATATGCATAAACTGGGATACAACATATTCCTGGAGTGGAAATCTAAACATTGTAAACACATCAATGAAGCCCAAATTGACCTATTAAATTTAATGCAGTCACAATCATGATTCCATCCGAATTTGGTAGATAATTATAAGCTAAATATAAAATGTATGTAAAAAGGAAAAGGCCTAGAATATCCAAATTATTATTTTTGGGCAATTGCATTTTATCCACTGATTTCTTGATTAAATAACTTTATTTAATTTGATGCTTTATTCAATTATATACAATTGTATTACATTTTATCTAGCTTTAATGTGTGTCTCTATCAAAACTATTTCTAGTCTCAACCAAGTACACACATACACACACATGCACACACACACATTCATATGTTATTTGGCAAATATTCACCTTGAACTTATCTTTGGTAGGAAGATAAGTTTTCATTTTAGTTTTTATTTGTTTGGCATTTTATATACGATTATTTGTGTAAGTCAAGTGACAAGAGAATAAACATAGGTGAACTAAATAAACCAACTATTTTAATTACTTTAAAACCTTAAATATAAATATTTCCAAATATATGTGGAAAAATTTGTAACTTTTACCTCACAAAGAAAGTAATAATAATGTGTTCCTGGTGAACAAGTGTAAATATTAGCAGGTGAGTAATAATATGTTAATAACAACAATAATTATAATAGGGTCTGGCACTATGTAAGTTATTTGCAGGTATAATTTCATTTAATTTTCTCAACAATTCTAAAGTTACATGTTACTCGTGTAACATGTAACTTTCAAGAGTAAGTTACTTACTCATGTAAGTAAGTACAATTAGAAATAGCATTCATGATAACAAAGGTAATAGAAATCACAACTAAAATTTTTCCAGTGCTCATTTTGACAGGCAATCTTCTCAGCACTTAGCTCATTTAATTCACACAAAAGCTAAACACTAATCTCTATTATTATGCCTGTTTTACAAAGGAGGCATCAGAGAGTTGAGTAATTTGCCCACATTTAACCAAGTGGTCCATGGAGAAGCTAGGATTTGAACTCGGGCATGCTGGCTCCAGAGTCTTGATTATGGGGTGATGAGCAGCCTTATATCTCTTACAAAGAGATGCATACTTGAAAATGTTATCAGGAATGAAGTATCTCGAATAATGGTTATTTTTCCTTTCCCATCTCCAACTCAAATCTGTTCTTTCTGCTATTTTTGTCAGTTGTTAACAATAGCAACTTATCTGCCTGGGACAGAAACTTGACTAGTCGTTTTTTCATGGTAAAAATAGAATCATTTTAAAAATTGAACTTAAACTTTATTGCAGAGAATATACTGTAAAAAATATACCCTCAAAATAAATATATAATAATTAGATATGATGAGATCTAAAACAGAAAATAAAAGATGGTTGGAGAGTGTGATTTACACTGAAAGTAAGGGAACAGATCCATAAGTGACCTTGGAGTCTGAAAGATGATTAAGAATTATTCAGCTAAGTGGGGGATATTCCAGATTGATGGTTGTTGACATCAAAGTGAGATATTTATGAACAAGTAAGTTGGAAGGACAGAATGTTATCAATAATAATTTTAAGACTCAAGCCTTGAGTTAGAGTCTAGAGTATAGACTTAGGTTAGTCATAGAGTACTGCATTGGAATTGAGGAGGTTATCGACCTGGGAGGCCAGGTGCTAGATGTGCATCCTTAAGGACAGCCTAGAAAAATAGCAGGACTTAGAATGGAAAGGAAAAACATAAGTCAGGGCTAAAGTTTAATGATTAAGAGAGACTGGGTAACTGGTGGAAAATAGATATAAGTAGGGGGACAAGATAGTATAACAAAACAAACCTCTACATTACGGTAACCTTACAAAGAGGAGTAGAATATCTAGAAGTGGCATTGAGTCTTTTATTTCTCCTCCATATACAATCAGTCAGTGGTTGTTTTTATTTCTACCTCCTAAATATTTTGAACTACTTTCCCCCTTTTGTTCTTTCATTTCTTTCATTTTATTTTCTGTTATTTCATACTTCAAGTTTAAGATCAATTCCTACTCATTTTCCTCCACAGTTATTGTAAAAACAACCATTTATCCCCCATCTCTTTTTCCCTTTAGTAACTTATAACTCTTACTTGCTCTAAATCCTTCCGTAATCATCTAGTACCTAAAGTGAAATATGCCAAACTCTTTACTATATCTTACAATTCATGTGATGAATATGAATTCATAATTCATATTCACAATATGGTTCTTCATAGCATGGCCTCAGTCTGCCTTTCCAGCTTTATCTCATGCAATTCCTTGGTTAGGACATTAATCTTCTGCAATACTAACTCCCTGTCATTCTTCAGCAGACCACAGACACTTATCCTGCTTATTGTTGCACTTAACATACAGAACATCAAATAATTATTTACTTGTTTCTCTGTCCATCTATAAATTCTTTGAAGGTAGATTATATATATATATTTGTATGATTAGTGGAGTGGAATAGCACAAAAGCATGTTAATTTGGTTTGAATGTGGTTTAAATTAAATTGTCATTGATGTAGATATGAACTCATCTGCAAAGGAAGAAGAGAAAAAAAATCTGTCTCTAAATCCGAGGTGGTCTGCAAACTAGCACTTACCTTCTAAACTCGTCTTTGAGAGATAGGTAGGAATTTAGTTACTTTGCAGTTAAAAGAAGACCATTCCCAAAATTTAGAATATCCTGAAATAAGACATGGAAGGAAAGTATATGACATCCTGGTAGAACTGTATATGGTCTGTATTACTAGAATATAGAACATAGAATTTCCAGAGATGGAGAGTTACAGACACAGCCCGGTAAAATAAAAGCATAAGAATAAGTTTGGAGATAATAACAGTTAAGTTGACTTTAATCTATACAGTTTATTTCTGGAAATAAAATAGCATTCATTGCATCAAACATTATTTCTAACTAGAGAAGTGTCATTTGCGTTTGTTCAGATTTGTGTTTGTTCTTAAGTACAATAATCCAAGTGACTGTGAAATTTGCCACTGGATTTATAAGATGGTAAAGCCTGTTTTCTGGACAAGATAACTTTCATAACTAATGTCACTAATACTTACATACCGAGAGACTTCTGAGTAAATTTTCAGTCGTTTTTTCCCCAAGTGGTTGATCAGATTGTGTTTTAGCAATTACAACTTGCCAATGAACCCAGGCATTTAAGTTAATAAGGTATAAATGAAGACATAGCTTGTTCTCTGAATGGTTGTAACAGCCTGCTGGGTTTCATCAATCATGAAGCAGCTCATGCTGGGACTAAACAACAAGGAAAAATACAAAAAAGAAAAAAAAATGCTGAAGAAGGGAAGAATGTTACTGCTTTTAAATAGGTAAGGATTATATTTGTGAAACTAAAGTGTCAGAAAATAGCACAGGAATGTTTGAATGACACTATAATATAATTGTTTTCTTATAAGGATTATGATATATAATATTTTTAAAGATTGTTAGCTGAATAGAGTAAAAATTAAATTGAACAATGCTGTAAAATTAATTTGATAATAACAATTCCACTTATATCCAAATGATTTCATTCTTGGATGATTTCATTTTTAGATGTTAAGTAGTATTTTTCTGTGAGTCTTGTTTCAAATTAAGGTTTAGCATTAGAAAATATAAATTTTAAATGACATTAAGAGAAATATATATTTACTTTAAAATGCTTTCTCAAATCATTTTCAAGTACTAAAAATTATTTCTCTAAAGAATTTCCATTACAGGATCTAAAATAATTGTTTGTTTTAAGAAGTAGTTTAAAATCTACCTAGCTTTTCCAGTAGAAAAATAATTTTCTTTGTGTCTTTAGGTCAACTTCACTTTCCAAACTATTGTATTCTTAAGAAAATATTACCTTATTTTTATTGACATATTCATCTCATATAATGGAGAATTGAGTCATTTTCAAAAGGAAATCATCCAAGTAAGAAAAAAAGAATCTAAAGCACAAATAATTTCATTTATTAAATAAGATATGAATTACATATATATTATATCTGAATTATAGTTCATTATAATACATTACTAATGATGTCTTTTTATATTAAAATTGCTCTACCAAGCCAAGAAATATTCATTCATTAATTTTCATTAATTCATTCAACAAATATCACCACTGGTAATATAGAAGAGATGCAATATACATAAAATGGTGAAGCAATTACAGGGACTTTCACCTCAAATATGAAAATAAGGTAAATATGTTTCCATCCCAGATGGCGTTAGTAGATTACATTTGGGAAATTTCTCCCTTACTCACTACTGCAAACACATAGCAATGTGTTATAAAGAGTTAAAAGCAAATTATAAGCACAGAGCTATATTTAACAACAAGAATATCTTTAATTTAAAATGCAAAGTATTGAACAAGACAGAAGTTGTAGTCTGTTGATCACTGGCTTTTGAAAGGGAGTAGATGTGGTGAGAAGTGCAGAGTAATGAGGATTAGAAATTATTCAGGCCTTCAGTTTTTGTGAGGGGAGAGTAGAAGCTTGAGACAGAATGCCTGAATCCAGAAACTGGGGTGGGGTTCCCCCATTCAAGAACACATTTAAAGAAAATTTCTTACTCATGACTCTTTGAGCAATGACTTATATGCAGCCCCATACATGGGAGGGGAGAACAATGAAAATGTAGCATTAAATTCAGGATTTGGCCAATTCACTGACAGGCTTCCTTATTGGATATGAATTATTTTTAATATCACCATTACCATAAGAAAGGGGAGACAACAGATATTAAATCTATTTCAAACATGGAGACTCCACAGAGACCAAAAGTAAGCAAACACAGAACTACTAGATGAATAAAGGTGAATGCAGAAAGACAAAGCAAAAAGGACAGGAAAATAAATGTCCATCCATGATGAACCTGAAAATTAAAATTCATGAATATTTTAAAGAAACCCATGAATAAATCTAAAATCAAAAATAGAAACATAATTTTGACAAAATTAATATGCTGTATCAATGAAAAGTAAACTTGAAGTAAGCATGGTTAGGATCCTAAAACAGAAAAAGGAAAACATAACATCTAAAACAAAACAAAACAAAATGAATCAAACAAAAACAACAAGAAATTCTAGATGTTATAAAACAATAATAGGTAAAAGCAGAAGAAGTAACAATGAACGTTAAAACTACTAATTATTTATCATGAAAAATAAAAAGTCAATAGAAAATTAAAAAGTACATCTGTGGGTTTATATATATATATATACATTCTGCTTGGTTTTTAGTGACTTTTCTTCAATTTAATTATGTATACACACACAGCTTCATACATGTGTATATGTGCATGTTTATGTATAACTAAAATTCAGTTGCTAACACTAGGGAGAATAAGATTAGGAGATATTATGTCTGTAATAGTCTGTTTCTTAAAGAAAAACAAATCTGAGGCATATTTGGCAAAATGATAATATCTGTTAAAGTGTTTTACTTTATTATATTATCCTCCATACATTTTTATATTATTAAAATTAGAATACTGTATTGAATAACAAAATAATTACAAGAAATAAAGCACCTTATTAATGATTTGGATGACTGCACCTTTCTAAATTGGGACATATATACAACTTAATTTTTTCAGGAAGTTAAAACTTTGGAATTAAATAGTCTGGGTTAGTAAAAATTGAAAATTATGTATGCTTGTGTAAGTGTGTGTATTTATAAAATATTATTATTTTATAATATAAATGCACTATTACCAATATATGTGTATATTGATGTGTAAATATATGTATGTGTACATATATAAATACATATATATATATAAACTACATACTTATAGCTCATTTATATATGAGAAAGAGAGGGAGAAAGAGAGAATTAGCTCTGACTGAGAAAGCAAAAATCTGCTCTTCCATTCATCAGGCTGGGATGACAGATACAGATAAAGCCAGCTGCCGAGTTAACAAGAAACAACTTTTTTTCCCATGGTCCCTGTGCAACTTTAGAGTATTATAGCAGTCCCTTCCTGAGTGACTACTTTCTATTCACAGCAAAACTTTTTTCCCTAACTCCAAAATTAAAGACTATCAGAAACTGTTGTTTGAAATTACATCAGTAGAAATGTAACATCCTTCTCTTGCCTGGAGGATCTAATTGGCTTTGACACAGAAAAGCAGCCTTGATTTCCAATCCAGATGGAGAGTGTCAGATAAGGAGTTTCTAAACACACTTTTCCACATTTATCATAACTTTGTAGTTTTGAAAGAAACAGAAACCTGGGTTCCCTTTGCTGTCCAGAGCAGATATTAACCCCTTTACATGAAACCTACTTTGATTTGAGCCTGTCCAAACACTTCATTTAAATTTTACCTAAACTCCATTCTTTCTCCTAATCTCACAATTACTCCATCTTTTTCAGTTTTTGGTGAGATGTCCCATGGTGAGTTTTGAGTGTGTTTTCTCTTGTTGCTATGGGTCAATAAATCTAACTTTCTCAAACTACAGTTTTGTCCCTGATTGTCTTAGTTGATTTGTCTAGAACTAGATATAGATAGATAGATAGATAGATAAACGTTTTGACCTGAAACAAATAGACTGCCAGATATTTTTCCAGCAAAGATGGATTTATTTGGGATCAGCAGAGAATTGCAATTCAGGGTTTGCAAACCATGGCAAGACACGTGCAAGTCCCCACAGGGCAAGGGAAGGAGAACACTTTCATAGAGAGGAAAAGGAAGTGGAAGGGCTATAGTAAACAAAGAGTCCATGGTTTCTCATTGACTACCTCCTTGCCAGGAAAGAAGATATGTCTTTTTTTTCCTGTTGGGCTCTGCTGTCATCACAGGATGTGGGAGCTCCCCACTCTGGTCTCCCAATTCTATTTAACTGAGGTTTCTGTTACTTAATTTTTTACATTTCCCCATCCGTCTTGATCAAGATCTTTCCCTTAAAGCATTGCTGATGAAGAGTCAAGTTTTCTAGATTCAGTGGCTTTTTGTCCTTCAATGTCAAGAAAGACCTTTCCTGGGTTTAGTATCTCACATTGGAGGGAAAGTGACAGATTGGAAACCTACTAAAGTCACATTCAAGTAACAAGGAGAAGTAAGAGAGCGAACTCTTAGGCACTTTTTTCTAAAATCCATATGTTTTCAAGATCATAGACTTTGGAGACCATCTGAAGCATTATACCATCATCAAATGTTTGGCGACAAACTTCCAACAGGCTTGGTTTAGATATCTTGGGAAAACTGTCTCAACAAATGCCACCTGATTCAATTCTGAAATATCTTTAATCTCAGATTTCATCAGATGACGTGCAGGTCCAGTAAGTGCTTTGCACTTTCTTTAGATGTGTCATGTCAATCCAAGAGTCTATTCCTTGGAGTTTGGTGGTACAAAAGCAGGTTAGCAGCACTTGATAAGAGCCTTTCCAGTGAGGTTGAAGAGAGTTCTTCTGGAGGTATCTTTTCCTACAGACAATATCTCCAGGTTGTAAGGTATGGTTCTTAAGGTCTTCATCTCCTGAGTGTACACTGTGAAAAGATTGCCCTACCAAAACATGGTTATTTTTAATAGGGGCAATTAGGCCTTTGCAAAATTTGAGTATCTGTCTTTTTATCAGTTGTGGGTCAGAAGAAGCAGTATATTGGGCCTCCTGTGACTATCTCAAAGGGTGAGAGTTTGTGAGTCCCAAAATAAGTGGAACTGAGATTGAGCAGGATCGACCACAATGCTTTTGGCCAAGGTATTAGGAAGGCCTCTACACATTTTGCCAACTGAGTCCTAATAATGGCATTAATGTGTTTGACTAAACCAGAGGATTGAGGCTAGTAAGCCTAGACAGTCCAGTGTGAGAGCCTACAGACCATGACTAAGATATACTTATATTTATGAGACAGAGAAAGTTGTATGAAATCCATTTGCCAGACCTCTAATGGTCCACTACGCAGTTTAAAATGTCCAGGAGCGGGATGAACAGGCTTCTCTGGGTTGTACTTCAGACAAGAGGGAAAGGTGAGGTAGCCACTTTTTTGCCCACCAATATTAATTCATGAATGCTATCATTTTGTCAGTAGACCAATGGTCTAACAACGCATGTACAGTGGTGAGGAATGGAAATTTTACAGTCTCCAGTAAAACTAGATTGTTATTTGGTCCAAACCAGAACTTTCTCTTTTTACCAAAACAACAATTGTTGAATTTCCACTCTTGTTTTTCCTTTCCTGAGGCCAGTTGTTAAGCCTCTCTAGCCAGCTTTTCTAAAATATCATTTGGGGAAATATCCCTTTGGACTATAATAGAAGTCTGGCTGTTGTTGGTCCCTTTAAAGGCAGCATTCCTTGCAGAAATATCAGCAAGGTGATTTCTTTTAGATTCCAGAGAGTCAAGTTTAGAATGCCACAGAATCAATAATAGCTAAAGGACAGATAAAAGTATTGCACGGAATAATTCCTAAACATGGGACCATTTTTAATTTCATTTCCCCTGGAAGTAAGGAAGCCATGCTCCTTCTACAACAATCCAAAATCATGAATGACTCTGAAAGTATATCTACTATCAGCATAAATATTGGCAGTTTTGTTCTTGACTAAAGTACAAGCCTGTGTAAGAGTGTATAATTCAACTTGTTGGGCTGAAGTAGCAATAGGTAAAGATGTTGCCTCCACAATAGCGAAAGGAATTGTAATAGCATACTCAGGACAATATTGCCATTGTCACCTTTTAAATAGGAACCATCAGTGAACCATGAGAAGTCAACATTGCCCAATGGAATTTCCTGTAGATTACCATGAGGAGTCAGGAGGTGATTCATCAGTATTATGCAGTGGTGAGGGACTTTGCCAGTGACAGAGGGAAGAAGAGTAGTTGGGTCAAGGTTATTACAATGTAAAAGAGTTATGTGAGGTCCAGTAAACAAAAGGACTCCATAGGAGGTGAGTTGGCTGACTGAGAAATGTTGACTGTGGTGAGAATTCAGAGGCGCATCTGCTGCATGAAGTACACAAAGAGTTAAAGGGGATACCATAATGAATTTCCCAGTGGCCTCAGTCAAAACGGCACTGTCTAAAATGGCAGTGTCTGTAATGGTTCTTAGGCAAGGTGGGTATCCCCATGCCACAGGGCCCAGTTGCTGGCTATAACACCCTATGGGTTAATCGTAGTCCCTGTGTTTTGGGGTGACTATCACAAGGGCATTTCCTTCCTTTTTGTATACAAAAAGAAGAAAAGAATCTGATAAGTGGGATTCCCAAGAGCGGGGGGTTCATAAAACTCTCCTTTAAGGCCTTGAAGGCTGTGTCATCTGGTTCTTCCCGTAAGATTGGATCAGGGCTGTTATTGTTGAGTGAAACATACAGAGTTTTGACCATAAGAGAGACATTTGGAATCCAGTTTAGGCAATAACCAAGTAGCTTGAGAAAAACCTCACAGTTGGCACTTAGTTTAGGGTTTTGGGGAACCTAAGACACCATAAAATCTATCTGGATCTAGGTGTAGGCCTTGTTCTGATATCAGATGCCCTAAATATCAACCTGGGTTTGCAATTTTTCTTTGGTGACCTTATATCCTTTTAAGGATAAAACTTTAGTAAGCGGATGCTGTCTCCGGGGGACTAGACTTGAGAAGGCAAGCAAAGAAGCAAATCACCCACATATTGCAACAAAGTAGAACTTCTAGGAAACTTTATATCATCCAGATCCGCCTGCGGGATTTACAAGAAATAACACGGACTATTAGTATAACCCCGAGGCATTACTATCCAGGTGAATTGTTTTTCTTCTCAAGTGAAGGCATAAAGCTATCAGCTAGCTTCGTCAACCAGAATACTAAAGAATGCACTGCATAAATCAATTACAGTAAAGAATTTACTTCCAGTGGGAATGGATGTTAGTGAGGCATGAAGGTTAGAAACAGCAGGGTGGGGAGGGATAACAAAGTTGTTTTTTGCTCAGAGGTGCTGGGCAACCTCCACCCTCAGCCCTTAAGTTTTCTCACCAGTAATGTGGGAGTGTTACAGGGGCTAGTACAAAGGAAAATGAGGCTTTGAGCCTTGTAATCTTCTATTACGGTCTTGAAGGGATTCTTTATTTATAGGGTATTGATTAATTCTGGGAAGAAGTTTTGAGGAGTCCGTCTGAAATTTGATAGGAGGTGTGCTATGAATTTTGCCAACATCAGTTGGAGATTTTGCCCATAAGGAAAGTGGTAGCTGATTCAATAGGCACAAATGATCAGTGTTTCAGAGAAAAAGGGAAGTTGAGCAAGAGAATTAGTATGGGGGAATTTGTGAGGGTATAGGGGAGGCATGGGCAGATAGAAGGAAAGGAGGAAGATGGTGCCAGAGGTGGAGTCTGAGACAAAGAAGCCAAGGAAGAAGAGCCTGATGCTTTGGGAGACATTTTATCTTTCTTCAATCATTTGTTTGTCTCAGTTAATCTTAAAACCTTATTTTGCAGAGAGGCAATTTTAGACTCCTGATATCATGGGGAAGCCTCAAAATACCAATCGAAGTAAGCATTCCACTCAGTTCTGGAAATGTCTGAGCTATTGTAGTCCAATTTGGTTTCAAGGAAATTCAGTTTGGGGATTTCAAAAGTTCCCCATAATGGCTGCTGATATTCTAAATTTCCTTTGGTCAGTTTGGTCCATTTAGTTAGAAATGTGCATGGGAAAGGACCAAGACTTTTAAGTATAAAATTGGCCAAAGTCCCTGTATGGGAGCCACTCTCAAAATACTTAGATAACTGGGATCCCATTTCTTAGAGTTTTTTTCCTCTAAAGAACGATTTGCAAATAGATTGAATAGCTTACAACACAAATGGCTCAATTTAGACAGCTTGTAAGCCAATCCCAGCCAATTCAAAGGAAAGAGCTTGGTTCCAGAGAAGCCAGGCCAAAGAATTTTTTAGTCAGTTTCTAGAGAGAATAGTCCTTCCAAAGGAATAGGCCAAAGGCTAAAACACTTGGCACCATTTCAGAGAAGCAACCCAACCCTGTTTCCAAAAGAATGGGTCTAAGTAGCTTCAGTGAAATAGTCTGATTTCAAAATCAGACAGAGAGGTCAAACGAGTACTTGCATACAGAACAAGGCCTCAACCAGAAAGACAAAACCTTTAAATAGGTCCAGAGTAAAGCCTGGAGAGCTTCAAATGCAAAGAGGGCATGAGCTTGGATCAGGAGAAAGATGCACCTTCAAACTCCATGGTTGATGAGAAAAGCAGTGAGCAACAATGGGCTCAATTGTGGGTCCTGCACCTGTTTGCTCATCAGCGGTGGGGCTGTAGAGAGTCTTCTCTGTTCTCTGTACAGGCCACCAAAATACTGACCTGAAACAAATGGGCTGCCAGATATTTCTCCAGCAAAGATGGCTTTATTCAGGATCCACGGAGAACTGCAATTCAGGGTCTGAAACCATGGCAAGCCACGTGCAAGTCCCCACCTGGCAACGGAAAGAGAATGCTTTTATATGGAGGAAAAGGAAGTTGGCAGGGTTATAGTAAACAAAGAATCCATGGCTGTTCATTGGCTGAGTCCCTGCCAGGAAAGAAGAGGAGTCTTTCTTCTTCCTGTTGGGCTCTGCTCTCATCACAGGGCATGAGCGCTCCACCTCTGATCTCCGAACCCTATTTAATTGAGATTTCTGTTTATTATTTTTTTACAATAGATAGATACATAGATAAATAGACAATCTCAATTCCATTCACTAACCAGATACAGACATCTTGCATAATAGTTCAGTAAATGGAGTCAGAAAAGTAGAAACAAATATTGTATCATGGCATAGAAGGATAGCTCAACTTAAAAAATCTGACAATGTAGTCCACCAAATTAATAGATTTAAAAGAAAGGATTATCTCTATAGATGCAGAAAAACACTTACTATAATTCAATACTCATTCATGATATTAAAAAACCAGATTCTTAGCAATCTGTGAATGGAAAGGAACTTCACTAACATAATTAAGGCTATCCAACAAATCTAGTCACCAAATTAGTAATAGAGATACCATAGAATAATTGCCATTAAATTTAGTAGTAAGAAATGGATGCCCTAGGGAATTCCCTGGCGGTCCAGTGGTTAGAGCTCTGCACTTCCACTGCAGGGGACACAGGGTTTGATCCCTGGTTGGGGAACAAAGAGCTCACATGCTGTGTGGTGCAACCAAAAAAGAAAAAAAGAAACCTGACATTTCAGAAATGGATTCCGTAGTTCACCGTTTCTATTACATATCATCTTGAGCAGTGCAATAAAACAATAAAAAATAAAAATGAGATATAGACTGAAAAGGAGAAAAATTCCAATTTTTATGTAATGTGAATGCTAATATATAAAAGTACATATAAAATACAGCAGAACACCTAAAATAAGTTAGTATAAGATGAGCAAGTGAACTAGACAAAAGAACAACATTAAAAAATGTTGGGGGCTTCCCTGGTGGCACAGTGGTTGAGAATCTGCCTACCAATGCAGGGGACACGGGTTGGAGCCCTGGTCTGGGAAGATCCCACATGCCGCAGAGCAACTGGGCCCGTGAGCCACAACTACTGAGCCTGCGCGTCTGGAGCCTGTGCTCCGCAACAAGAGAGGCCGCGATAGTGAGAGGCCCGCGCACCACGATGAAGAGTGGCCACCGCGTGCCACAACTAGAGAAAGCCCTCGCACAGAAACAAAGACCCAACACAGACAAAAATAAATAATTAATTAATTTTAAAAAAATGTTGATAATATTTTTATACATCAGTAACTGAAAATGTATTATTAAAATAGAATTAAAAGTATAGGGTCTGAGAAATCTATCTAAAGATGCTTAGAATTTTTATTAAGAAATATACAAAACATTTTAAAAAGCATGTAATAAATGAAAAAATAAAGATGTTGATTTTCTTACAAGATCTATAAACATTTTAGGAAATATTTATAAAAATCACAAATGTGTTTTCCTTTTAATGGAACTTAAGAAGCCCATCCTAAATTTCATGTAAAAATAAATGGCCAAGAACAGGCAAGACCGTTGTGAAGACTAAAGTATGAAACTTTCCCTGTCAAATTTCAAGACATACTATAAAGTTTAGTAATTAAAACAATGTTATTGTAGAATTAGCATAGAGAATAAACCAGTTGTTCAGAATAGGGAACCAAGAAAGAGTCACACACATTTATAGAAACTTTATAATATGACAGAGGTGGTTTTAAAATCACTGGGAAGAGGATGGTCTACCCAATAAATGGTACTGAAACAACTGACTGTTACAATTTTTTAAAAGATGATACACTGCTGAACTCTCTTTAATATTTATCTGGTTTGGTTTAGTAATAAAACCTCCTTATGAACAGCTTTCTAAGTCTGCTGATAGTTGCAGTGGGTCCCCATGAAAGAAGTAAAATGCATGTGAATTCTATATTTACTCCCGAGAACCTTTGTGATCTATTGTTGAGTTTGGAGCTGTGCCTGTGCCTCAGGTTGCCGGGAGTCTGATCTCCAGATGGGGAGATAGTAGGACACTATTATACTTTGGATTAGGATTTTAAAGCCTTTCTTTTACAATAGGCTTTTTTTAAAATCAAAGCACCATAACTCTTGCTCTCATAAAACATTGTAGACAATGAATTTTTCAGAAGAAATGTCCTGAAGCCTAAGCAGGTATAATTATTTGCACTATTTGGCACAAGTGTGGGTGAGAGAATAAACCTTTCTATGTCTTCCGAATCTATTTCTTTATTTTCCAAACTAAACTAGACATACTATTTTAAAATCAGCTTTAGTCTGTACCTATAATTTGAACAGAAAAAAATAAGAATGCCCTACATATATCTAAGAGTGGCAAGAAGAAAGGGTGGAAAAGGGGAGAAGATTGCCTCTCGAGTTTAAGCCTAGAATTGCTAAGAATGGGGCTGTGTCTTGGAGAATTGCGGGGTGGGGTGTGTGGCTGCAGATCAGCAGCAATTCTGCCATCTGGACGCTTTAATTCCCTGCAGCTAAAGCTGCCCATCCCTTACGGTAAACTTAGCATTTCTGCTGTTCTGGCAACTATGCACTTGCTGTGCAGGCTGCCCCTGGCTATTAAGTTATTCTTGTCAGATGACCTCGTCTCCCAGACAGGCTGGAGCCTGTGGAGAGAGGTTCCGGGCTGGGTGCGGCGTGCAGAGAGGCTGCACCAAGGTCAGGCAGAGCCGGGTACTACTCATAGGTTGCATTTCCTGAAGATGTGCGGAGCAAGGAAAAGGTAGCATCTTGGAGAGAAGCCACAATTTTGTGCAGGCAAATCTTACCACCAAGCTTCCAGGTAGAAGGAGAAAGAGACAGAGACAGAGAGAGACAGAGAGATGAAACCAAGGGGCAAAGATTGAAAATTTAATTATCGAGCCCAGGAATTAAGACTGGAGACAAATAAAAAGAGCATTTGGTGTTTCAACACAGATTGTGGGGCAAAACCTTCAAACTAAAAGAATAGCTTTAGGGACTTTTAATAAGGCACCCATGGCCTCAGGGACAGAAAGAAAGGGAACTATGTAGAGTAAAACATTGCCTGGACAATTTGCCCTTCAAAATTCGTAACTGAAAAATATCTAAATGATGCCTTTCCTTTATTATGCTTATGAAAACTCTATATACATATATATAACATAAACATATACATATGTGTGTGATAATGACATATACAAATATATGTGATATGATAAACCTATATATGTTGATAATGAAATAAACAGAGGAATAATTTTACCAATTTGTTCTAATAAAAATTCTGACTTGAAAAAAAAATTGGTTCATTGAGGGAGTCACATGAGTGAATACTTTCCAGCTGTGAATAGGCCATTAGAATCTAATTTAAAAAAAAAAAATTACAGTGAGCCGGAGACTCAAGATACTCCAAAAATTGCAAGCTCTACCATAGAGAATAGAACTTAGTATATATATATACTAAGTGTATAACACAGATACTTATTTATTGATTAGGGATAACAAGTGTTTTGAAGGAAAAAGGAAGGCGGAGGAGGAGGACACATAGTATCTTTATCTTCAGGACACATAGTATTTTAAGTATTTTAACTGATTTGTTTCCTGTATCAGTCAGGATTCTTAACTGCAAGCATCAGATATCAGCTTTGGCTAATTTAAACAGAAAGGGAATTGAATAAAAGATAACTTGGTGGCTCACACAAACTTTGATACATGTCTAGATCAAGTTTGAAGACTACATAGCCAGGAATAACATCACAAATTCTATCACCTAACATTACATAAAACCCTCTTTGCCAATATCCTAGAGAACAGGCACTCCAAAGTGCACCTCGGACATCATCAACTCTGGATGCTGGGGGTGCTGAAACCACTGCCAGCACTGCCACCTGGATGTGGAAATTCCCTCTCACAACACTCACAGGATAGCTTCCTCATATTCACTGCTTTGTGTATGCCCAGCTGCAATCATGCAATAATTGCTGGGGCCCAGGTCACATCCAGCATCTTGACTGCAAGTGCGCCTAAGAAAGCAAGTAACCGGCAGTTTAATCTTCAGCAGGGGAGATGGTTTGCATATTATTACCTTTAGTAGTAAATCATAGTCAATGGTTCTACAGTCTCTTAATCATATACATGGATATGATTTAGCTATTTTAATACGACAGAGAGAAGAATTTTGATTTTTATTAAATACATGATAAATAGGTTTGGTTACAAATAAAAAACAGGGTAATAACTGCATCATGTGAGGACAGAAGTTTTGAGTATGGAATGGTGATATTCAGAGACTTTGAAATCCAAATAATTCAATTCAGATACTATCTTAGAAGAATGTTATGGTCCTCCATATGTGCATATAACAATCCATATTTAAAAAGCCATTCCTTCTTCTGAATGCATATAATTATTGAGCTCCTCTAGCCTCTCTTTGTAACTACACAGATGACTGACCTAAAGCTTAAGTGTCTGAGAGCTGCAGGTCACTGAAAACCTCCTAAAATGAAAAGACCCACAGAGACAGAAAAAAACCTTTTTCTCAAAAAGAAAGTTGAATGTACTGATATTACCTTTTCCATTCTTTTTTGTATGTAAGATTCTATTATGTGCTATAATATAATATAATATAATATAATAATATTCTATATGATTGAATTCTATACAGAATATATCTACATAAATAAAATATAATTCAATGTGTATGATTATATATCATAATCATATAATGAATTGTAATGTAATCATAGTAGATATTTATTCTAAACAAATTAATAAAATATCACAATTCGCTGTAGTCAACCAAGAAAATGCTTCTTTATGCTTGATCTCAGACTACCAGCACTTAACTCTTCTGATTCACCTAATGGACACATCTGATTTAAACATAAAAAAAATTGTGGGATATTTCATGCTTTTATTAATTCAGAGCAGAATAAATGGTAGATGTCATGTACTTTATAAAATTAGTGCTTGTTTTCCTCCTGGAGTCTATGCACTCTTTTAGGGCAGGAAGACATATTATTCATCTTGACAACTCAGGGTGTTGAGCCTCACAAAGTAAATGCCTAGTTAATGTTTGTTTGAAAGATAAACTTTAAAATTATACTTAATTTAGGGGCTGATGATAAGGTTTGAGAAGGAAATACTAATTAAAATAAATAATAATATATTGGTACTCTATTGTATTAATCTCAGCACTTATATTTTTAATCAAAGAAAGATGATTAAATTATATATTTTAGAACCATCAATCTCAACAATTAAAAAATGAAAAACACTGATAACTATTATGGAATTAAGACAATGTCAGGATTGAAACAGTAACAACGATTACTTAGATTCAAACCATAACCGTTCTTGCCTGAAAATTTAACCCAGAAACAAAGGACCAATTTACTCCTGAGGATTGTCCTACTCAGCTTGCCTCAGGGCTTCCCACTCCACTCCCACCTTATTGAACTATATCTAAATTTACTGTAAGTGTAAAAAGAAAAATAATTTTTAAAAAGTCATTAACAGAAAGCAATACCAACAAACATCACAATTGATTTATGCTTCTGATAACCAAAGTCCACATTCTTGCAAAGTATCACTGAGCCCTATCCATCCTGGCAGAACATTCAGCCCACCTTATAAAGTAAATTAGAAATGTTAGATAGTCAATAAATAAATGTGTAGTGATAAGAACATAAACATGGGGCTTCTCTGGTGGCGCAGTGGTTGAGAATCTGTCTGCCAATGCAGGGGACACGGGTTCGAGCCCTGGTCTGGGACGATCCCACATGCCGCAGAGCAACTGGACCCGTGAGCCACAACTACTGAGCCTGCGCGTCTGGAGCCTGTGCTCCGCAACGAGAGGCCGCGACAGTGAGAGGCCCGCACACCGCGATGAAGAGTGACCCCCACTTGCCGCAACTAGAGAAAGCTCTCGCACAGAAAAGAAGACCCAACACAGCCAAAAATAATAAATAAATAAAAAGAAAACACCAGATTGGCAAAAGGAAAAAATTCACCCATAATTCCATTGTCTGGAGAAAATACCAATTACTTTAAAAAAAAAAAAAGAATATAAACATGTAATGATTAAAATATATAAAGTTTAGTTTTTAACTTTGGCTTAAAATTTAAGTTTTTAAACAAATCATCTTCTATAAAATCACTGTAATCATAATTGCAGCTAACTACCAATAATTAGGTATCCTGTTTGAGCTTCAAATTGAGCTTTAAAGTATATTTTTGTTTGTAAGAAGATATTTTTTACTAACTATCTCACCTTCTTGTAAAATTTGAATGTTCTCAAATTGGCTGCAATCTTCTCAGATGTAAGTAGCCTGATTAGGCTAGTTAACCCCTACTGTTCATCTTCTTGAATGTCCTTTTACAAATTACAACCATGCTTAGAATATTCCAATGTATAACTCAAGTATTCACAATGAATTTATATCATACATTTTAAAAATTAAAATTATGGTTTTCCATTCAAGCCAAACACATCACTTTATCTTGATGGGAGATATTTACAACCCTCAGTAGAATTATTCTGTTAAAATATTCTATACACAGTAACTATGTGCTTCATGGTGATATAAACATTACTTTTTAAATTACAATAAAAAAGTTGAATTTTTCTCTCTGAAGTGGATCCCTTCTCTTACATGAGTCCATCACTAATACTTTTAGTGTGTGACAAATGACAACACTGTTTTAAGAAATATTACTATTCTTATCAAGGACAGAGAACTCACAAAGTCATCATTAGCTGATAGATTTGAATTATTAAAATGGATCTGTTATCAGAACATGAAATTTATCTTAATTGTATAGTTTAAAAAGTGCTGTATTGCTTCAGGAAAAGTATAAGCCAAATATAAATGGATTAGTACCTTTAATTAGCAACATTCAGGTAGTTGAAGATACCAAATCAACTATCCCACATATTTCAAAGAAACAAAAACAGGTGTTAAATACACTCCTATTATCAAAACAAGATAAGCATGTGAACAAGGTTCAGGTAAATGGTTTAAAATTCTAATTAAAATTTAAGTATGCCGTAATAATGATTCTGTAACCCACAGATTTCAGTCTTGGATCTCTACATAGACTCAGGTAAAAGGGACCCATGTTGTGGACCTCAAGCCTTAGAGACATCTGTATGTCACACACATGGATGACACTTGAATTCAGTGCTCGGCTTTAGGACATCATATACTAAAACCATTAACGACCTTTCTCATTAGCAACATCATCTACCCAGAGCAATGAAGATCTACATCCTCTAAGCAAAAGATAATGGTCCTAATGCAGGAAAGTGTGTGGGTTGTGTTGATACTGAGCCTGAAATCGGACACTGCTTGTGACTGTGGAGAGTTTGAAAAACAGAAGCACTTAGGTAAGAGAAAAGATGAATCTATTATCATTTTTTTTTCTCTCAGCAGGAATGAAACAGATTCTTCCAAAACAAAACAAAACAAAGAAAGTGTCACTTCTCAGTTGAGCTTAATGTTCATTTTCCTGCTTCCTTTTGTGTTCCAGGTTGTTGGTCTGGAGGAACTCAGAATCATTTGTACAAGTGGCTGAGAAATATTTTGCCCTATTTTACAAATTGTGTGATACTGAAAATTGTATACAAAATAGATTGATCTAGATAAAGCATTCAAGAAACATGATACTGATAGTCATTTAATGCACAATGAGCATTAGCGTTGAGTTGTGAGTAGTTTTATTTCTATTAAAATATTTAGTAAGATTGATAAATACACTTTCATAAATTCAATTTTAAATATTCAATTTTAATAATTTTGATTTTAAAATGTATACTCAATTATAACTTCTATTTTGCCTTTTAATATTGATACATCATTTTGGAAAAAAGCTTAAGAACATTTTTAAAAGCTTAAGAATATTTTATTTTTAGATTATTATTTTTGATTGTGGTTTAGGCAGGCTTCTTCCCGACTATAGGGTCCTGACCTCTCTCTCATCCTAGGGACTACAGAATCCAAATGGCATAACCACAGAAATCCTTCCTCCTCCCTTTAGAAACTTATAATTGTGAATTCTTTCTCTGCTCTTTAGAGAGACAAACCTCTTTAAAATTCTTCTTGCGTCTTTATTCCTGTCCTGCCCCTAGGTTCTTCAGAACCATTTTTTTTTTTTTTTTAGATTCCATATATATGTGTTAGCATACGGTATTTGTGTTTCTCTTTCTGACTTACTTCACTCTGTATGACTAGAGGGATGGGATAGGGAGTGTGGGAGGGAGATACGAGAGGGAGGGGATATGGGGATATATGTAAATGTATAGCTGATTCACTTTGTTATAAAGCAGAAACTAACACACCATTGAAAAGCAATTATACTCCAATAAAGATGTTAAAAAAAAAAAAATCTTCTTGCCAATAATGCAACCCAGGCCGTCTTCCTCAAAGACCTGGGAGCCATCTCCTTGAAATGTAAATATCAAGAAAGATGGAGTCTTTATCTTCCAGTCTCTGTGGGAGGATAGGAGTCCATCTTCCTTTGGTGTCAAACTGTAAAGCCACCTCCTGTCATGAAGTATGTGAAAGTTTGCTTTTCCTTTGAGTGAAGATAATTAGCAAACGTAGATGGCCTCTGATCCCCTTCCCACACCATCACCACACACACACACACACACACACACACACACACACACACACCAGCTCTTTAATACTCTCCACCCCTTGTTTCACTGGAGTTGAGTACAGACTCGGTATTGTTCTCTCTTCCCCATTACAATAGCTTTGAATGAAGTCTTCCTTGTCTGTTTAACTTTGTCCAGTGCAATTTTTGCTTTGACACGATTATCATCAGCCCATACATGAATCACAATAATTAAATATTATATAATCATCTTTGATAAATTTGATGCTTGCAATTATATCATTATATTTTAAATTTTGTCATAATGATGTTATATTTTTCAAGGTAGAAGATATGTTTTATTTAATGATTTGTTAGCATGATTTAATTTTTTAAGTATTAAGATATAAGATATGAAGTCCTCATAGGCCCTGCAAATATTAGATGTAAGTGCATCGTAAAAGACCTATGAGCTTTCATATTAATCTATGAATTTCTCAATAACAATGCCATTAGAAAAGTTTATCTTGAAGAATAATTTAAGAGACATATGAACAATTGAAGTAAGGAAGTAATTTTTGTATAAAGGGAGTGTGAGGAATGCTGCTTACTAATCCTGGTTAAATCCTGATTTATACAGGGTCTACAAACAGTTGCATGCCTTCTTTGCTGATGAGGACACCTGCAGTAAACTGCTTTCCTTATCTTCACAAAAATAGCACATTAAAAAATTAAGCTTTTTGTTTTATGGCAAAAAAGTTGGTTTCAACACAAAAGACATTCCTTAAAATATATTAATGAATTTGAATAATTTGAACATTAAAATTCATCCTAATATGATTTTACTCTTATCAAAACTGAAATATTATTCTGTGTTAGAGTCAGCTTTTCTCATCTATTGATATTAACTGTATTTGCTCTTAAAGTAGTATTGGTATTCTCCCAATGCCCCACCCTACAAATTTCCTTAGATAGAAGGGGAAAAGGAAGATTTCATAGATATTCAAGCAACTCAAAAAAATGGAATATATATTGTATAATGGAGAAAGTTATTAAGTAATTCCTTTTATACAAATTTAGCCTTTGAAAATTACTTATAATAATCATTACTCAAGGATGCATATTGTTTTATTAAAATTGAAGTACATTTGTGTGGTTCACAAATGTTAAGATATTAAGTTTTGCCCCAGTGACGAGCATACATCATCCCATGGGTATAAACTATTAAAACAGACACCTGGAAAACTAGAATAATTGTCTGCTATTTAATGGGAAGGATTCTATTTAAACAGATATGTACATTCATAGCATTTAGTTATAATATAAAGATAATTTTTACACAAGTATTGCTACATTGTTTAAATATCATCACTGACTAATGATAGTGTACATTTATACAGTCTTCTGGTACAAAATTTTTTACAAAACTAGCTAACATGTTGAGTTTTAAATATTGTCTACTTGGATAATATATTTTAGAGTCATTCCTAACAGGAAAATCATGCATTCTATAAATTTTTTTTGGGGGGGTGTCACCATTTTAAAAATGTTTTACTGGTCCTAAAACACATTCTTAAAACTTGTGGTCCCTTAGTACCAGAATAGATTTCAATGGTTTGCATAAACTTGGAATATTTTATTATTAAAAATAAGATACCTGATGACATCATGGAAGTGGTATGAGCCTTATCTAAACTTTATACTCAGAGAGAAACTTTTGTCAAAACCTTTTAAAAACTATGATGGCATAAAAATCACAATAATGTCTTCAAGTTCTTCCTAATCTCATCCTCTTCTCATTAATCAACCTCTGAGCATGTCTAACTCTTTGTCAAATTACTGAATGGGCCACAGAAAAAGAGAAAGAGGTATAGATTTTCTATACTGCATTACGGTTCACTAAGTTTCTGTTAGACTATTAAACTTCACTAGGTTAACTTAAGATCTTTGTAGCATTAAACCTCTGTAACGTTTGGAGTCCATACTATTTGTATTCACCACATCTGCAAAATAAAATGAGAATTAATGCACATGCTATACCTACCAATGTAAACTTAAAAAATTATAATGACAAATATATGTGTAGGTATATTAATCACTTCAGAAGAAAAGGAAAAGCAAACATTAAATAGCTACCATTATGCCATGACTGACATATTCTGAAGGAAATATGTATGGAGAGAGAAGGTAACATAGTGTGAGAATTAAGCACATTCATTCTAGAGTTCATCTGGCTTGTATGACTAACCCCCCTGACTGTTCCCTGATCTGTAATATGGAAATGATAATAATTTTGCCTTGTTAGATTTGTTGTGAGAATAAAACTAAACAACATATGAAAAGCAATAGGAAACTGCCTGGTGAAGCTCTTATTACATCATGGACATTTAATAATATATTTAATGTTAATAAAGCATGACAGGTTATTCAAAATAGGAAAGAAATAATTTTGTCTATTATATATAATATCCTCTTTGAGTATCATTTTAAATATAGTCTTTGATCTCAAAATGAAGCTATAAAAATTTATTCTGTATGCTTTTAATTGTGACTTTTTTATATAAGCTTTTTAATTTATGGCATTTTGAATTGTTCTTCACTTCTTTTAGGTGTAATTCAAAATAAATTAAAGTAGAATTCTTCCTAATGGTGCTGCCTTACCAAAAATGTACTCCCAGAAATAACTTAGGAACACATGCCACATCTGCACAAAGGAAAAGGAGTTACGGAGAATAGGAAAATGTATATGATTTAGTGAAACTGAAAGCCCCCTCAATTTCATGACTATTTGAGCATGAAAATTGCTTAAAAATATTCTTCAAATGAATAGATTCCACTCGGGGATGCAAATTGAGGCCCAGGGGACCTTACTTATGAAAGTGCATAACTTACAGATTCTGGGCTAGAAGTAAAAAAAGATTCAGTGTATTTATTCTTTAAGTGCATTTCAATAAACAATGTAGAAATTTGAAAATGGGCATTAAAAAACATACCTAGTCTTCAAATAGCTAGCTTACAGTAATGTTTACATTTAGCATGGATTAAGTTAATTATATAAAAATTATTCTTCAAGTCGCTGACAAAAAATTTTTTTTAATTTTTTAAAAAATTTATTTATTTATTTTTGGCTGCTTTGGGTCTTTGTTGCTGTGTGCAGGTTTTCTCTAGTTGTGGCAAGCAGGGGCTACTCTTCGTTGCAGTGCATGGTCTTCTCATTGCGGTGGCTTCTCTTGTTGCGGGCTCTAGGTGCATGGGCTTCAGAAGTTGTGGCACGCGGGCTCAGTAGTTGTGGCTCACGGGCTTAGTTGCTCCGCAGTGTGTGGGATATCCCCAGACCAGGGCTTAAACCCATGTCCCCTGCATTGGCAGGCAGATTCTTAACCACTGTACCACCCGGAAGGTCTCTGACACAAAACTTACATGCACACACAGACACACATACACATAAACATACATATATACACACATATACTCGTCATTAAATAATTGCCAAATATATGACTAGAGTTAAGGGTAATGAAATCCAAATGTAAGACATTAAAGGATGCTGGAAAACAGAACACAAAATACTTTGGATTTTTTTCCCAAAATATGAAGTCAGTCATTGGGAAATGGGAAATGTGCAGCCTCATTACCTGTGATAATTATGCAAGAGAATAGTGTCACTATTAAGCAAATAAAGAATCTAAGGTTCAAAAGGCCGATGGTTTGAGACCTAGCACATGGTCTCTTCCCAAAAAGTCTAAACAGAGAGGAGCAAAATATGTACATGAAAGGTCCATCAAAGGTAAGCATGGTAGAACTTTATTATCTTGTATACCAGGAGTTTCTAAATCATAAAGATGATGGTACTGGTGGTGGAGACAAAGATAGGAGATATTCCTATTGAGCTTCTTCTGGTAATTAACCTCTAAGTAAGAGTTGGTGCTGATGTGTCGACTCTATAGTAATAGACTCTCAAAAATGCCAGGCAATGAACCTGGTTCTCAATTAGTCAAGCCATGGAAGGAAAAATTACCAAGAGAGATAATTTATAATTGCTTGAGTGGCAAAGAAACCAGGGATTTAAATCCTTTAACTATAAGGACAGCATTTACTGTATGTTTAGTATGAAATTCTTCCCAGGAAGCCAAGATCATGAAAGACTAACCATGTTGGTACATACGTGGACTGTTTGTGCCTAGCTGCAGAAAAGACTAGCAGAACAGTGTTTTGCTGTCATTAGGTCAATACAAGCAGAAGTTCATTTGGCTGTAACTTTTCTACAAAAAACCTCCTGCTCAATGAAGAAAAGAGGTAAAATGGCCCAAAGCTACTATAATGACTCACTGCTCCTAGGTTAAGGGACAAAAAGAATCCAGAATAATAAATCCCATGACAAGGAAAGATGTGAATGATTCACTCCTTTAAATTTTAGTAATAACAATCCAAGATCTATAGCTGTTTCAATTTCTGGACCATTTTTAACTGGCAGCAAGTTATTCAAAGAATGTGAAATACCAAAGGACCACCTTTGAACCACATGATGACCCAGCTGTGCTATCTGGAAACACCACTACCAGAATCTATTGAGTTAAGAGCATGGTTCCAAGGCCAGTGGTTATCCATTGAATGCAAATGTTAAAATAGAAGACTGTTCCTGCTGTTGCCTTGGATGTGCCTCAATAGGCATAAAGGGATAACAAAACCCTGGAGTGCTTCTTGTAGAATCCTGGAGCAGTGGATCTTACCAAGTGAAGTCACAGGAATAGATATTAATCTTATATTACTTACCATTATCCCTCCCTTTTGGAACCTGTTCTAAGAATATCTTCCTGTCTGATCTCACTGATGCTGCCCATGTTGGAAGACACACGTTGGTACCATGATTCATTTTGCTTTTAATGTATTACAATTTTGAAATAATTCATGTGTAAAAATGCGTGATGAATAAAATATTAAAAACTCATGTCACACTACCTGCTGAAAATGCAGGATTACTCATAGCACTGATGTTCCTTCCCTCCTCTTAAGATGAGAGGGAGGTGTGAAGGTAATAAGGTATTTAGTGTTAAAGGTGAGTAAGGTGTTTAACTTCACTAGACATGTCTCTCTATTTTTACCTTATATGTTTGTAAATTTAAGGAATACATAGACTTGTTTTATAAACTGCAAACAAATAGTATCATAATTTATAATTTGAAATGTTATGTTTGGAGATTTAGCCATTTTTATACATATGCATTTTTTGCCACTTTGTATAAAATTCCAATACATTAATATACTATGATTGACATATCCATTTTCCATGTAATAAATATGTTGGTGGTTTCTAACTTTTAGCTATTAAAAATGTTGCTATGAATAGCTTTGTATATGTACTTGTGCATATGTGTAAGAGTGATTGTATGCTTTAAATCTAGGACTAGAATTACTGTGTAATAGAGTATCAAAATCCCTAGATGTTGCCAAATTGCTCACCAAAAGTTTTGTACTGCACTTTAGATGTTTGAGTTTCCCTGTTTTGCTACATTTTCAACCCTTAGTACAGTTGAAACTTCACAATTTGGATCCATAAATTGTCTGAAATGGAATCCCCTAGTGATTGATTTTGCATCGCCTGGAATGGAATACTTTTCATGTGTTTATTAACCATTTAGATTTCTTCCTCTCTCATTTGTCTGACATATTTTTGCCCATTATTGGCTTCTATGAGGATGATTTACATGTGATGGATAATAATATTTTATTATTTAGAAGTCTTGCCACTGACCATTTAAAATTTTAAATGGTCAAATTTTAAAATTCAAATTCCAAACACACTTGAGGGCAGGACTATGCTAACAAGTTCTCAGGGATCATTTATCATCATTATTTCATGCAAAACTCTGACTGAAACAACTGAATTTTTGTTGTAATGCTTTGCTTTTATAGCCTCTTTCTAAGTAAAGTAAAAAAATACGTGTCAGAATTTTTAAATAATCAAATGTTTTATAAAGTAATTTTCATTAAATTGTAACAACCTGTCAAAATCCACATTAATGAACCTGAAACACCTCTAAAAAAAGAAAATCTTAATTTTAAAATACCC
>NC_138862.1:97559630-97912130 GCF_965194805.1 Balaenoptera borealis | reverse complement strand
CCTATATAGCACTCATTTGACAGTTCAGTCTCCAGTGGTTTGTAATAGCTCTCTCTTGCTCATAGTTTCAGTTTTCATATGAGAATATGCCAAATTATGGTACCCACCAATATGGCTTCCTTCCCAAGTCATGAATTATGCAGCTCTGCAGCTACTGCTGGCTCTTCTGGGAATTTGTTGCCTGTGGCCTATCCATCCCAGGTGGATCACTTGCTCTCTTCCTGCCAAACCCCTCTCTCTGCCTGGACTCTGGCTCAGTTTTCCCTTTGTGGCCCTAAGAGCTCTGCCAGCTTTTTTAGAGCATTTGTTAATATTAGAAAATTGTGCCCCTTCCTCAGGGCACATGTGATCCTGAAACAGAGACCCATGAACCCCTTGTGCCCTCTTCCAGGCCATTATAGAGACCACACTCCTTGGCTCTGAACAACCTCTGAGAGGTGATACTGGGAAATTGGTGGAAAAGTTTAGTGACACTGATTTTTGAATACCACTGTTTCAAATGCCTTCTGGGTAGTCTCCCACTTTCTAGGTAAGAATGCAAACCATACTCTTTAATTTTCAAAAGAAAATGTCAGCTTCGCCACTTGCATATCTGGTCTCTATAGAAAAATGTGTTACTTCAATACAGAATAACTGTGTATTTCAAGCATTCACTCCCTGTGACTTTAGTCTCAAATTGTCTGCTCTCTAGATTTTTACAAAAAAAAAGCCTAGATATCATTTTGCTATATATAATTGTCAGTCCAGAGAGATGCTACAGAGCTCAAATAAAATGAATGTCCTCAGGGATTGATCATCATTTGTGTCCTGTCTCTGGAATCTATCCTGTTTTCATATTGATGCATTTGCTTGCTTCTCAGTGTCAACCCTTGCTTGCCCAGACCCTTCCCAGTTGGTTATTTCTTGACCCTGACAGTTTCTTCTACCCTTCTGGCCTTCTGATCTTGGATTTCTCCATCTGGCAAATTTCTGTGGCGATTTCTACTGGCAGCCTTATCCTCACTCAGGAGGTCTGGTGTCTTTCCCTCATAGATACTTCCTTGTAGGCAGCCTGCTACCAGGATTGTTTCTGGACATGAACGTAGACGTGCCAAATCTCCATTCGTCTGAATTCTCAAGGCTGGGTAAAGTCAGACTCCCAAGTCATCATATAGTTGGACCTCATGCAAATGATTTTACTCTGTGCTTTAACATAATGCCTTTGACTTCACTGAGAGTTAGATTAAGATATGTTCATATGAAGAAGGTTCATATAGCTTTTATTAATAGCATATGAGAAGACCTTGCACACTGTAATTATTATTACTTTTAGGTCATCTTTCTATAAACATCCACATGATATCTTAAAATATTGTGCAGGGTAAGCTGTGTCTTCCCTAATGAAATGGTACTTGTAGATTATTACATAATTAATGGTGACTAGTCTGTCATACACCATGTTTTGCACCATCCACTAGGAAGCATAGAGCTCTATGTTGGGATCATTTTTCTGGAAGTATATTTAGCCTAGGTTTATTGATACTCACCTTTTTATTTTATGTTTATGAGATTCCTTAACTCAAGCTGATGACTTAAATTACTCTTATGATTTTATGCTTTGCCTCATTCCAAAAGTCACCTAAGCTAGAAATATAAAAATAATGATAACAGAACAAGAGCCATGCAATAAAAAGAGGATGTAGAGACCCTGCAGGGTTCAGAGAAATTAAAGGAAATTAGAGATAATAAAATAAGCTAATTTTATCTGGGCCAGTAAAACTCCAAATCATCTTTTCGGCAACACATGAAGTACTTCCACCAGCTTGACTTCTCCCTCAGTGGCACTACAGTCCTCTCATCTGGACTCCTGATAAGTGCACTCAGATGATGGCTTTTCCTTGAAGTCTTTTCTTTCTGGCCTATCCTGCTTGGTCATTAGAGGGAGTGTCACAGAAGGAAGAAAGTGGCGCTAAGCAGTCCTATCCAAGTCACAGACCTAATGCAGATTGCTATGGCACTAAAGTGTATAAAGATGTATATACAGTCACCTGCATCAGTATGAGAATATTTGCATACCTTAATTAAATCTCTTTCTAAAAAAACTCAAAAAAAGATGTATATGACTGATGATTAGTAGAGGGGTTTGGATCTTGTCAGTACTGTCTTATTGCATAAGGAGTTTATACACTGTGATTGTTTTTTTCTCTGCCATATGTTATTCATCTTTATGGATCCCTTATGATCGCTTTTCAGTTGTATAAGAAACTACTTCTTTTTCTCCTTTCCTCTTCGGCCATCTTCTTATAGGGCCCAGGAACTTTCTCTGAGGCCACGGGCTCTCAGGTCATTTGTCCCCGTTATCTTTATGTCACAGCTTAGATGATTTTTTAAGAAGTTGATTGTTATTTTCTATAAAGTGAAATGGGGGAAATTTATTTTTAAAATATAAAACTAGGGCACATAAGAGTTAAGCGTTTATCAAAGCTTCCTAGCAAGGAGATCAGAGTGAGAAGTCACAGCTGTGAGTGATGGGGCTACTGCTTACCTCTGGGGACTTGTGGTGCAGGTTTCTAGCCTGTTTCTTGACATTTCTGTGGACTTGTTTGTAACCTTGATAGTCACAGTGTGGGAGGGAGAAGGAGGAAGAGGTGAGCTAAGTAAGTAACAGTCTAATGCATACTATCTCTCTCTTCCTAGAGGACATTTTATGATCTTTAATATATTCCTACAAAAGGAAATAAAATTTTTAGAAATTCACATAGAAATTCAGAGAGTCACCATGTGCAACATTATCTTTTAAATCGCATATATATGTATGTATATGGAGAGATGTATGTTTTTCTTTTTCTCTGTCTCCACATCCTTCCTGACAAAACTCAAATTGTATTTTAAGTGTTCTGTGCTTGGTTGTGGCTGCTACCATTTTCAGAAAATTTTTCATTAAATTTTTTTTTCAAAATTGGTTGCTTTGAAAGGCTCCCTAGGGTTATGTAGGGTGTAGGTCTACACAATTATTATCTGCTGTCAGCAAAACTGAATAGCTGGGGGGGAATAATTATACACTCCCTGGTGCCATACGCCATTTCTGAACATATTGCAATATACACTGGATTCCTTTTAAAGTGGTTGTTACTAAACAAATCACAACCTTTTGGGGATAGGGTAATAGATAGTATATTAAGACTGTGTAGTCTGTAAGAAGTCAGTATATTAAAATCTGTCAGAAAAGGTCATCGACTATGGGTTAATGTCTGTAGTCAGTACCTTGAATAGTGCCAATATGTGTTGGCCCTTATCTTTCTCAGAGTTCAAGGCAGGAAATGAGATCTGAAACTTTAGCTGAAGGGGTATGATCCAGATTACTAACTTCTTAGTGGAGAGAAGTTTCTGGGTTCTTTTGTTTGTTTGTTTGTTTGTTTAATGATTCTGGGTATTTTAGTGTTGAGGTATATATAGGATTTTATAGTCTCTGGACTTTTGGATTCAGGGAGAGAAAGGATATGACCTTTTCCTCTCAACCTACCCCCAACCAATTACCTTTGGAGAGGTATCAGCTGTGTTTTGCTAATGAGCATTGCCGGAGGACGTTCTGGAAGCTCACTGAACACAAGGACTCGTAAGCGTCATAGTGGAATCAGACAACCTGTCAGTCTGTTTATACGTGTGCTGGTGTTTTCTTTGCAAGGCATGCAAACCAATTAGAGTGAAGCTCTCTTAGAACATTTCTGAGGAGGTGGTTATTTCTTTTAATGTTTGACATGGGCATCTGTTGTATTGGGGAGAGTGAGAGCAAGAATTTTCTGATCAAGTTTGGGAGGAAAATTAGGATGAAGGTAAAAACCAAGTTTTGTTTAACAAGGATTTAGTAGAGAAAATGATCTGAGTCCCATATATCTGTACAGTTGGAAAGTTCAAAAGAATGAGGACAAACATGTTTCCTTGACCGTGCTTTTCATTAAGTGCCTATTGTTTTGATAATTAGTTCATTACAGAGGAGAGATGTGAATAGTGACCTCTGTCCAGTCTGACTCATGAAAAACAAATGGACTGATTTCCTCTGGGCAATATGATCAATTACCAGTAATGAAGCTGAAATGAATGATCCTGATATGCCTTTGCGCATTTTATTTTGCAAGGAAATCAGTGTCTTATGCAGCTTGAGAGACAGCTAGGACTTAATATTAACAACATAATGTTCAGCCTTCCTACTCTCACCTCACCAACTCAAGACTTACTGTCAGATAAATTCAACTGGTGCCTTAAGGAGGAATCAGGTGAATATGGGGCAGACAGCAGAGTTACATTTCGAAGGTTTCCTACTGTGTGAATAAGCAGTCAGTTATAGAATAGGTAACCGTCAGCAGTTTTATTTTAATTCTTTGCTGTATGGAACCTCAGGGAGGAAATGTTCTTGTATGTAGTGAAGAGTTCTTTTTTTCTAAATTGCACAATGACTGAAAATTGTGGCTATCATTACCTGTATTTGCAATTACAATAAAGTGATGGCAATGCTACTTAGAAGTTGATGCTGAGGCTCTATAAACATTTATTGCAAAAGTTGGTACTTAGCATCCTCATTAATCAGAATTACTGCCACCACATCACATTGAAAAACTGTCAAGGGTCTCTAACAATGGATGGTACCTGGGTATTGTCATCTCATTCTTTGTCTGTTTCTTTCTGGCTGGAAATGTTGGAGCTAATAACTGTAACCCTCTAATTAAGAAATGTGGGACAAATGAGATAAATTGCAATCTCACTCTAGTTTTGTGTGTCCTGTCCGTTTCCTGCTTGGACCAAAATCTACTTATAAAAAATTACGTGCTTGCTTTGTTATAGCAGTGTTGTAAATATAAAAGGTCTGTAAAGACTTAAACTCATTATTTGCTTCTAATGGTTGGAGAAAGAAAATTTGGGGGTCTTTCAGCTCCTGGTCCACATTACTGTAGGATGAGGGAGTAATACATGTATTGATTTAATACCCTTATTTATAGGAATAGCTTATTAAAATTGTGAATTTCAATATAGCAGTTCATAGTGTTTTAAAAGGGAAAGAACTGAATAACTGTCATCAGTAGACCCAGTCTGAGTCTTCATGGTTCTGTCATTTATTAGCTATGTGATCATGAGAGAGTTGTCTAACTTTCGAATATAGTCTCCAGATGTGTTCCATAAGATTTTTGTGTTAAACAAACTTTAATATCACTTCTAGCTCTAATATTCTATGCTTTAGTGATCATTAACTGTAGTCATTCATTATTATGCTCAGTAGACAATATTTATAGTCAGCTGGGTACCAGGACTTTACTGGTACCATCTACTAGTACTGATGAAGAAGGTTATAAATGAGTAGCAACAGACTCTGCCTTTCAGAAGCTTATAGCCTAGAGGAGAAGACAGAGAGGCAGTGTGTGGCAGGTACTGGGTAAGACCCATCTGCTGGTCTACTTCTGAGATAGGTAGTTAAGGAGGTATCTCAGCCTGTGGACCTTACGCATCTTTTGGGAAGACAGATGAAAAGGCTTAGGGTCTGACCCTCTGGCTCTAGGATTCGTCTTGATAGAAGTTTTCAGAAAAGGCAAGGAGCTCATCCTGGGCTAAAATAGGTGCCTGCCCTTTATCTTAAAAAGCATGTCGAGTTTTAGAATCGACAGATATTTTGGTGTGACTCTGGATGACGCCTTTCAAAATGTCCTCCAACCTAGCTCTGAAGAGATAAGTTCAGTTTTATCAAGAGAGTGAGAGAACTGAAAAAAAGACAGCATCAGCAATGGAAGAGCTGCTACACTGGTAGAAACAGAAGGTTTCCTTTTCTGTGAGGGCTGCATTAATGAATACGGAAAGGGCATGATTGGATTAATAGCTATGGAGACAATACCCCACACATGAGATCAAGGCCAGTGAAGTGGCAAGAAGTGGTGATAGCTTCTATGGGAGCCCTCGGGTACTATACCAGCAGAGATACAAGGAAAATTTTTAATTTCATGATCTTAAAAATTTTTTTATGTGTGCCATAGCCCATTTAAGAGGGCCAAAGCATCCTTTGCTCCTCCCTTCCCAAGGATTCAACTTGCCAGGCATAAAGTTTGCCACTATCCCCTATATTTTATCAGAAATAACATGCCATTAAATGTAGGACATGCCATTATTTTAGGCATCATCAAAAAAGAAAAATATACCAAGTAAACTAAGGTTTTGTTATCACTTTATTTTCTATGTACTGAAAGAGCTCTTTAGAAGGCCTCTGAGTGCCAGGTAAGTTTTCTGATTCTGCTTTACTCAACTTAAAACAAAGAAGAGTCTCTAATGGTTACACTACCTCAGCTGGCAGATATCAGAGCCCAGCGATGGTGCAAAGAAATCTACCTGGTCCTGCAGTGTGTTTGTTTGGCATACAACTCCCAAGTTTATAGTCCAGGGGTTCAGAAAGGTAAGGAGAGAAAAAAGGAACAGCTCTAATCTCACAGGGGAAGGATTAGGGAAGTAGTAAATTTTCAATTGCCCGAAAAGGCTACCGTGATTTCAGCGATATTAAAATGTTGGGAAAACTGCATTTTTGAATAGAGAAAATAGGATGTGTGTGTGTGGTGCAATAAGTTGGAGCTTTGTAATGTCACTAGGTATTGAGTGTTGAAAGGCAACTGGGCCACAGAAAAAAATGAAAATTGATAGAACTGCTCATTCTTCTCTGTGAATGAGAGAGGGGAGAGAAAAAGAGGCCAGTGATAAAGACTATCTTCTCCTTTGAGGACAAGCTTCCTGGGCTGATTTTCAAACATTTGTAGAGCCTAATAGTGGTCAAGGATCTGACTTTGAGAATCATTTGGTGGTTTAAAAGACCACTGTGGTGCCTAAGAGCCATCTGGGGCTACTGAGAAAAGAGACATAGGATCTGAGTGGTGTGGTAGATGAAGGACGTAAGTTAAAAGAATTATTATTTGTGCTTTTGTTGGAATTCATGTACTTCAGAGATTTATCTCAGATTTTCTTGGGCTGTAGAATCATGGATGATATGAGAGAAAAAGATGATAATGTATATTCCTTTCATTCCCCCCATCCGCCTTTGAGTAAAGCTTTTGTGTGCATTTAAACTAGGTTGGTATTTTTAAAAAAATAGGTATTAACACACATTTTCTTTGCATAGAAATATACTTCTTCCTAGAATTTTTAGATTTCACATGTGGAGGCAAGCTAAGTGCCTAGAAATACTTTTCGTTACTCACTGAAGCCAGGCACTACTGGGCTGCCCAATTGCAAACATCATTCCAACATGCAGGGCTCCTTAGCTTTGAAGGCTACCAAGACACATTCAGTCTTTTCTGAAAAAATAACAGAAGATGCATTCATGTGTTAAATTATTTGCTTGGTAATACATTCAGAGAGAAGAAGAAAACATACAATGACATTGTTAATTGGGTGACACAAACATTTGTGATAATGAGCACATTGTGCAGAGTATCTAAGGTGGATGGTTGTGTGGTGTGGATGGAAGAATGTCAGCTGGCTTTTAGCCCATTGGTGAAAGGTTTGGACCATTTGTGTTGGGTAATTTTATGGTGGATTTAAGAGAATTTGTTTTCCTTCAGGAAGGAAATGGTGCATGCAATATTCCATATGTAATTCTTTGAGTAAGAGATAATTGCACTGCAAATTAACCAACTATTTGCATTTAATTAGCAACGGTTTCTACTACTGTAATGTTTCTCTTAAGTAAATGTTTGGGAATGTGTTTGCCTTATTCAGTAACTTTTTAAAGATGTTGCCACACCTCAGTGCTTCTCAAAGGTTATCTAAATGTCCTACTCAATGAAAACATTTTTCAGTTACTCAGCGTCTTAGGCTTCAGTTTCCTCATCTACCTGAGGGCTTGCACTAGGTGTTGTGTAATATTCTTACCAGCACAGACATGCAATTGCAGTTATGTGTATGGTGTTATAGAACATATTTTAGAATTGCAGTCAGTTACAATTAAGTTTGTGTTCCTTTTAGGAAGGATGTGTGGGAATAGATTCTAAAGCAAGACCTCTCAAAGCCAGGTTCTTGGGCTACCTGCCTCAGATTCACCTAGGATGCTGGCTGAAATTGCAGATTTCCATGGTGCTATGGACCAAATTGTGTTCCTGCCCCCCTCCCCCATTTATATATTGAAGCCCTAATCCTCAATGTGACTGTATTTGGCAATAGGGCTTTTAGAAGATAATTAATGTTAAATGAGGCCAT
Organism: Balaenoptera borealis; assembly: GCF_965194805.1. NCBI lineage: Eukaryota > Metazoa > Chordata > Mammalia > Artiodactyla > Balaenopteridae > Balaenoptera > Balaenoptera borealis. The sequence goes on along the minus strand of NC_138862.1, from coordinate 97,903,931 downwards.
AGGGTGGGCTCCTAATCTGATAGAATGGGTGGCCGTATATGAAGAGAAAGAGAGAGATCTCTTGTTCCACATGCACCAAGGGAAGGCCATGTGAGGACACAGCTAGAAGGGGGCCATCTGGAAGCCAGAAAGTGAGCTCTCACCAGGAACCAAATCAGTGGGCAACTTGATTTTGCACTTTCCACCTCCAGAATTGTAAGGAAATAAATTTCTGTTGTTTAAGCCATCCAGTCTATGATATTTCGTTATAGCAGCCCAAGCTGACTACGACACTTGGTTCTACCCCAGTTTTACTGGATTCAAAACACCAGAAATGAGGTGGCTCGGGAATCTGTATTATAAAGAAGCCCCTACCCTGGACACATGTAGGCAGCAAGTACATGGTGAGCATATAGGAGAGGATAAATGGTGTTACAGCAGCAGGATGGCAGGGGTTGGGGAGTGAGGTATGGTGGGAGTATTTGGTCTCAACCTTTAAGTGTCTGAGTGTCCAAGACCCCAGGCATGGCCAGGGATCTGAAGGTTGGCTATGGTCTCTGCATAGATGGCCAATCAAGTATTTAGATGGCGTATGGAAAATCCTGATGACCTCTGGGGGAAGCCAGCCACACCCTGAGCGAACCTTGCTTGCTAGGGAATAAGACCCCAGATATTGCAGCCACAGACTCTGACAGATCTTTGGACATCGACTTTGCCTTCTCTTATGCAGCGTTGTATATTCTGTGAGAGCCATCTGGGGTAAACTTGTTAAGGAGTAAGAGATTGGATTTGATACTGCAGCTGCCTCTGAAGGTGCTTTTATGTTCCCTCCATCCAGGTTCTTGGCATTTTTACACTGTCCCTGACTCAGTCTTCTCAGACAGTGTTTTGTGTTCCAGACCTTGTTTCCTTCTCTAGCTGTAACATCCTTCTCTTCCACAGAACTCTGAGCTTGTGCCTGTGTGCACACACTCACACTCTCAGCACCATCACAATAAACTTGTCCGGCCACAGCCCTGAACCAGGGATTTGATAAATTAATCCTTGCAAATACATGAATGGATTTGCAGGTGATGACTTTTCAGGTAACTTATTTACATTTTAATAGAGAGCCTCCAGGAGGCAAGGCCTCAAAACACCAAGCAGTTATTCTACTGACAAAAATTTCAGACGCTTTCTCTCTCAGATTATTTTGTAGGCAGCTGTCTCATTGACTTAAGTCCAGAAACAACCTAACTCAAGTTATAAATAAAACAGAACCAAACTAGTTCTATTCAAGGTCATATAAAGTGCTGAAAGAGACCCACTATCCCCTGACCCAATCCACATGCACCTAGATACTGTCCCTTCCTTTTCCTGTTTATTCAAGGATCATGCTTTACCAAAATTCAGTGTCTCTCTCTCTCTCTCTCTCTTTCCCTCTCTCTGTCCCCCTGGCCCCCTTTCTTTGCCTATTTCCACTTAAACTTGTTCAAATCTCTCCCTGCTTAAGACCCAACACCTTTCTCTCCTCTCTGTGCTTTTGAGCAAAATGTTTAGAAAAATGAGTCTATAGGATCCTGTCCCTGTGTTTTCTCTATTACTCATTCTTTACTCTGGCTTCTGCTTACAACTCTCACCCTTTACACAGCTCCAGCTAAGGTCATCGAGCACATCCGTTTCTTTAAACTTAATCAACACGTTCCAATCTTTAGACCTTGAGAGCCATAGCCCACTGCTAAATCTTCCCATGTTGTCTAGAACACCACCACCCATACAAACACCCACAGCAATTGTGTGTCCACCACATCCAAAAGATAAAAATTCCAAATTATCACTGTAACAACTCTAAGAATATGTTCTTGCTCCCCAATCCCTTATTCCCCTGCACCCAAATATGAGGATCAGAAACTACTGGTAGGAGTGGTAGGGAAATGAAGCTAAGACAGAAGGAAGAATCTTAGCACCCCCCGCCCCCATTACCTTTGCAGATTTCCAGGTCTAAAGTAAGCTCCAACTAGGAGGCAGCAGTTTTCTTAAGGCAGGGTTTCTCAACTTCAGCCCTACTGAGATTTTTAAGACAGAGAATTCCTTGTTATGGGGCCTGTCCTGTGCATTGATCCCATAGCATCAGCCCTGGCATCTACTCAATAGCTGCTCGTAGCATCCACTCTCCCCAGTTGTGACAGCGAAAGATGTCTTCTGACACTGCCAAATATTCCCTGAGGGCAGAGTACCCCTCCTCCTTCATACCTCTTTCCTAGTTGAGAACCACTATTGATGGAGATGAAGTTTGGAGTTTTAATTACTGCACTGGACAAGATATTCAAATTACTGAAATGAACTTTTCTAGTGATGAAAGAAGATAGGAAAAGTTATGGGATCTGCCAAACCTTCACACAGTGATAGGGAAACAAAGTTTAAAAAGATCCATACAAAAAAATAGTTTTTTTAAGGATTGCCCCCTCCTTTGTCATCTTTTGCATAAAATTATTATACTTATTTCCTTATCTAAAGGGTAAATATATGAATATATATTTTAGTTTGCCCCAGATAATTTTGTCCCAGCTTAATTATTAATAGAACTTCCTTTCATTCTCAAAAGTGTCTGATTTTGGATGAAAATAACATGGTCACCTACTATTTTCTCAACTACACTAAAAGGGTCAGGAGGGAAATGAATTCTTTCTTGTGTGCTAATGTATCCCTATGGTACTGTCATTGTGGCTAATTTCACGTGTCAACTTGACTGGGTCAAGTGATGCCCAGATTAAACGTTATTTTGGGGTGTGTCTGTGAGGATGTTTCTGGATGAGATTAGCATGTGAATCTGTGGACTCAAAGTACCTTGATCTCCCCAAAGTGGATGGGCCTCATTCAATCCACTGAGGACCTGAGTAGAACAAAAAAGCAGGAGGAATTTGCCTCTTTTGCTTCCTGCTTGCCTGCTGAGCTCGGACATTGATCTTCTCCCGCCTTTGGACTGGGATTACACCATCGTCTCCTCTGGTTCTCAGGCTTTCAGACTCAGGCTGGAATTAGATCACCAGCTTCCCTGGGTCTCTGGCTTGCAAATGGCAGATCGGGGCACTTCTCAGCCTCCATAATTGTGTGAACCAATTCTGCACAAAGCATCTCTTTTCGTACATATGTCCTATTGTTTCTTTTTCTCTGGAGACCCTGCCTAATACAGTCATGTAGTGGTCAATCAATAAATATTTGTCAAACCTACAGTAAAAACAAAACTCAGTTATGTTATGTAATCCATCAGTGGGATTGGCCTGGCCCCTAAGAAAATGAGGCAAGCATGTATACAGGGAGTTTCCCTCTGTCATGGTGCAGTTTAGAAGTCCTTTCTAGGAGATACTTGGGTTTTCTCATTACATTTCAGCTAGATCACCTTGCCCAGATTCAGTGAGGAGAGTAGGCTGGTTATACACACAGTTGAATGTATTTCTCTGTCATTGCTCTACAAGCTTAATTATATTTTGAAAAGATAGTCACTATTCTTACTTTATTCCTTTTAGGTAGGTCAGTCCCTGTGATTTTTCCCTAAGGGAAATAAATGAGTCTAGAACTTAGATTGTGAAGGGTATTTCTTATACAAGAATACAGTTCCAAAGAGATGTGCCTAAAAGTATTGTTCTAGATTAACAAATTTGTTCCCTCATCTTTACTCTGTCCTTCATCACTACTGAGCATGTACTGGCCCACCCATACCTACACACTCTCAGAAACTTTCACATACTTTACTTTACCTTGTCATTTTCAAGTTCCTATTTTGGAGTTAGTTGCTGAAGAAATTGAGAAGAGCTCTTCATTTAAGAACAAATCAGGAATGATATGTAATATGACTGGTAAAATCCTCAACTTGGCCTTTAATAAGGACTAGATGGCATAATTGGGATGCCCTTATCATCTCTTTGAAGAAAAGCTTAACATGCTAAGATGATAGCAAACACGTATCTGTACTAATACCCAGAAAAATGCCTTAACACCTCTGGAATTATGGATATGTCTCCTTCCAAAAATAATGGTAAAACTCTGGAAACATTTATGATTCAAGGAGATGGAGAGTGAAATAATATTATTTTCCTGCTCTGTCTGAGAGCTTTTGATTGTGTTTGTTTTGCTTGTATTAATCATAATACCTGTGAATTGGGTGTGAGTAGCCTCATTGTATGTTTGAGTCAACTGTGACTCTTGAAAGTTTAGGATTTGACTCTGAGCCTTTGCATCTTTCAGTATTTCATTAGGAATCTTCTGGCCAATATTATGAGGTAAAAGAACAAATACTGTAGCATATTTATTGCATTTAATGTGGGGAAATCCTTTTGAAAATTCTTGGACAAATTACTTAACCACGCCAAGCCTCTATATTTCTAATTTTTTTAATCTACAAAGTGAAGACAGTAAGAGTAACTACCCTTACAGGGCTGTTAAGAGACTAAAATTAAATAGTGTATTTACAGAACTTAACGAAGTCTCTGCACACAGCGAGGGTTCAGCAACTTTTTATTAAGAGCAGAGCAGGAATGCACTTGATACACCAGTAAATTATTTTTAATATGTATAAGAAATAAATTAGGGAAATTAATAATTCTTTAAAAATTATTTGGTTTTGTGTCATAGTTAGGTATTTAACAAAAATCTGTTACTTTTGCAGCAATACGCTAGACATCACGGAGACTGTAGAGAGGCATCTTGTCTGCTGTTGAACCCCTTGTGTCCTGGTTATGAAGATAAAACATATACATAAGTTAGAGAACACTGAGTTGTGAGATTGCACCTGGAAGAGCAACAGGAGTTTGGTGGAGGGAGCAATTATGGACCCCAGACTGAGATGGGGTTGATGTTGTGAGTTGGCTCCTTAAGAAGTGTAGTCTGTGGAGAGGGTGGGAGGGCAGGGGGAACAAAGTTCGGGAGACATGAAGAGCAAGGCCCTTTGGGGAGAAGCAGCGACACAGAGCCAATGACACTGCCTTATAGGAATAAGAAAGGAAAGAAGGCTTTTTTTTGTTTGTTTGTTTTTTTGAGTTTCTACTCTGTTAAGTGTTCTATCATTTTCCGTACAGAAATCTTGAGAACTAAATTTGTAAACTAGGCCTATTTGGAAATGCCTGTTTTTCTCCATTCCATGCAGCAACCCTTACAGCAGTGAAAGAAATGGGGAGTCTTGGGGGGTGGCGGGGCTAAACAATTAATAGACTCCTGGTGTGGATTTTCTTCACATAAATTAGCATATACAAAAATGCAAAGGCTGTGCTGTCCTCTGAAATATTTTATATTTACATGTGAAATAACTTAAATTGTTTGAAAATGTTACTCGACTATTTATATGCATTTCCAAGTAGCCTGCCCACCTACTCTTTGAACTTTGCTTTCACCAAACAGGTGGGGAATCTTTATTAGACTGACTAGACTCCTTTGTTCCTTGACTCCAATACTATCCTATCACTCATGTCTTCTAATGCCTATTGCAATGGATGGAAGATTACTTCTCTTTAGATAAACTTCCGGAGAGATTTTAATAACTTTTAAGCCTTTGTACTTGCATTCGTCTTATCTATGCTTTCAGCTGTCCTTTCATATTATCTTATAACATTCAATTCATTCATTTAAAGTATGCGATTCAGTGACCTTTAGTATCATCATAGAATTGTGCAGACATTACCACAATCAATTTAAAACATTTTCATCATCTCAGAAAGAAACCCTGCACTTTTTAGCTATCATCCCCCCTCAGCCCTAGGCAACCAAGAAACTACTTTCTATAGATTTGCATATTCTGGACATTTCATGTAAGTGGAATCGTGTTAATAAGTGGCTGGCTTCTTTCACTTGGCATAATGGTTTTAAGTTCATGCATGTTATAGCCTGTATCATTACTTCATTTCTTTAATATTTCATTGTTTGGAAACACCACAATTTCCTTATCCTTTCATCAGTTCATAGACATTTGGGTTGGTTCACCTTCTTGGCTGTTACGAATAATGCTGCTACGAACATTCATGTGCAGTTTTTTTGTGTGTGAGCCTATGCTTTTATTTCTCTTGAGTATATTTCTAGGAATGGAATGGCTGGATCGGATGGTAACTAGGTGATTAACCCCTTCATGCCCTTGTGAGCCGAGATAGCCTCACGACACAACCTATATCCAGGCATGCCAGACATAAGCATCGGCCCTCACATGCTCTTGTTTTGCTTGGGTCCATGGTAGGCTCTCTGTTCTTCTTGCATTTATATTCTTCTTTATGTCTTCTCATAAATCCAGTGCTTAGAATACCACCCACAAGTTTATCTCTAACCCAGACTGCTTCTCAGGACTCTGAATCTCTATATCCAAATGTTTGATACCAGATCTTTTTGAATGCTCTATAGAGACTTCTAAATCAATCTTTTATTCTCCTCCCTTCCAACATGCTCCTTCTTCTGTAAATTCTAAGTGGGGGAATGGTACATCCTAATAAGAAATCCAATAGCCATACTAGCCTCATTCTTTCCCTTAAACAGTCCATCACCGAACCCTATTGATTCAGTCTCCTACGCATCACGACTCTATCCCTCATTCTTACCCTCACTGTCATTGCTTTAGTTTAAGCTCTCAAGGCTTCTCCATGCGGTAGCCTCTTAACATATCACTCTGTAGTTCATCCCCTTCCTCCTCTATCTGTTCTTCCTGAGGCTGCCAGAAGAGTTGCTCTAAACACAAATCATATCACTCCTCTGCTAAAATCTCTCAGTGTTTCCCCATAGTCTACAGCAATGCAAACTATTGGGCTTGGTGCACCAAACCGTTCATAACCTGACCCTGACAATTTCTCGAGCTTCTTTGATTAGTGCCATCCTGTGTCCAGACACACCAAAATCTGTCAAGGACCCCACATGAGCTGCAGGTATTTTCACCTTCATGTCCCCACATCAGTTTCCTCTACCTAGACTGTCCTGGCCCTAAGCGTCTTTGTGGTCTGACAAAATTCCACTACAATTCTTTGTGGGGCAAACAAATAAACATGTATCATAAAAAAAAAAATCTTTTTGCTCTTTAGGACATCTTGAGCCTTTAGCAAGAATTTTCCATAATCGCAGTTTGCATTAGTTTGGTTCCCAAAGCATCTGTACCTTCTTTCATCATAGGTATTACTGGGCTATATTTTAAATAAATCCCTTTACTAGCCTGACTTCCTCAATTCACAGTTCTTTGAGGTATAAAGCCACATCTGTTTTATCTTTGTCATCTCAACAGTCAGTACAATAGTAGGTACTGAATAATATGTTGAATGAATGCATGCATTCAACCTGCTCCAAATATTCTAAGAACCCTCAGATGACCTTTTCTTACACCTGCTTTCCTGCCACCTGCTCAGCTTGCTTTTCTTTCTGGTTCTCATGGTTATTCTTAATGTTTTGCCTCAGTTTGGCAAGAATGGCTGCTTAGACTGATCTCCAAAGGCCATGAGACTGGAACTCACTCTGTGACTTGTGAGGGCTCTGTGTGTGCTTAGTCTTCATGCTGCGATCTTATTATCCTATGCAGCCCTGCAAGTGATTCTCTTTGCAAATGGACATGATGGGGAACCAAACATTTGCCTCTGTAATGGCTATTACTTAACGGCCAAAGAAAAGTGCAAGCAGTTTTATAAGCTTTCTATGAGTTTCTTCTGATTCTCCCTTTAAACAGTTGAATTTATTAGTTAGACTTTTAAAAAGGAAGGGGAGTGGAATGGTACAGGAATTCAAGCCCTGCGTACCTCTTTCCCCACACATAGTTGTAGAATCGCTTCTTAAACGTTTGCTTCATTGTAAGAGAAATAGCTTTTTATATAGTATCTCGCATTGGACTTCCGATTCCTCTCATTAAAATGAATATATTTGCAGTTTGGAGGAAGAATTAATAGGACCGTCCTTTTGAATGTGGAATGGAAGAGTGAATGCATTTAAGGCAGAAGAGGCTCTTGCTGTATATACGTAAAATGTGAACTACTGTATAAAAATAGAGCTGACATCTAGTTTCAAAAAGGTATTACTAGGATCTTAATCAATCTAACAAGATATTTCAGTGTTTGTTTGTTTTTCTTTGTCAGTTGAGTTTTGATTGGTAGCTTTACAATTCCTTGTATTTGAATATTGATTAGCATGAAGTACAGAATAAAACAAGAAAAATTTTAGCTTTTTTTATATTTCATACAGTGTTCAGAATGGACAAAATAAACAATTACATTGGTGATTGTGTAATTCAGTGTTTATCATCAAAAAGCTGTATTTCCATGCTTTTTATCTCTGGGAAGTTTGTGGCTTAAAGACATTTGTAAAGATTTCAGACAACAGATGGAAAATCTATTTCATAAAGCAAAGAGAGATAACTATGGTATTGTGAGGATTGGAAGTAGTTACTCCACAGAATTGTTTTCAGTTTTAAATACAGTATCTTGAAGAAAGATGAATAGGTTTTCAAGCCTACCATTTCTCCCAGACATTGCCAATAAGGTCAAGTCTGGAAGAAATGAAAGCGAAAGTTATAAACCAGAAACTTTCATAATGAGACTTTGTTTATTCCAGGAGATAAATGAGATTCACAAATGTATACAAAAGACATCTGCATTAAGTGTAATATGCTGAATGACTAGTTTGTAATTTGCTTCAGAGGTTTCTTTTCTGAACACCTGAAGTAATTCTCAACTCTGAAAATTCCTACAGGCTGTTTCAGAATTGTTTCCTTCATTACTTGTGTTTGAAGTTTCTTGAGATTACCACCCAGATCATCTTAAACTTAGAAAAATCAAACAGAATCAGTTTTCTAAATCTTTTGGAAAAAATCCAACATTCCTCTAAGTTCTTTTTGTATACCTCTCCATCCTGGAGAAAGGGATAACTAGGAGAAGTTAGGGTTCAGAAGCACAGATTTATTGCATAGACCTGTGATCCACCCTTTATTGGTTATCACAGTGTGGAAACAACAGCAGGAAGCATTCCAAAAACCAACGGAGCTGAATAAGGGTGAGGGGCAAAGAAGCAGCTTCTTCTGTTACTTTCGTTAATGATTGTCAAATGAAAGTCTGTAAATACAACTCGGGGTGTAGAAAGGTCAACACAGAGGTGACTTTTATAGCATGACATATGAATACAGAACACACTGGGAAGGATGTTTTATGAGGAAGGAGTCTTTTGACGGAAGGCATCCCTTAAATTTTATGTTCACTGTATAAAAAGAGACAAACTGAAAGATCAAGTCATTTTCTAAGTTAAGAGCAAAGCCTTATTGCAATGACACATTTTTTCTTTGCACTGGAGTTCACACAATGAGGCAAGGCTTTTGGAGAGTTGGGTTAGTGCTTTTCAAGTATATTGACAATAGCGAGAAATCTTTTGTTTAGCTTTTGAGTAGATTTTCTTTCTCCTTTTACGTGTTAGTGTTAAGTAGTATTTCCTATCTGTTGTATCAAAATGGAAATGGCGGTCAGTAACTCAGTTCTTAGCACCAATGGTGTAAGTTTGATGTAGGAATATTGACTTAGATGAAACAACAACAGCAACTCTGACTCGTTGTTGAAAATGATGATTAGTTGCATATCAGGCATGTAAGTAGTATACCATGAAATTTGAAGGCTGTTAAAAGTTACCTAACGGGCTTCCCTGGTGGCGCAGTGGTTGAGAATCCGCCTGCCAATGCAGGGGACACGGGTTCGAGCCCTCATCTGGGAAGATCCCACGTGCCACAGAGCAACTGGGCCCGTGAGCCACAATTACTGAGCCTGCATGTCTGGAGCCTGTGCTCCGCCACAAGAGAGGCCACGATAGACCCAACACAGCCATAAATAAATAAATAAATAAATAAATTTATTAAAAAAAAAAATTACCTAACTCCCTTCTTTCCCAGCCGATATTTCACAGCAATCTGAAGTCTAATATCCCCAACATGTATATACTTACTTGTTTGTTTGCTCATTTATTTAACAAACATTTATATGGCACTTACTGTATATCAGGCACTGTCCTAAGTACTTAAGAGAACCCGACGGGATAGATATTCTTATTATCCTTAATTTGCAGATGAGTTAAATGGAGACAAAGTAGGGAACCATTATTCTTCCAAGACCACACACTGTAAGTGTCCAAACTCATGTAGCCTGAGTCCAAAATCTGTTCCTTCGGCTACTAAGCTATATACTTCAACTTCTCCAAGCGAAGAGTTTATACATACAGGTTATTTTTTAATGATGAAAATGTCATAGTGAAGAAGGACAAAGGTCTTGTAAAGAGCTGGCTGGTTTTCCCAGAGGGGAACTGAGACCTAGATATTTACCAGAGGGAAGGAGGGGCAGAAAGGTTTAAAACCCAGGATGTAAGTGGAGCGAAAAGGCTGCAGAAAGGGTCTAGGTATATTTGGGAAAGGGAATTGTGAGAAGTAAGGTGGGCACCCACATGGGCTTCTGAACAGACTTGACTGTTTTGTAACATCAACCAGGTCTGGCCATCCTAATCAACCTGTTGTTTTGTCTGCTTTGTTTCTTTCATGACTGTTTTTGTTGTTCTCCTCTCCCTCCTCCCCTCTCTCCCTCAACCCCTCCTTCCTCTCCTCCTCTGGTCTTTGCCATCCTTGTACACTAATTTATGCCAGGATCATACATTCTATGTAGCTATCTAAGATTTTTTGTTCCTTGAACTCAAAGCTCTCATATGAAGCAGCTCAGTGTGATCTGTGGTCCATGGGTAAATTCTGGCCCACTTTGGTGTGTGGATTTGTGTTCCTTCACATTGTGCTGTATTTGTGTTTTTGATTGAGTTAGTGGCTATATCAGCCAGGATAAGCAACTTAGAGCAAACACACGAGCCGCATACGCATGCATACACACACAACCTCAGCAGTTTAAAATAACACAATTTTCTCTCTCACTCATGTGGCACATATATCATGACAATTGCACTGAATTGTCTTCGCTCTGGACCTACTTTGATGAAGCAGCCACTATCTGGACTATTAATAGTTGCCAGAGCAGAGTGAAAAGAGCCTTGGAAGGTCATACATCCACAATTAAAATCTGGTTTACAGGTCACTGAGCAGAGCTACTCACATGGTCCCATCTAGTCAGGAGGAGGCTCGGCAGTCCATTTCTACTGTGTGCCCAGAAGGCTGAAAACCCCATGACTCCTATAGTTGTAGACATTTAAATTCAGAGAGTTCACATAATGATTGGAAATTTTAAGAAAAATCAGAATTTGACAACATTGCTCCCCAATCCCTGCTAGGAAGTAGTTGGTTAGAGCTAAAATAGCAGATGTCCCCTTGATGTAAGTTTTGTGGCAACTCTCCCATTTACCAAATCCCCTAATCTCCCTTGATTAGGTGCCTGTAACCACATTTACTGTTCTTGCACTGCTCATTTTCTTATAGAGGGTTTATAAGAGAAGTATTTGTAGCCACATCTATCAAAAGTAAAAATAATAAAAGAAAAAAAAAGAATCCAGGTTTCAAGAAGAATGGAATTGTTTCATTGTTGTTGTTGTTTTTTTCCCCTTTGGAAGGTAAAAAAAATGTTTCTGGTTGCTTAATATTATTTATTTTGAAAAAAAAGTTGGTCAAAATTTATTTGATTTTTCCCTTGAGGACTCCATTGGTCTAAATAAATCTAGGATGGGGTACATGTGGATTAATTTATTTTTTTCTTAAAATATCTTTTAAAGTTTCACTTTGGACTTAGGTTTAAAAATATTATTCAGTATATATGTTTTTTGCAAACATGAGGTGACAGTAGTTCAGATTTGAAAAGAACAATAGCCCAGGTGGAATCTAAAATAAACTATGTGTATGATGTCATGCTTTTTTCCTCCTGCTATTTTAGATGTTTTAGAATATCTTATTTTCTTTAAAAAAATTCTCCAGGAAAATTAATTTACATTCATATACATTTTCATCTTGACAGCAATAGGGAAAGAGTTGAAGTTAATTGATATTTACTTGCCAGGTAAAACAATTATTAATGTAAATAGACTGAATGTGAATTTTGTTAAAAAAAAAATTGGTCAACCTAATGTTTTTGAAGTTTAGATGAATCATTTTTGGGATCTTTGAATGCATAGTTGAAGGAAAGATTAAGTCAAACCATAATCTTTGTTTACCATTTCATATCAGAAGACGATCAATTCTAAATGACCTGCATTTCAGGAATTGGTTCAAAGAGTCTAAAAACTGGTATTTCATTTACCACTATGGTGAGAAGACCTCTACATATTGCAGAGAACAAATTTCTTTTAACTTTTTACTATTAAATTGGGATGAAATATGCTATTTTACTCTGAATATGAAGTGTCACACTTTAAAGTATATTAAAATTTAGATGGTTCAATATGTATTGCCAAATCATATGAATGGCCACGGACAGCTGAGTGAATAATTTTGAGGAATGACAACTCAATGTGTTATTCCTTTCAAATGAAAGCTGTAAAAACTCACTCTGCCTAGTCTACTTTTAGAAGTTAATATAAGTTCAATCTCATTTCGTGTTTCAATTGTACCTGAATTTAAAATGCCAGGTTTCATCCATCTCTTATGGTAACTCTCAAGTCTAACCATTTCCCAAAATATTTTCTAAAGTGCATATAAAAGCCTATGGGAAAAAAGAAACCTTATGGTATATTGGCTCTTGTGCAGGTTAATCAAAGTATGGATAGTTAAAAAGACTCTCCTTAAAACAAGGTTATTAACATTTTGAATGAAAGTACCTCTCATAGTGAAGTGTGATAGGCTCCATTTCTCTTTTTCTAAAAGAGAACAGTTGAAGTCACAGCATATTCAGGGAAATATAAGTATCCATTGTTTCTGGAGGGGAGGGAATTTTGAGATTTGTGTCCTAAGGCAAAAGAAACAAAAGCAAAAATAAACAAATGTGACCTAATTAAACTTCAAACCTTTTGCACAGCAAAGGAAACCATCAACAAAATGAAAAGACAACCTGCAGAATGGGAGCAAATATTTGCAAATGATAAGACTGACAAGGGGCTAGTATCCACAATATATAAACAGCTCATACAACTCAATATCAAAAAAAACAAAACAACCCACAACCCCATCAAAAAATGGGCAGAAGACCTGGATAGACCTTTTTCTAACAAATACATACGATGGCTAACAGGCACATGAAAGGATGCCCAACATCACTAATTATTAGAGAAATGCAAATCAAAACAACCATGAGATATCACATCACACCTGTCAGAATGGCTATTATCAAAAATTATACAAATAAGGATAAGGATGTAAAGAAGTAAGGACGAGGATATAAAGAAAAGGGAATCCTTGTACACTGTTGGTCGTGATGTTAATTAGTGCAGCCACTATGGAAAACAGTATGGAGGTTCCTCAAAAAGCTAAAAATAGAACTACCATATGATCCAGCAATTCCAATCCTGGGTATATATCTGGAAAAAATGAAAACACTACTTTGAGAAGATATATGCACCTCAGAGTTCATAGCAGCACAATTTACAATAGCCAAGACATGGAAGCAACCCAAGTGCCCATCAACAGACAAATGAATAAAGAAGATGTGGTTATGTACATATATACAATGGAATATTACTCAGCGCATAAAAAGAATGAAATTCTGCCATTTGCAGCAAGGTGGATGGATCTAGAGAATATTATGCTTAGTGAAATAAATCAGACAGATGAAGACAAATGCTGTATGTTATTGCTTATATGTGGAATCTAAGAAGTAAAACAAACTAATTTATATAACAAAACTGAAACAGACTCAGAGGTAGAGAAAACAGACTAGTGGTTACCAGAGGGGAAAGGGAAGGGAGGAGAGCAAGATAGGGGTGTGGGATTAATAGATACAAACTACTATGTATAAAATAGAAAAGCAACAAGGTATTATATAGCACAGGGAATTATAGCCATTATCTTGTAATAACTTTTAATGGAGTACAATCTGTAAAAATACTGAATCATCATGCTATACACCTGAAACTAATATACTATTGCAAATCAACTATACTTCAATTAAAAAAATAATGAAGTATAGCAGAAAGGCAAAAAGAAAGGTGGTTATTATGAATAAAAAGAGAGACATCTCTCACCCCTATCGTTCAGGAAATTACAAGGGATTTATGAACTCTGCCAGGAACTGGGGATGAAGACCGAATACATATTTTTTATTACATCGCGATATCACAGTTACTTACCATCTTTGCATGTTAAGGATAGTTTTATCACAATATGGAGAAATCCCTAGGCAACTATTTGTTTCCTGTTGTTTTTCCCATGGATTTATTATCATCCATAATACCCTATGTGCTATTTTTTTGCTAGGTACTTGTCTTTTTCTTCACTGAATTTTAATTTCAGCATTTGAATCTCTTTGTTGAATTTCTTGTCATATATAGTCTTACTAGTTTTGTGAAGTGCGTATAATCTCTTGATAGGAACACACCTATCATTACCTGAAACGTGGTCTGAAAAATGTTGAATCTTTCTTTTTACAGTTTTTTCTCACTTTTCCCCTGAGATCTTTGAACTTTATTTTCCTGAATTTTGAAGCTCTTATAAATTTCGTGTTATACACAGCTATTTAATATCCTGTACAATGGTGTTAGCATTTTTTCCCAAATTCTCAATCTTTCCAGTTATTTGTAACTGCGAATGGGTGAGTTCCTCCTCCAAGTTGTTCTTTTTAGGGATGTGTGTGCTGCCTTTCATAACATCCAACTGTATAGTTTATTTGAGCATTTTATCACTCCTCTTCCACGTTTCAGTTTAAGAGATTCTACTGAATGTCCACTTTATGATCTCATGTCTCTGAATGTTATGTAGCTTTTGCAATCAGAACACAGTAGAATTACCATGGGAATTCACATATTTAAAAGATGCTTTCCAGCATGTAAAAGTGTCAGTGTACTTTCATTGCACAAGCAGTTAAAACATGTGTGTTGTGGGTTTGAGCAAAGAACTTTCACCTCAGACTCAGATTATCTGATTATTAAAACACCCTCACATCTCAAATCCCCAGTTCTCTTATAATGTCATGACCTTTAACTGGAAGAAGACATGCAAATACCACTTGTTCTCACAAATACTTAAGCCATTAGAGGAGCATTTTAGATTTCTCTAGGCTTTTCCACTTATTCTCAGAGGATTACCTGAATTGATGAGCATCTGATGGGTTTCATGCACTTGGGCAGGCAGAGAACAAACCTCTCTATTAGCTGTCAAATGTATAATAATGTGTGGTGCCTTCCCTGTATTTAGCAGCCATTCACTAACTCATCACCCACAATTCTGTTCATCTGCTGGCACCTTAAAGTTGTGTGGCATATAGAATGCTGTGGCTTAATCAAAAAGGTCAGTGGCAACCTTCTTTGAAAAAGGCCAAAGTCTTAGACCTGTAATGTAACTTCAGAACTCCAGGAATATAAAGTAGTGGCCTTCAACCTTGGCCATCCATGGAGAGCTTTAAAAAAGTGCTGGTGCCTGGGATCTATTCCCAGATATTCTGGAGTGAAAATTTGGGAGCATCCAAAGTTTAAAAAGCTTCCCAGGTGATTTTAATGTACAGCCAACATTGAGAAACACTGAGGTAACTTAGCGCTTCTCAAACCTTAGCGTGAATACAAATCATCTGGGGATCTTGTTAAGATGCAGCTTCCTACTCAGGAGGTCTTTAAGTGAGAGCATTACTTAAAGAGTCTGCATTCCTAACAAGCTGCCAGAGGAAGTTGACGCTGCTGATTCAGGACCACACTGTGAGTAACAGGCATGTAGAATTTCTCTCTCTTTTCCTTCTTTGTCATATTTTTCCACTCTCCAGAATTTTGATGCCAGTTTTAACCCTATACTGCTCTCCTAGAATCTTTTTCTTTCCTACTTTGTGGGTTGCTGCTCACAAGTTTTTCTAAGAGCTTGTTCCTTTCTAATAAACCAGGGCATAGAGATGCGTTCCTCGACCCTTGTGCCTTCTTTTCTAGCAGGGAGGCCAACTTGCATTTACAGTGCACATAATTGGTCAGTGCCTTAGGCCGGAAGATAAATATAACTCTGGTCGCGGGAAGGTTTCCTTCAGTGGCCCTGTCTCCCAGGTCTAGTGTTGAAAAACTGCCTTTTATAACTCCCCTGGGATTCCTTTTTGTTAACTTCTGGGGAAAACTGCATCCAAGTGATCCAGATTTCCTTCTTCCCCGGCAACTAACCTCTGCGTAATTGCTTGTTGTTGATAATTAGCGCTAATTTACCCCAGCTGTCTTGAATTTAGAACGCAGTATTCCAGTATTCAGTATTCTGTTTTAAAACTCATAGCCTTTTCTACCTCTTTTGCTCCATCTGATTCACCAAGATCTAACGCTCAGATCTCTGAATTATGTTGAATGGTGGTTCTCAAATTTTACTGTAGATGGGTATCACCTGGGCTGGCTGATTAATAACGATGATTCCTGGCTCCATTTTCAAAGATTCTAATTTGGTAAATCTGAAGTAGGCCCAGGTATTTACATCTTTATTAATTGGACACTAGGGTGACTTTTAGTTGGTGATCCAACCTTCGAGAAACACTATTTTTGACCCGGCTTCTTAAGCTTTAATGTATATTCAAATCACCTAGGGGTTTTGTTACCACACAAAACAGATTCTGGTTTAGCAGTTTTGGGGTGGGATATTTCTAACAAGACTTTAGGTCCTAGAAGCCACAATATCTTGAAGAGTAAGGTTTCAGATCATATACTTCATATCATACTATTCATACTTATAAGTATACACTACCTTTAATATAATGTACTGTATGTTTAAAATCTTAACTGTATGGTTAAAACATAAGCTTTTTAAGGGTAAAAATCTCAAATCATAGAATACCAAACTTAGAAGAGACCTTCTAGATAACTAATCCAGAGATATTTTGCCCAGTTTCAACCCAAGGATCCAAACCTTCGGCTGTGTTTAAAGGAAACATTACATTTGAATCTTTTTTTTTTTTTCTATTCAAACAGAAAGTCACAAAAATTATAATCATCCTCATCAGTTCACTCAGTCCCATGTAACTAATTTTTTTTTCATCTTGATCTTTTGTTAGCACTTTTATGAATTCATCAGTTTTCCATTAGAGTTCTGAAAATGCTTATTCATTCAGTTCAGCAGTATAGTCAGTTACCAGAAACCTGTACTTCTCAGAGTCTTTTCCATGAATTCCTTGAAGATGAAACCCTTTTATAGGAACATTTTTGCAAAAGCATCAGAGTACACCCAGAACTGTCTCTAAATGACAAAAGACTTAAAAATGACCACGGTTAAAGATTTGAACAAAGTTCATAATAATACAATTGACAAGGAAATTTAGTTATTTCTGAGATATACATTTTAAAATAATAACTAGAATTATGACTTATAACATTACACCAGAACATGTAAGATTTTTAGAAATTTCATGTAATGTCTGAAACATTTATATTAACATATTTCCATACAAATAACCCAAAGAAAGTTTAGTATTAGTTGTTTTTGTTTGTTTGTTTGTTTTTGTTTTTTTTATACTGCAGGTTCTTATCAGTCATCAGTCTTATACACATCACTGTATACATGTCAACCCCGATCGCCCAATTCAGCCCATCACCATCCCCACCCCACCACGGTTTTCCCCCCTTGGTGTCCATACGTTTGTTCTCTACATCTGTGTCTCAACTTCTGACCTGCAAACTGGTTCATCTGTACCATTTTTCTAGGTTCCACATACATGTGTTAATATACGATATTTGTTTTTCTCTTTCTGACTTACTTCACTCTATGACAGTCTCTAGGTCCATCCACTTTTTAACAAATGACTCAATTTCGGTCCTTTTTATGGCTGAGTAATATTCCACTGTATATATGTACCACATCTTCTTTATCTATTTGTCTGTCGATGGGCATTTAGGTTGCTTCCATGACCTGGCTATTGTAAATAGTGCTGCAATAAACACTGGGGTGCATGTGTCTTTTTGAATTATGGTTTTTTCTGGGTATATGCCCAGCAGTGGGATTGCTGGATCATATGGTAATTCTATTTTTAGTTCTTTAAGGAACCTCCATACTGTTCTCCATAGTGGCTGTATCAATTTACATTCCCACCAAGAGTGCAAGAGGGTTCCCTTTTCTCCACACCCTCTCCAGCATTTGTTGTTTGTAGATTTTCTGATGATGACCATTCTAACTGGTGTGAGGTCATACCTCATTGTACTTTTGATTTGCATTTCTCTAATGATTAGTGATGTTGAGCAGCTTTTCATGTGCTTCTTGGCCATTGTATGTCTTCTTTGGAGAAATGTCTATTTAGGTCTTCTGCCCATTTTTGGATTGGGTTTGTTTTTTTAATATTGAGCTGCATGAGCTGTTTATATATTTTGGAAATTAATCCTTTGTCCATTGATTCGTTTGCAAATATTTTTTCCCATTCTGAGGGATGTCTTTTTGTCTTGTTTATGGTTTCCTTTGCTGTGCAAAAGCTTTGAAGTTTCATTAGGTCCCATTTGTTTATTTTTGTTTTTATTTCCATTACTCTAGGAGGTGGATCACAAAAGATCTTGCTGTGATTTATGTCAAAGAGTGTTCTGCCTGTGTTTTCCTCTAAGAGTTTTATAGCGTCCGGTCTTACATTTAGGTCTCGAATCCATTTTGAGTTTATTTTTGTGTATGGTGCTAGGGAGTGTTCTAATTTCATTCTTTTACATGTAGCTGTCCAGTTTTCCCAGCACCACTTATTGAAGAGACTGTCTTTTCTCCATTGTATATCTTTGCCTCCTTTGTCATAGATTAGTTGACCATAGGTGCGTGGGTTTATCTCTGGGCTTTCTATCTTGTTCCATTGATCTATGTTTCTGTTTTTGTGCCAGTACCATATTGTCTTGATTACTGTAGCTTTGTAGTATAGTCTCAAGTCAGGGAGTCTGATTCCTCCAGCTCCGTTTTTTTTCCTTCAAGACTGCTTTGGCTATTTGCAGTCTTTTGTGTCTCCATACAAATTTTAAGATGATTTGTTCTAGTTCCGTAAAAAATGCCATTGGTAATTTGATAGGGATTGCATTGAATCTGTAGATTGCTTTGGGTAGTATAGTCATTTTCACAATATTGATTCTTCCAATCCAAGAACATGATGTATCTCTCCATCTGTTGGTATCATCTTTAATTTCTTTCATCAGTGTCTTATAGTTTTCTGCATACAGGTCTTTTGTCTCCCTAGGTAGGTTTATTCCTAGGTATTTTATTCTTTTTGTTGCAGTGGTAAATGGGAGTGTTTCCATAATTTCTCTTTCAGATTTCTCATCATTAGTGTATAGAAATGCAAGAGATTTCTGTGCATTAATTTTGTATCCTGCAACTTTACCAAATTCATGGGTTAGCTCTAGTACTTTTCTGGTAGCATTTTTAGAATTCTCTATGTATAGTATCATGTCATCTGCAAACAGTGACAGTTTTACTTCTTCTTTTCCAATTTGTATTCCTTTCATTTTTCTTCTCTGATTGCCGTGGCTAGGACTTGCAGAACTATGTTGAATAATAGTGGTGAGAGTGGACATCCTTGTCTCGTTCCTGATCTTAGAGCAAATGCTTTCAGCTTTTCACCATTGAGAATGATGTTTGCTGTGGGTTTGTCATATATGGCCTTTATTATGTTGAGGTAGGTTCCTTCTATATCCACTTTCTGGAGAGTTTTTATCATAAATGGGTGTTGAATTTTGTCAAAAGCTTTTTCTGCATCTATTGAGATGATCATATGGTTTTTCTTCTTCAATTTGTTAATATGGTGTATCACATTGATTGATTTGCGTATATTGAAGAATCCTTGCATCCCTGGGATAAATCCCACTTGATCACGGTGTATGATCCTTTTAATGTGTTGTTGGATTCTGTTTGCTAGTATGTTGTTAAGGATTTTTGCATCTATATTCATCAGTGATATTGGTCTGTAATATTCTTTTTTTGTAGTATCTTTGTCTGGTTTTGGTGTCAGGGTGATGGTGGCCTCATAGAATGAGTTTTGGAAGTGTTCCTTCCTCTGCAATTTTTGGAACAGTTTGAGAAGGATGGGTGTTAGCTCTTCTCTAAATGTTTGATAGAATTCACCTGTGAAGCCATCTGGTCCTGGATTTTTGTTTGTTGGAAGATTTTTAATCACAGTTTCAATTTCATTGCTTGTGATTGGCCTGTTCATATTTTCTGTTTCTTCCTGGTTCAGTCTTGGAAGGTTATACCTTTCTAAGAATTTGTCCGTTTTTTCCAGGTTGTCCATTTTATTGGCATAGAGTTGCTTGTAGTAATCTCTTAGGATGCTTTGTATTTCTGCAGTGTCCTTTGTAACTTCTCCTTTTTCATTTCTAATTTTATTGATTTGAGTCGTCTCCCTCTTTTTCTTGATGAGTCTGGCTAGTGGTTTATCAATTTTGTTTATCTTCTTAAAGAACCACCTTTTAGTTTTATTGATCTTTGCTATTGTTTTCTTTGTTTCTCTTTCATTTATTTCTGCTCTGATCTTTATGATTTCTTTCCTTCTGCTAACTTTGGGTTTTGTTTGTTCTTCTTTCTCTAGTTCCTTTAGGTGTAAGGTTAGATTGTTTACTTGAGATTTTTCTTTTTCCTTGAGGTAGCCTTGTATAGCTATAAACTTCTCTCTTAAAACTGCTTTTGCTGTATCCCATAGGTTTTGGATAGTCGTGTTTTCATTGTCATTTGTCTCTAGGTGTTTTTTTATTTCCTCTTTGATTTCTTCAGTGATCTCTTGTTTATTTAGTAATGTATTGTTTAGCCTCCATGTGTTTGTGTTTTTTATGTTTTTTTCCCTGTAATTGATTTCTAATCTCATAGCATTGTGGTCAGAAAAGATGCTTGATATGATTTCAATACTGAGGCTTGATTTGTGACCCAAGATGTGATCTATCCTGGAGAATGTTCCATGTGCACTTGAGAAGAAAGTGTAATCTCCCGTTTTGGGATGGAGTATCCTATAAATATCAATTAAATCTATCTGGTCTATTGTGTCATTTAAGGCTTCTGTTTCCTTATTTATTTTCATTTTGGATGATCTGTCCATTGGTGTAAGTGAGGTGTTAAAGTCCCCCACTATTCTTGTGTTACTGTCGATTTCCTCTTTTATAGCTGTTAGCAGTTGCCTTATGTATTGAGGTGCTCCTATGTTAGGTACATATATATTTATAATTGTTATATCTTCTTCTTGGATTGATCCCTTGATCATTATGTAGGGTCCTTCCTTGTCTCTTGTAACATTCTTTGTTTTAAAGTCTATTTTATCTGATATGAGTATAGCTACTTCAGCTTTCTTTTGATTTCCATTTGCATGGAATACCTTTTTCCATCCCCTCACTTTCAGTCTGTATGTGCCACTAGGTCTGAAGTGGGTCTCTTGTAGACAGCATATATATGGGTCTTGTTTTTGTATCCGTTCAGCAAGCCTGTGTCTTTTGGTTGGAGCATTTAATCCATTCACATTTAAGGTAATTATCAATATGAATGTTCCTATTACCATTTTCTTAATTGTTTTGGGTTTGTTTTTGTAGGTCCTTTTCTTTTCTTGTGTTTCCCACTTAGAGAAGTTCCCTTAGCATTTGTTGTAGAGCTGGTTTGGTGGTGCTGAATTCTCTTAGCTTTTGCTTGTCTGTAAAGCTTTTGATTTCTCCATTGAATCTGAATGAGATCCTTGCCCGGTAGAATAATCTTGGTTGTAGGTTCTTCCCTTTCATCACTTTAAGTATATCATATCACTCCCTTCTGGCTTGTAGCGTTTCTGCTGAGAAATCAGCTGTTAACCTTATGGGAGTTCCCTTGTATGTTATTTGTCGTTTTTCCCTTGCTGCTTTCAATAATTTTTCTTTGTCTTTAATTTTTGCCAATTTGATTACTATCTGTCTTGGCACATTTCTCCTTGGGTTTATCCTATATGGGACTTGCTCTGCTTCCTGGACTTGGGTGGCTATTTCCTTTCCTATGTTAGGGAAGTTTTCGACTATAATCTCTTCAAATATTCTCTCGGGTCCTTTCTCTCTCTCTTCTCCTTCTGGGACCCCTGTAATGCGAATGTTGTTGTGTTTAATGTTGTCCCAGAGGTCTCTTAGGCTGTCTTTATTTCTTTTCATTCTTTTTTCTTTATTCTGTTCCACACCAGTGAACTCCACCATTCTGTCTTCTAGGTCACTTATCCATTCTTCTGCCTCAGTTATTCTGCTATTGATTCCTTCTAGTGTAGTTTTCATTTCAGTTATTGTATTGTTCATCTCTGTTTGTTTGTTCTTTAATTCTTCTAGGTCTTTGTTAATCATTTCTTGCATCTTCTCAATCTTTGCCTCCATTCTTATTCCGAGGTCCTGGATCATCTTCACTATCATTATTCTGAATTCTTTTTCTGGAAGGTTGCCTATCTCCACTTCATTAGTTGTTTTTCTGGGGTTTTTTCTTGTTCCTTCATCTGGTACATAGCCCTCTGCCTTTTCATCTTGTCTATCTTTCTGTACCTGTGGTTTTTGGTCCACAGGCTGCAGGATTGTAGTTTTTCTTGCTTCTGCTGTCTGCCCTCTGGTGGATGAGGCTATCTAAGAGACTTGTGCAAGCTTCCTGATGGGAGGGACTGGTGGTGGGTAGAGCTGACTGTTGCTCTGGTGGGCAGAGCTCAGTAAGCGTTTAATCCACTTGACTGCTGATGGGTGGGGCTGTGTTCCCTCCCTGTTGGTTGTTTGGCCTGAGGCAACCCAACACTGGAGCCTACCTGGGCTCTTTGCTGGGGCTAATGGCAGACTCTGGGAGGGCTCACACCAAGGAGTACTTCCAAGAACTTCTGCTGCCAGTGTGCTTGTCCCCCCGGTGAGCCACAGCCACCCCCACCTCTGCAGGGGACCCTTCAACACTAGCAGGTAGGTCTGGTTCAGTCTCCCCTGGGGTCACTGCTCCTTCCCCTGGGTCCCGATGCGCACACTACTTTGTGTGTGCCCTCCAAGAGTGGAGTCTCTGTTTCCCCCAGTCCTCTCAAAGTCCTGCAATGAATTCCCACTAGGCTTCAAAGTCTGATTCTCTAGGAATTCCTCCTCCCATTGCTGGACCCCCAGGTTGGGAAGCCTGATGTGGGGCTCAGAACCTTCACTCCAGTGGGTGAACTTCTGTGGTATAAGTGTTCTCCAGTCTGTGAGTCACCCACCCACCAGTTATGGGATTTGATTTTACTGTGATTGCGCCCCTCCTACTGTCTCATTGTGGCTTCTCCTTTGTCTTTGGATGTGGGGTATCTTTTTTGGTGAGTTCCAGTGACTTCATGTCAATGATTGTCCAGCAGCTAGTTGTGATTCTGGTGTTCTCGCAAGAGGGAGTGAGAGCACATCCTTCTACTCCACCATCTTGATTCCTCTCTGAATGTCTTTTTAAAATATCTGATTTTCTAGTTTTTTCTCATATTCCACCTAGCCTGTGAAGACCTTTGTGTTTGCCAGTCTGTGAAAATCTATTTACTTCACCTGAGGTTCAGGAAGAGAAGGTTCTTGGTCAATATCACACTGTTAAGTATTGAAGAACGGAAAATGGGCTTAAACGTGTCACAAGCCAGGGCACACAGTGGCCACACAATGCTTGTTTGTTTATTGCTTACATAAAATCTGCATCAGAGTGATGATTTTGAAGTTTTTTTGGGCTTATAGCTCTTATATAGAAAACATGTTCCTGGTTTTGCTTTAGTAGTAAAACATCAAAAGTTATATTAAAAAAACTGTCCTGGATTCATTGTTGATGGATATAAGGTTAGTCTTTGCCTTTTTCTTGCTTTAGTAGCTTTAGCGTAAGACTGATCCATCTAAAGCATCAATAAAATGGCATTTCTCGTGTTGAAAGGAAGCCTTGGCTTTTCAAAACATCCTTTACAAGTAAGATAAAATTCTTTTCCATCATCTCCTGAGGAATTGATTAGAGTGAAGAAAAAGAAAAGATTTTTATTTGAGAGGAAAACTGAATCTAAAAGCCTGGTATGGACTGAGCAGACACTTTGGAGCTGGATAAGGCTGAATTTAATCAAGATCCTGCCACTTGGCTGTGTGACAGGCCCTAAACAACTTATTTTAGCACTTTTGAACTGATTTTCCCATCTGTGAAATGGACATGATAATAACTACCTACAGAACTGTATATAATTAGAAAACATGATAAAAATATCTATAACATAATTCGTAATAAAGAGTAATCATTATCTTTCTTCCTAGATTTGTTTTCTTACATATTATTGCTACTATAAATTCTCATTATTTTCACATATTTGCTCTGAGTCAAACATATAGTATATTTAGTCTATTTAAGTCCTGGAAATTTTACACAGATGACTTTAAAGACATAAATATAGTTGGAGGACTGTGGTAAAAACATTCAAAATCACATATTATTACAGAAACTTTTTAATAAAAGCTGGTCAGATATTCAGAGTACAGTTTATGAGAGAGGCAAGGTGATAAGTTTGTACTGAATTATAAAATGTAAGATTGTTAGCTTTTAATAAAATGATAATTTACTAGGATAAATCATTTCTCTGTAGCATTTGCTATAAACTGAATACTCTTCTTCTTTTTGAGAAGTTGGTTGCCATGACTGGAGGGGAATGCTACTGGCCTCTAGTGAGTAGAGGCCAGGGATGCTGTTCAACATCCTACTAGGCACAGGACAGACTCCCCACGGTAAATAATTATTGGCTCAAAAGGTCAATAGTGCTGAGATTGAAAAACCCTGTTTTAATCTATAGATTGCTTAAAGTAAATGGTACAGTATTAAAAATCTGTGGGTCTAAACCACGCTTTCTCAATGGGGGTGATATGGTTTTTAAGGGAACAAACATTGGTTCTTGGTGGGCAAAAAACATTTTAGATATTAGCGTGGATTATGGCCCTCCGAAGCTCAATCCTACTCAACAACATAAAGAGGTATATAGTATATCTGTGATGTTAAAGTTTCATAGGGGTGGGGATGGCCTAGTCAGAAAAAAATATCTAAATAGGCTCCTTAGGGGGTGATATTGAAAAAAAGGTTGAGCACCATTTCTCAAACAAATGACCCTGGACAGGTCATTTCAGCTCTTTGTGCCTTAGTTCCCCATGTGTGCTTTAGCTCATAGGGTTATTTTGATGGTTAAAGTAATATTAAGCACCATTTACTTATTGAGTACCCGCCATGTGTTAGTCTAGACACCCTTCTTATATTGGCAGTAACTGACACAACAACCCTGTAAGATAGGTATCACTATCTCTCTTTTCAAGATGAGGAAACTGAGGCTTGTGTAGAATACTTAAGGATCCAAAACAAGCAAATAGAGAGGACAACATGTGATTTTGTATCTGACTTCAAAGCCTTGTCTCTTTCTCACTCTGTAACAGGTGTTATGGCAACATTTCAAGTAATAAAATAAGCACATGTCTAGGATTTTTCTCTGGGGATGTCTCCTCTGGGACCTAGAACAGCTGCCAACATTTTTTTCTCCTTTCCCTGCATTTTTCACTCTGTCACTTTGCTGGCTCAATATCTACTGCCTGTAACTTGCTCAAGTCTTTTGAATCTTACGAAACCCTTCCTCAAACCCATGACCCCCTGAAGATACCACCTTATTCCACTCTTTCCCTTTCCAGGCATCCTCTTTTTAAGACTCGTTTACAATGTCTGCCTTTACTTCCTTAGCCTCTGTTTGCTCTTCAACATCCCCGAATTATGCTTCCACTCCTAATCACCAGATCTCATTGGACTTGACTTGTTTCTGGTGTTTATACTGTGGACCCTCCCTTTTACTTGAAACTCCGTACTCTCTTAGTTCCTGAGACATGCTTCTTTCCTGGTATTTCTCCTACTTTTCTGACCATTACTTGTCAGCCTCTTATGCCCAAACAGAAGGGAAGGTAGTCCACAGGGCTTTGCCTTGGCCGTCTTCTCTCCTCACACTGCTCTCCTTGTGGTCCAGTCTCATAAATCTGGATCTCCAGCCAGATAACACTGGTGAGTTTGCAACCCATGTAGTATTATCCTGTTACGTGCTGAATATCTGTCTGCACGGGGGGTCCCCAGGCTCCCCAGATTCATCTTCTCTGAAACTAGACTTTTACTTCCCCTCCTCCTGCACGTTTACTTCTCTACTGATAATTTTTATCTTGGTATTGACACCACACCAGCACTGAGGCAGTCACCCGAGATAACACGTGTACCAGGTGTAGTCCAACACATGACAGCCACTAAGTAAATTGTAGTTATTATGAATTTAATCCTCACACAATGCTATAAGTACTATTATTATTGCCATTTTATATATGAGAAATTGAGGTACAAAGTGGGCAGGTCACTCTTGCTTTCTGCATTTCTCTAACAACAGCCAATTAGTAAGCAAGTTCTTTTCATTCTGCAGCATTTTCCCATCTCCTACTGCCCGTGTTCAGGTTCATTTCTGTGACCTATGGTAATAACCTTCAAGGGATGTTTCTCCCTGTGGTGCTGTCCCACTCCCATCAATCCATCTACACTTGGGTCAGGTCAGAGTGAGTGATCTTTCTAAAAAAATTAACCTGTTCATGGTACTACTTTTCTTAAAACCCTTTGATGGCTTTTATTTCTTGCACTTCAATCCAAACATCATATCATATTATGTTGGGCCCTCCTGAGCTAGCCTGTCCTGGCTTCATCTCTCTCCATGCCCCTGCTTTAGAACTCATGCCCAGACCACACGGAATAATGAAGTAATTCTCAAATGCATCATGCTGTTTCACATTTCCAAGACTTTATTCACACTGCTTCCTCTATTCAAAATGCCCTTTACTTCTTTGTCTTCCTGAAGAACTCCTACTCATCCCCTATGGCTGACATAAAATGTCAAGTACTTTAGGAAGCATTTCTATCTGAAATATCAAGGGCACCTGAGCACTATTTACTCCCAATGAACTGTGCGTGTACATTTAGCCTCGTGTTTTTAACAGAGAAGTTGTCCTAATGTGGGTAGCAGTGTGGTTCAGAGGTTGGACTCTGGGTTTGAACCCTTAGTCCAACTCTTGATAGTTGCTAGGCAAATTTCTCTTCCCACATCTACAAAATGGAAATCAAATAGGGCCACTTAGGGCTGTTTAGAGCATTAACTGAGATAATCACAGAAAGTTTTTGGCACCTTAGGTCATGTGCCTTTCCTACTCTCAACCTTCATATGGGTTCCTGTAATATTTAGCACAGAATGTAAACTATTGTTATATTTTGCTATCTAAGTAGATTCAGTTCTGATTTGAGAGAGAGACAGTTTGGAAAGTGAGGGATACCTGTACTTACGGTTGCCTTTACAGTCTTGCAGGACCCAGCCATTGGCTCCCTTTCCAACTAGATTTCTTACAACTCTTCCTTTGCTCTCTCACTCCACCTGTTGCCAAATCTTGGCTCCCTGTCCACTGAATGCTGAATAGAAATACAGACAGAGTTTGGAGGAAATAGAAAAGAGTAGCTTTATTACTTTTGCCAGGCAAGAGGGGAACACAGTAGGCTAGCGCCTCAAGAACTGTGCCCCCCTTCCCTGGGGAATAGGGAGAGGTTATATAGCCCGGGGCTCCTGGTCTGGAGTAGGTGATAAGGCTCAAAGTAATTAAGGTCTTGAATTTCTTTTATTCTGCAAATTCATGGCCAAAGCTGGCGTCAGGTGGCTCAGCAACCAGGTCTGGTGTCCCTGAAGTTCTCGGGCTGGCCATGACCTTCTTTCTGAAATGAAGAGTGCTACAAGGGAGTGTAGGGGGAGAAGAAATGCCAGGTGCAAAGGGTAATTCATATGAAGTCAGAGAGTAATCAGCTTTGTGAAGGACAAGTCTAGCTACAAGTGTTTGTTAGTAGTAACAGCTAAAGAATAACCAAGATTGCTTAACTCTTTCAGGCCTGTTTATGTTGTTTCCCCAGCCTGTTCATTGTTTCCTTATTTTCCTTGTTTATCAGAAAAGTTTCGTTTCTATTTTTGCTGCAACACACCCTCATTGGCATCCTTGCTCTTCGTTGACTGCGGCATCTCAACTCCTGCCTCAGAGCCTTGTTCCTTGCTATTTCCTCTACCTGGGTTTTTGGTTGCTAATGTCTAAATGATTCCATACAAACGGTTGCTCAAAGGTTACTTAAACAATTTAAAGTAGAACCCACTTCATTTCCCTTTGACCTTTTTTAATTTTCTTCATCACACTGATCATTGCTTGATATATTAATCATTCTTTTGCTTGTTTTTGGCCTCTCTCATTCATGGCAATGTAAGCGTCATGACTTTGTCAGGACTTTTTGTTTATTGCTGTATCTTCAGATTTAGAATAATGCTTGACTTACAGTAGGTACTTAAATACATCGGTTGAATGGACAAATTAGTAAATTAGTGGATGGTATTAATATTATTACTATTTATTGAAGGTTCCTGAATGGCAGAGATAAGATCCTTTTTGACTTTATATGCCAAGTTCATTAGTTTGTAAACTGTGTTCCTTGACCACACTTAAGGGTTTCTCCCAATATTCTTCTGGGATTTAGGTGTCCTGGCTTTAAAGTTAGAGTAGTTCCAATTTTATTTGTTGTATAATTTGATCTGTGGTAGTGGTTTCACTGCTAAAAGGCTTTGAAATCCACTGGTCTAGTGTAATTCTTAACACATTTCAAAAGTCAGTCAGTAAAAATTGGCTGGATGAATAAATAAGGTAGAATGAAACTGCCAGAAATACTATCTTCAACACATAGAATAATACAGAGCTGACATATTCTCCAATATCCTATTCATAATAAAATATCCTCAGTAGCATTAACCTATATTTATTCATCCTTGCAAAGCTAATTTAGATTTAAAAATTAAAATATATATTTAAAAATATTTTCCTAATACAGCCCAATGGCTTTTCTGCTTTTGTGGCATGACTTTTATTGTTTTCTTGATATTGTTAAGTAGTCAGTGAATACCAGTGCCTGTTATGTTAATAGCACTAGTTTAATTACCTGCCGTAAGATAATTGCTTTATTATTAGCAAACTAAAAGGAGATGATGATTCAATATTCTCCACATCTTACTAAAATATTTCTTACTAAAAATATTCTGCATCTTCAAAATATCTGGTAATATTTGGATGGAGTTAATTTTTTATTTGTACTTGATGACGCCTTTGAAAAAATTACACAGTTACACTTGAAAAAATTACACAGTTATACTTGACTGATGTACATATCTAATGCAATTAAACTCATTTGGTTTGACAGAATTAGTAATGGTCATAATGAAGTAAAATTTTAAGTTTATTTTACCTATTTTATTTAGTTTAATATAATATTTAAATGGTAACAATACAAATGTTATGGCCATAAAAGAATCAAAAGAAATTTCATATTTTAACACAGAGTGTATTTCTGGTATTTGTGACTGGAATAATTCCTATCCTTCAGGATCTTTCCACCACAGTAATTTCCAAGAAAGTGTTTTAATTCTCCCCAGGTCCTATCTTTTCCTTTTTCTGAGGAAGAAAGAAAAGGAAGTGGTGGTGATGCGAGTGGGGATTTGAGATAGAACTTGAGAATACACAGAAATCAGGAGAATGTAATATGAATGTATGATATGTAAAATATTGTAATGCACGGAGTTATTAGTTCTTGAGCGTATCATAACAAACTACCGTAAACTTGGTGGCCTAAAACGAACAGAAATTTATTTTCTCATAGTTCTGGAGGTCTGAAGTCTGATATTAAGGTGTTAGTAGGGCCACACTCCCTCTAGAGTCTCTGGGGAGAATCGTTCCTTGCCTCTTCCAGTTCTGGTGGCTCTCCTTTTCTTTGTGGCTGCCTCACTCCAATCTTCTGCCTGTGTTGTCTTCACATGGCTTTTCCCTCTTCTCTGTTCATGTCTTCTTCTCCTCTGTCTCTTGTAAGGACACTTGTCATTGGATTTAGGGCCCACTTTGGCACTCTAGGATGACTGCATCTCATCCTTTTTCCAAATTAGGTCACATTCACAGGTTCTGGGTGGACATGTCTTAGGGGAAGGATTAATTCACTACAACATACAAATTCATGTTCAAGTGTAAGTACCAATACAAACCGTGATATAAAAACGAGAGTAGGTCTGAGGGCTTACTGACATTGCCATAATGTGAATAACGGAGGGTTGGCATGGAAATGAATAAACATAAAATGCTCAGTATTTTGCAATGCATATTATGTCTCCAGGCCAGTGATTCTCAAAATGTTAATGTTCATATAAAATCACCTGGGGTCTCCTAGATATTTTAGGATTCATTGCCAGAGATTTGGATTTAATAAATCAGGCATGAGACCCAGGAATCTGCATTTGGATAGACAGAGAGGGGGAAAAAATATCTAAGTTTTGTAGGGCCAGGAAAAAAAATCTAGGACTTAATACAAATTTGTAAGGGCTCTTCTGAAAGAAAATAACACAAACTTGTAAGTATAAAATTAGGTACAGTGTCACAGTAAATATCCCAGAAGCTTAAGCTTGACTAGTAGCTTTTCGGTAAATCTGCCCCAGCAGGTACCCCCGAAATCTAGCACGTTGTCTATGGACCACACTTTGTAGAATGCTGTTTAAGATGACTCCTTTCACCTCTCTTTTGTTGTTCTTGTTAAACATCATCTCTTGCTGGAATGCAGGGCTTTTACAAATGGAACTTCCCTTTACAGTCTTAAAGATAATTATTTAGAGGAGGTCCTTAATGTTATTAGAATTATGACTATATTAGGGGATGAATTGATCCCTGGTATTAAATGTAAGACTTGGGAACTTCAAAAATTCCTCTGATATAGTCTTATTTCTACTATTAGTATTCTATATTTATAGTTTATTTCCTGGAAGCATCATTGGATACAAAAAGGGGCATGGGTTAAAATCCTGGGTATCCTTCAAGACTCCTCATGCATGAAATGAGTATCTCACCAGATTGATCCAAGGATTAAATGAAATAATATATGAGTGTCTGACACAGGGGCTGTACAGATTCTTGGTAAATATATCTTTCCTCACTTTAGGTTTTTTCTATTCCCCCTCCTCTCCTCTCCCCAGATTCTGGAAAGTAGTTTGCCCCTCCGTTACTAAGAACTCTTAAGAAAGAAACTATTAAGTTCACTAGGGAACTTTGCATTTTGGTTATTACCCATTTCACACATAAACAGACCAATGAAATTCTGTTACTTTTCCTATATGATAGAAAAATTTGGTTCATGATAATAATAGTAATAGCAAAGTTTTTTACTTGGGGCTATCTGTAAGCTAGACTCTGCAGTCAGTACTCCATACTTGTTACTGTATTCAGTTCCCACAGAAAACCTATAATGTAGACACAGTTATCTCCCATTTTTACAGTGAGAAAACTGAGGCTTACAAAACTTTATGTTGCCTTTCCAAGAAGTCATACAATGAGGAAGTGGCAAAGCAAAGACAACTACACTGGCCTGACCTGGAGCCCACCTCTTGGCTGTAATTCTGAGATAATATTCCATAGACCTGAATCAACTTATTCATAATAACTGATTTCTCTTACATAACAATAAACTTCTCTGTGTATTAGCAGCTAGTGGTAATAGAATGCTGTTTGCTTCATTTAAAATACTAGTACAGAGATATTGTAGTTGTGGGCACTTTAACCCAGGAAATTACTGAGAATACAATTCTCAGTGATTGGGTAAAAATGCTTTTAATTTCCATCTTCTTTTGGCAGTTATACTTTTTAAATAAAATTCTTTGCTGTACATTTCAGTTTTACTAATGTGATTATGTGGTCTAACATCAAAAGGGTTCATTGCTTAATGACTAAGAACCAAGCATGTCAGGATGCAGGAGTTGGAAATGGTTTTAAATAAATCAATTTCAAGTGAATTAATCTTTGCAAACAGTGCTTGAGCATTTTCCATATGAAAGTTATTTCCATTATGACTTCATAGAGCCATTCAAAGTGTCTTTTTGATGTTTATTGTCTTTATGGTACTGAGAGTAGCTACATTGTGTTAAAATAACATGGTTTATTTCTGCCTCCGAATTATCTACAGATGAGAGTGGATTTATATAGCTGTGTGTATTTGCTCAGCGTCTCTTCAATATCCTTCCAGAATCACTCATACATCGCCTTTGGTTGTATACGTATCTTTGTGAAAACGACAGCAAGCACTGAATCAGAGTGATGCGCCATTTACTCTGTGGTGCTTTATGTATTGTCACTACATTGGCACGTTCACAGGCAGCTTGGTGTACTTAAGATTTACTAGTCATTTGTCTGCTTCCAAGAAGTCATCAGTGATGACACTGTGTATTAAAGTTGCTAAACAAATTATATTTTTTGTGCCTAAAATTTCAGTGATTCAAGCTGTATCAGCATCTTCCTTTCTTTTCCTTCCTCTCTTCTTTTCTTCCTCCCTTCCTTCTTTCCTTCATTTCTTTCTTGCTTTTATTTTTCTTTCCAAAAAGCAATACATCTTTTGTAATTTGTTGGGTAACTTCGCTGAGAACCTGAAATCATTTTTCTTAGAAATCTCCTTCCTTCCAGTTTTTGCCTTTGCATTTATATTGTCTCTGTGGCCCAACTTAATATTTGTCTCAAAGCAATTCACATTTTTCAAGCATTTTCTTTATTGGTATTATTAAACTTAGATTTTATCTTTCCCCATCCAGTCACTAAATTGATAAGATCAAAAGCTCAGTTATAGATGTGAGATTTCTTTAAGAATAAATTTTCTAAATACTTAATATATACAAAAAAAAAATGAAGCCAGTGTCTGAAAGAAAAATATTGCTAGAGAAACCTAATACTCTCGACAAACTAATAAAAAAAATTAATTTCCATTTTAAAAGAACACATGGAATTCTTACAAATGTTTTAGGTAAACATTACAGCAGCCACTTATTAAAGTGATACTTTTTTTTTTTTTTTTTTTGAGTAGTCGTAGGTGATTTTACTCAAGCCAGGTTCCTGGCATTAACCTGGGAAGTATCCATGTTGTAATGTTAAGTTTTGATATTTGTTTTTTTGCTTTTTTTTTTTTTTTTTTTGCATTTACTTAGAGAGTTTCTTCTCTCTCTCCCCAAATGAGAAATCGATTGCTTATTGTTTAATTCAAAGTAAAATTGTGCCATGATGATAGTGCTTTATGTAGAACAATACAGTGAATGATAACTTGTGCCACAGGCAGAATTGTAGAAGCCTATATAATATATGTAATTTGTGCTCATGACAAACAACTTCTAATTCTGATAGTCCCAGGTAGGTAAATAAAGAGAATGTAATAAATATCCTTTTACATCTTCTTCTTTGTTTATTCCTGCTTCCTTCTTTATTCCCATCACAAATATAGTCTTGAGTTAGAAAAAATACATACAGATATAGAAAACAAACTTATGGTTACCAAAGGGGAGACGTGGGGGGAGGGATAAATCAGGGGTTTGGGATTAACATACTCACACTACTATATACCAGGTAGATAACCAACAAGGACCTACTGTATAGCACAGGGAACTCTACTCAATATTCTGTGATAACCTACATGAGAAAAGAATCTGAAAAAGAATGAGTATATGTATATGTATAACTGTATCACTTTACTGTGCACCTGAAACTAATACAACATTGTAAATCAAGTATACTCCACTAAAATTTAAAAAAAATGATTAAAATTTTAAAAATAAAAAAATAAATGGAAATACAGAAGTGATTGAACACTGTAGAGTGGCTTTCAGATGTAGACTGCTGGTGCCTATGAAAAACTTTGTCACATAATTCAGTCTTTTTTGAATTGTATGGGCTTTGAATCATCAAATTTGAAGGAATTTGGCCGTTATTCAGTCCTACATCTGCCTCCAATAAAAGCTGCTATTATTAAGTCATCCAAGTGAGATGGGAATCTATGCTTTCTTTTAGGCTTTGAGAGAAAATGATTCAATGATCTCTTTTATAACTTATTTCAGTGTTTAATAACTTGAACTGTCACAAAAGATATTTTCATCATTAGCCTAAATTCTTTTTGTTGTCATGTAAGCTCAAGAATCAGATGAACAGCCTCATAGAATTAGTCTACGAATGCAACATCAAAGGACACTGTAATTACAATCCAAGCTGTTTTTTCAGTCAAGCCATTCTAATTCTAAAAGTCTAGAACTGGGACTCTTATTAATAGTGATTAAATGTTAGTATTTAATACTCCTAATATTTATAAAGACAAAATATGCTGGATGTGCCTCCGAATATCTGTTAACTTGTTTAAAGCCCTATTAAGAATGCTATTTCTTAATGATGTACATATTGTTACCCTTTCTGTTTACTGTGGTTGAACTTATGAGTCCCCAGTCTAGATCTCTTTCCTCTGATCAGCTTCCTGAGCCCTTTGACTCAGGTTCTAATCCTTCTCGTCTGCCTCAATTCCATGCTAGTTCTGCAACTTCAAGCCTATTAGTTTTCCTTTCTCTCTATACTCAGTTATGGGCCTTGGTCCCCCAAGTTCTGTCATCATTGTTGTCATACTGTTGTCTGTCCCTGCTGCCAGTCCTGGAGAGCCTGTAGCTAATGATCTCATTCCTTGGCTACTTTCATTGCTGCTGCTACACTTATGCCACCTGGTCAGTAGGTTCCGGAAGCATGAATAGTGCTGGGCCTGATCCTGGGACATGAAGCAGAACCAGAAATGAATACACTATCTAGATGTTTTGCTTGTGTGTATTATCCAAAATAGATTCTATTATGTTTTAAAGAAAAAATTATACTTATTAGAATTTACCCAAGAAAAAGCTTTATTTGTCTGATTTTAAAGTTCATCCAAGAGTATTACACATTGATTGGAGTGCTTGAGATTCCATCAAGTGAGAGAAGCCCAATTCAGAATAGCTCAGGCAGAAATGTAGATTGTATTAGCCTAAGTAATCAAGTGATGGGAAGGAAAACACACATACAGCATCAGGAACATCAAGATTGGTGATACCGAATGACACCAGAATTCTCTCTGTCTGCCCTCTTTCTTTTTTTACGGAGGGATCTATTTTCTCAAGACAAGTTTCCTACACAGGGCAGCTCTGGTGCTTCACAATTCATAGCTTTGCCACTCGTTGGGTCTTAGAATTCTTTCCTTAGCTACAGTGTAGAAAATTCTGATTTTAATGAGTGATTTTTGGTGATGTTAAGCAGGAGTGTGTCTTGATCTGTGTACATCTGAGAAGAATCACCGTGGCTGCTCTGTTTGATCGTGGAGGAAAGAGGGTGGGAAAAGAAGGAAGCCAGTTAGGAAGTTATTACTGTAGTTCTGGTGAGAAATAATGGTGGCTTGGGATAGGATGGTCAAAGTAGAGATGATGAAAATGGTTCAATTGGGGTGTATTTTGGAAGATAACTAACAGGTCAGAGTGATGGCTTGGTAGTAAGATACGAGGAATCAAAGAGAAACCAAGGGTAACTCCTGTGTTTTGGGCCTAAACAATTAGATGGATGGTGATATCACTGATGAGAAAGAAAACACCGTGAGGAGCAAGGATGGGGAACAGCACATGAAGATTAGTATGCTTAATAAATATTCAAATGGAGATTCAAGTGGCCAGTTGGTTATCCAATTCTGGAGCTCAGATAAGAGGCAAGAATGGAGATGCAATTATTGGAAAGGAGTTATATGATTATCATCATATGAAGATAATGTAATTCTTTACCCAGAAAATCTAACAGAATCATCATGAAACGTCTTAGAAGTGGAATAAAGGAATTTAAGAAAATGACAAAAAAATAATAATATTTTTCTGTATGCTAGTAATAATCAATAACCATAAAAAATGTTAATCTATTCTAAATTGCAGGAAAAAATCCAGGAATTGCCCTAATATGCAATATGTAGTACGTATCTTCCAGTAAAATATTTGCAGATTTCTTTTTCATAGATTCAAACAAATGGAGAAATACCATGTCTTTATAGCCAAAGGCAGACTATTATAAACATTCTAATTTCAGTTGATACTCAATTTTGCCTTTTAACAGAACCGGAATGAGGCAGAACAACTGGTGAGGAACAGCTTTATAAAATATAAGACCTTACCCCTCTCTGCCCATAAATGATTAGACTGGTCATGAACCCATATAAAACCAATACTCTGCTTGGTATACCAACTGAATATTTTAGCATGCGATTTTTACTAAGTAATATAGAAACTATTCCAGTTAGAGGGAGGGAGAAGAAAGTTGGTCTTAATATGGGGCTTCGGTCCATGCAAGAAGGCTGCAATCACTGGAAAACTGAATTTGAGGGGAGAAGAATCACAAGAAACCAAATAAATGACTCTGAGGAGAAACTCAGGACAATGCAGCAGACTGGAAGTGAGGCACAAAAATAAGATATGCTCCATGCTATGAGAGAATAAGAAGTTGCCTCCGTGCCCGAGTTTCCCTTTCAGATCCTGTTAGGGACAGCCACATTTTTGTTTCCTTTCCTTTGGGTATCAGTATTTCCTGTCCTAGATGTAGACTTGGAATACCCCCCGCCCCTGTCACCTTAGGCAGAGTCAGGAATTCTGATGCAGGTAAGAAAATTATCACAGTTGCAGAAAAATATCCATGTACAAAGATATGTATAACCAAAGTATTTAATAGGAAAAAAATAAATCCTCAATAAATGGAAATGATTAATTTGTAGTATTCACACAGAGGAATATTATGCAACCAATAGAACTATATATTCAATGACAATTTGGTGATATGTACAGATGCTTATATTATAGTACTATGTTAAAAGCAAAAGCAGAATACAAAGCTGGAAGTAGATATAATGACACATTTACACATGCATTCCCATATGCCATCAGCCTCCCCGCCTAAAATGTGACTATATGTTACTTCTATACACCAGCCAACTGGCCAGGAAGCAGGCCCTTAAGTTATCTCTGAGAGTTTCTCGTGGGCAGGTCTATTCATGCTTTGTAACAGGCCCTTCTCTGGCCTTTGTTCGGGTTGTTGTGTCTTGACCTTGCTGCTTGATGGACCTTGTGAGATCTGCACTTCACAGGGACTGGCTGCCTTCTAATGACCATTGTGGCCAACACTGCTGCTGCGGTCTTGGGAGTGGGGACCCTTCTCTTCCTAATACCCCACAGCACAATCCCTCCAGACTTTGCCAAAGCCATAGGAGTAACAGAAGTAGAGCACAGATTTGCTCCTATCAGTGGCAACTCACAGCACGTATAATCTGAATGTAATCCCATATATAGCCTTCTCAGAAGGTCTCCATGCACTAGCTTAACTTCCAGAAATGGGAATTTCCAGGCAGGGTCATAGCTTGAATATGCGTCTTAATGCACTGCAGCCATAGTAAGAGGAAGAAAGACTTTTCTGCCTAAAATCAAATTCCTCCCTGAATGTTCTGATCCAGAATGGTTGATGATGGAAACGTTTACTTCCTGCAGAGGAAATTTTTCTTATAAGGAGGATGCTGGATCCTCATGACCTCTGTGATAATCACAGTAACCGTAGCACATTTCCCGAAGTCTTAAATAGCATTGATGTGGGACAACAGTCCCATCCAGGTCATAAACCCCTAGAATATGAAGTGATGGGGGCTGATCAGGAAGACACATTCTTCCTGCCATGATTGATTCTCCCAGTTTCTTTGTGACCAGATGTTTGTATGAGAGTACACCATGCACTAAAGATAAACTTTATCATAGGGTAAACCACATGTGTATTTAGGGGACAAGATACTTTCTAAGTCTGCAAAGGTAAAATCCTGCCAAAAGAACTAACTTTTAACACTGAAAAGAACCCCCAGTGCCTCAATCTGAAGCAAGTTTCCCAGTGACAATGGAAAGGTACCAACCAAATGCCTGATTAACTAAAAGGCTTGCAAAAGTGATCCCTTTCAAAAGGAAAATTCCCTTACAGGAAAATTCTCTTTTCTACCCTAGAATTCATAAATTGCTTACAATCTCTGAAATTATATTATCCAAATAAAATAATTTAAGTTACAGTCTTCTGTGGTCATTTGTGTACAGTGATTATCTTTGGGTAATGAGATTGTTCTTTTTAACAATTCTGTTTTTAAAATTTCCTCTGCTGAACATGTATTATTAAAAAATAATTTTAAGAAGTCTGTGTTGGAGTGTACTTCCATTTGCTGTAAATAATTAATAGTTGCTTGCCTAGCTAGCTTATTAATGACTTGAACACCAATGATTTGATAGAGTTTTAATTTAAATGAAAATTTCTAATTCTGAAGAAAACCAGATGCTTCTATTAATAGAGTGATGATTACATCTATAAGAATTTTAGTCAGAATTTATAGCAGTTAAGAAAAGAGCTGAAAACTCCTAGAAATTAGCAAACAAGATCTCATCTTCCCCTGCCCCAATTAAATTAGAACATTATTAACTCTCTGTTGTTTGAAACTTGAAAGGAAGTTCATTTTATTTTGTGTGTATTTCTATTTTGGTGATGGAGAAGAGCTTTATCCAAATGAAGTTAATCATTGAACTGTCAAATGTGCTATTTTAAAGTATAAACCCATGGATAATTCTATGGCATGGGCTCTGAGGTCATCAAAAGTTTCCAACATTAATGAGATTATTATATCATGTTATTATTTGTGGTAGCATTTCATGTATTGAGTTTAAGTAACCATCTTAGCTCTAATTTTTGAGCCAATTAATCTATATGCCAGCAGAATTCAAGTTGAGTTTGTTTCAAACTCAATTCTTTTTGACTGTGGTGGAAGTAGGCAAGAAACTTTAATTCAATTTTAAGTGCTAAATACTTAAATGAATTGAGCTTATGAATGGAATCTTGTGATTGGAAATGCCAGGAGGTCAGTTAAGTAGTTTTATAGGATTTCTGTGAATTAAAACATATCTCCAAGTATTGTAATAAATATTCACTTTATAGGACTAAAAACATTGTTGAATTAATTGTCTTTCTTTTAAATTAGTCTGCAGTAGATAATTTCATTAGATTGTACAAAAACTACTACACATTTTTGAAAGCACAATTTCTTAATATAGATTTGATGGGGAAGCTTTTATCATCCCTTTTTCTTGACCCAAATAAAACTCTTTGGAGATACTTTATTTTAATTTTCATTTCTTTTACTAATGTGATGTTTCTTTGCTTTATGTTGTGGAATGTATACAAATCATGTAGTTTTGGATACTGAGATTCAATTCCAATGGGTACCCTTTACCTACAGTGAAACAGCTTTTTAATAAATTCTATAAAACAATGGTTAGAATCACACCAGAAACAGTGTGATCTTCTGATTCATTTGAGGTATTTTAAAACAATTTACATGCCTTGGGACTCTTACTTCCTTGCATCAGTTGAAATGTCAACTATTAAATCATTTCTTAATTTCACTTTCTCACTTTCTTTTTTCAGTATGTAACTTATTCATCCTTTTTTTTTACTGACCTTGATAAATGGTTCTCTTTGTTATAAGAACAAAGTAACTGTGCCCTCTAACTTGATAATTATCAGGAAACTATGAGATCAAAGAAGGAATAGCTAATTTTATGTCTTCTTCTTTCTCTAAATCTTCTGTGCTCTTTCATGTCACTCCTTATCGGCCAGGAGAGAAAGCCTACCTTAAATGTGGGGTTACAGGTAAACACAGTGTCTGAACTCAGGCAAAGACCATCTTTTAAAATAAAAATAGAGTTTTCCTTTAATTATGCTTAAGAGGTTAATTACATTTTTTTCTATCAAACAAATAGCAAACAGGTCAAATTGAAATTATTTCCATTAAAATTCACATAATTTTTGCAGTTCAGTATTGAATCTGCCTATATTAATTAGCCAAGGAGGGACTTCTCTGGTGGTTCAGTGCTTAAGACTCTGCGCTTCCACTACTGGGGGGCACGGGTTCGATCCCTGGTCTGGGAACTAAGATCCCACATGCCATGCAGCCAAAAAAAAAAAAAAAAAAAATTAGCCAAGGACAACTCAGTTTTTTACAGAATAAATGTATTAGGCCAAAAGGTATAATCTCTGTCTTCATTTTACAATTATCTCTGTATAGATAGTTAGCAAAAGGAATGAGTTTGTCATCTTGGATTTTTTTTTTTTTTTTCCCTAGGTACATTCTTACGCATTAGGTAGCTATATGTTCTGCTGGATAATTTCTGTTAATTAAAGTTGATAATCCCAGAAAATGAAGGCTGGCATGTTCATCTCTTGAGTCATTACTGCCTCCTCTAAGTTTTGGCTAATGAGGTCAACTGCCTCTTTGAAAGGCTTCATAACTTAGTGTTCCGAGAGACTGTCCATCTAAAACAGATAGCATGAGGTAATGGGGCTCCTTTCCCTCCTCCTGGTGAAAGAGAACATTCTCTTTTTCTGCTTAGAAATGCTATGTGGAAATGAAATTATATATCTAATATTTTATGACTAGACATTTCTCCTTCAGGGTTACTGTTTTTCATGTTTTTAGTCTAATGTATCTTGTTAAACAAGAAAGCAGGTCAACACTAGCATTTGGCTTTAATGACTGCCTTCCGAAAAGCGTAATCATTCATCAAATTTATTTTTAAATTATGGTTCCCAAGGCCATTCACAAATATGCATTAAAACCATTTCTTATTGTAAAGATTAATCATGGTAATTTCATTGTCTAGGGATTAGATAAAGAGATCTTCAAAAACTCCTTTTGATGAAATAAGTAATAAAATATAGGAACAGTTCTGTGGTTCAGTATTTGTGTGTCTGTACTAAAGTCTTTACATAAATTTGAAAACTTTTAATAGATATTTTCAGAGTGAAAATATGCCAACACTTTAGGCACACTTATAAACCCCTCTTGTCTTCAGTCTCACTGGCTATGTCCAATAAAGTTTGATATCTCCTGAAGGACCATTATCGTTTATTGGCTTAATGAAGCAAGTTGGAAAAAGTTTTGTGCAGTACCTCTTCTGTGCTCTGGGTGCTTTATAAAGTCGCAGAGTATGTTCCAATGTAAAACAAATTCCCAATGATGGGTTTATTTCTAGGTTGGGCAAAACCAGACCCGAGGGAATAGTTACATGAGTGCCTTAAACACACACACCAGCTCCATCACCTGTCTTAGACCATGTTAACTGCTCCAAAGAGACAATCCTTCAAGCAGCGATGAGTAGAGTATTAATTTCCTCTTTGGGAAATTTGCCAGGATATCACGGTCAGCATAATTGTTTGGGGAATGGGTTGGGAGTCTGATGATTAACATTTTGTCATACAGGAGAAGATTTCTAAAAAATAGATTCATCCCCTATTTTGCAGATTTTCTCAATATACAGATTTTTACAGCCAGAGCATTGGTGTTGGATACTGAAGAATTCTGATTTTCCTCACTAAGATCAATTTCTAAAAGAAAAACTTAGAAATACACTTCTTAATTTAGAGAAAGGAAATAAGAAGAAAATAATATACAAAGTCTGTTTAGTATTTAAATAGGAGAGATGAAGCTGGAAAATGTTCTTCCAACAAGCATGATTAAGAGTATAATCTTTTCCACTCTTATTTGATTATGATTTTAAAACATTGATTTCTAGGCTCTCATTTGTAGCTTAAAGGATACATTTTAATGGATACTTTATTTCATTATTTTATAGATTTGTTTTCTTAGTATATATTAAGTTATTACATTCTGGTACCATCAAGAGCTTTGTGTCAGAAAATATGTTCACTGTTCTCTGAAAAAGTGAATAAGTCTCTAAGATAACCTATTAAGTTTATGGAAACACCTGACTTGAATGATCTGGCTAGAAAAAACTGGAAGTGTATTGTTAATGTATAATTTTTTTAAAAAGATAAAATCACAGTTCTTATACAAATATAAAATGAACATATGTCAGAGATTTTACTTGACTCATTAATTAAAGAGAAAACCAGTAAGATGCTACAACTAGTTCAAAGGAGAATTCACAGAAACATATATTTGAACAATAAGGAAAGTTGAAATGAATGTACAAGTAGACGCAAAACTGCTCTGTTCACGAGGCAATAATGAATTGCATTTCAACAGGACTCAATTCATTTGTATTTCTGTAGAGAGGAATGATTTGCAATATTTTCAGTTTTCTATAATTTACAGGGTTATCAGTTAGCTCAAAGACAATGAAAGGCAGAGGTAACCAAGAAGGGTGCGTCAAACAGGGCATTCAGCAGTCTTTTTGCCCTTTTAAAGCCTTTCCCAACTTTTCCTGAAAGTGATAAAGCTGTTTACATGTCATCTTCCCACGAGCTTGCTCATTAGGCAAGAGTCACGAGTTTTTTCTGTTAATTTTTATGAGAAAATATCTGGCAAAAAATAGTTCAATTCGATTCGAACCAATAATTTTAGGGCAGCTATTAAGAACTATGATTCTTAAGATGAATAGAGTGTGCTTCCTGCCACCGAAGACCATTTAACCTACTGAGAGCAGCAAGGTCTGACATGTTATGTGCTCTGCGTAAATTATAAAGTGCAGGGTGAATGTTGCAGAAGTTTTGACTTGGGCGGATCAGAGAGGGTAGCCTTTAATAATATTACACATTTGACTTAACTTCACCCAGAAGGGATCTTTTATCATCCATATCTGATTTTCCTCATGTGTAGCTATTGCAATTGAGGAGAGACTGTCTTCTTTGTGAAGGCAAGCTAGTAGAGTGTGCTGTGCTGTGTCTCAAACATGTACACAAATTTTAACACAAAATTGAAGTACTCTGAGTGGACAGTTTCTAGATCCAAGACACTATGCTCTGAAGATGTAGAAAAAAAAATCATGAATGAAAAAAAAAATTGAAAGGTCAGAGATGGAAAGTGGGAAACTCAGTTTGAAGAATGCTATGCCCAAACTGGGATCAGACAAGTGTGGGCATGTCTGAAAACCAGTGGACGCGGCTGCCAGTAAACATGATGAATGAGAAAGAGCAAAAATTCTTTGAAATTAAAGACTGTAAGCTTTGTATCTACTCACAAAAGAGGAAGCTTTGAATGCATCCTGAGAGAGTTTAGTAAAGTTCAAGAATTACTTAGTTTTCAAGATGCTACTGTAGTCATTGAGTTCATTAGGATATATGCATATTTGTCTTGCTTTACAGAGCTTTTGGCTGGCACATTAATATCAAAATTTATTAGAGCAAACTTTACCCATGACCTTTTTTTGTAACAAGGTTCGAAAGCTTCCTATAGGCACTTTACTGAGCTCAAGGACTTAACAAGGTAACAGATACAATCAATGAGTCCTGTCCTACTCATTAGTAGGGACAGACGTTTCCCCAGGACTACTGAGAGATGTTCTTAGTAATAATAATTACAATAAAAAATCTCTGCTTTATTAAGATGTGCTTCTGAGGGAAAGTCTTTCATTTTAAAAGATAAAGAGCTTCTAACATGTCCTATTCACCAGAATCTATATCATGTAATACATGCTGGTAAAGTGTCCTAAATACAAATGCTTGGGATCTCTTTTCCTTGACTGGCATGCAATGAATTACCAAAATGAATAAAATAAAGGTAGTTAAGAAATCAATTTTGGCTTTTGGTAAACTAGTGACAAATTTTAAAATAAAGAATTGTACATGCTGATTAATTTACACTCTTGCTTTTTATAAAATTCTGCTGTTATAGTCCATCAGCTGTTGGCTAAGTATTATGGAGGCATTTGGGTCCAGTATAGAGACTGGATTTTTATTTCTCATGCTGTCATTTCCTAACTTTGCAACTTTCTTCTTGACTGGAAAGGAGACAAGTTCTAAATAAAGGTGTGTTTTTTTAAAAAATAAACATTGTATTTTCCAGTATAGAAGAGTAGCGCACAAGATTAAAGGGAAACATTTTTGCAAACAGATTTGGAAATTTCAATATGTTTGAGCACTGTAGATACGGCTATAGAATTAATAGACTCAGTTAAAAATTATCACCTGATAAAAAGAAAGTTAATAAGAATCAAAAATGTATGAGATTTACATCTGCAGAGGTATTGCAACCTAAAAAGAAAGGTTTACATACGTGTTGCTAATGGACTTTTAGGACTTATAGGAAATACAGGTATTTTCTAAATCTCAAGAAAAAAAGATAGTGGTATCTTCAGATATTAACTAAAATAGCACAAGTGTAAGATTCTTCTTCCCTCTTGAGGTAATGTTAAAATAAATGTTCTGGTTGGCTGGTAATAAGGGATATAGAAAACTGAATAATTTACCTTTAAGTGAGATAGAGACCCCTCTCTAGTGGATATATGTGTTTGGCAAATAGAAAAGTGTACTCTGTAGTATAAAACTGCTTTGATTCTTGATTTGGAGTAGGGAGATGTGTTGGGTGCTATCTTGCTACTTGTCAACCATCTATCCTCAGGAATATTGTTAAATTCTATCCTCTTTCTTCATCTTTGAAATGAAGTTAGTGATACCACCATAGGATTGTTAGGAATAAATTAAATAAAATTACCTGACTTCATTTCTGGCATGTAAGAAGCGTTCAGTAAGTATTTATTGGCATTACCTCTTTCTAGAATTTGGTTGGAATAACCCATGAAACAATTCAGTTCCTTTGCTCTGATACTGTGGTAGGCATCTTGTCTGTGTCACCACAGCCTAGAGGTACCACTTCCTGTCATATTATTAACAGAGGCATGTGCCTGCAGTTCCTGG
Organism: Balaenoptera borealis; assembly: GCF_965194805.1. Taxonomy (NCBI): domain Eukaryota; kingdom Metazoa; phylum Chordata; class Mammalia; order Artiodactyla; family Balaenopteridae; genus Balaenoptera; species Balaenoptera borealis. The sequence goes on along the minus strand of NC_138862.1, from coordinate 97,859,405 downwards.
ATGACACTAGTATGTCTGGGTGAAATAGTGAAAACTACAAAGATGTATAATTTGAAAAAAGCCTCTCAACTGATTCTCATATGATTCTCTCTAATTGGAGCATTGGCATATTATAATTACACATTTTTAACTGAAGTACCTTGATGACAAGAAGAGGGCCTGTGAATGAAACGCAAAATTTGTCTGGCTCTAAAAATATACACAGTGTAATTGTCACATTATTATTGTGGATTATAAACTAATCACTCATCATCTTCAGGTGAGCTCTTAAGATTCAAACCAGTAGACCTGAGGACTCAGAGCATCAAGGTGGTGTGGCCAGGGAACGGATTTTTCTCTCACACATTTTAATCTACTTTTCTGCCCGGAAATGGACGATACTTTCCCCTCAGAAATCCAAGCTGTCCGATCAACCAGCCATCTCAAAGAAGAGATAGTCTTAGGCATAGTTTTAAAATAAGTGACATCCCATCAGTGGAGTGAGAAATCCTTTCTTGAAGGCTACTTACTGGTTTCAACAAAAGGGGAAAGAGTTTAATAATAGAGAATGGACTTCTAAGCATGCTGTTTTTCTTGGACACATTGTATATGCTGAAAAGTTAATGCTGTTTTTAAAGTTAATTCATGATAATTGAACTGAAGTGCTGGGAAAGTGCTGTTAGAGAGTCTCTTTATGAACCCTGTGCCCTCTTTGTCAATTCTGTAAAAGCGCTGCTCGGTAAAAGAAAGGAGAGCGAGGAGACGGCATGGTGTGCACTTAGCCGTACGTGCCTCCTTTTCCCCCAAAGTATCTGTTTTTCTAAGTGGTGTTTTTCTTTTAATCCGTCCACCTCATTGAGTCAGCAGGCCTGCTAGACCCATTCTCACTCCACTTTGAAGACCGGGAAGGGTAGATAAAATGTGTTTTGGTGGTGATTCACTGCAAATCACTTTTGTCGCTCTGAGGTGTGTGTCGGAGTTGGCAGGATGGGTCAGGAGGAGGAGAATATGTGAGGACAAGTGAATTCAATAAATAAGCTACTGTTTTGAGGATCACATTGAAAAGTATTTTAAATAAATACAATTCCCAGTCTTTGTTGGCATGTGGGACATTTTCTCACAACTGTTGCTGAGAGTGAGTCCTTTATAGGAAGCATTACACTTTTCCCCAGCAATTCCATTTTATAATACCAAAAAGTTGGTAACTACTTTTATCGTCAACAATAGCAGGTTAATTTACTTATGCTCTATTCAAACAGTGGTATAGCTAAGTGAGCATTAAAATGATCATCTAAAATAATATTTAATTACATGGAAAACTATCCTTGGTTGATTAAGTGAAAAAGAGTAAAAACCATATAATAGGGACTTCCCTTGTGGCACAGTGGTTGAGAATCTGCCGGCCAATGCAGGGGACACGGGTTCAAGCCCTGGTCCAGGAAGATCCCACATGCCATGGAGCAACTAAGCCTGTGAGCCACAACTGCTGAGCCCGCATGCCACAACTTCTGAAGCCTGCGCACCTAGAGCCCATGCTCTGCAAAAGAGAAGCCACCACAACGAAGAGTAGCCCCTGCTCGCTGCAACTAGAGAAAGCCTGCATGCAACAACGAAGACCCAACGCAGCCAAAGATAAAATAATTTAAAAAATAAATAAATTTATTAAAAAAAAGACTATATACTATTTCTTGTTTCTTTTAAGGAAAGTATTTATGTGAAAGAAAAGAGACAACAAGAATATGCATATATACTCTAATAAAGATGTTTAAAAAAAAAAGATCTACTCTCTTAGCAACTTTCAAATTAAAAAACAGTATTGTTTGGTGCTTTGTGTCCACCTAGAGGGGTGGGATAGGGAGATGCAAGAGGGAGGAGGTATGGGGATATATGTATATGTATACCTGATTCACTTTGTTATACAGCAGAAACTAACACACCATTGTAAAGCAATTATACTCCAATAAAGATGTTTAAAAAAAAAAGAAAAAGAATATGCATATAATATTAACAGTAAATTTTTGGTGATGGGATTTTAAATTTCCTTACTTTCCTTTAAATCTCCTTCCTTAATTTCCTGTTAATATTAACAGTAAATTTTTTGGTGATGGGAATTTAAATTTCCTTACTTTAAATTTTTGTTTTCCTTATTACCCTTGATAAAGATGAATTATAAGAAATTATAATAACTTTATGAGAAAATTATAAATAAAAAGAGTATGTACATGTCAAAGGAATCATGCTTGTAAACAAAAAGAAATTAGAAAGCAGGAAGGGCTGATTCCAGTATATTTCTAATTAATTACCCGACTGTATTACACTGTTCCCAAGAATTGAGACTTCCAGAAGCCTCTTTGCCAATAAAACCATTTTAATGGAGAAACGTATAATGACCAAGAACATGTAACTGAGAAAGAATGTAGAAACCTCATCAATGTGTAAAGGCTTAAAAAATAATTGAATCCACAATTGCTTCTTATCCTGAAAATGAAATCAGATGGGAATTCTTTAGAGGTAATAAATGAGAGTGCATTATTGTGTGTGAAACTATGTTTTAAAATATTTATAATACAAAATGTTTATAATAGAAACGATTTCATGAACCAACAGAAAATCATGCAAACAAAGACAACTTCAGCTTGTCGGGGGGAACTGGCTGAGGTCTTCACAGCACCGTCTCTATGGTACAAAAGTGGGTAGTCTGGGAGGTTGGGCTGGTGGTGAGGAAAGAACAGGGAGTCAGAGTGGCTTTCTATTCACCTCATTGGATTGTGTGACCTCTTTGGACCTTGAGTTTCTAATCTGAAAATTGCAGAAAATAATAATAAATAACTATTAAAGTTGTTAAATAAAAAGCATATTTAAGTCTCCTAGGGAAATGCTTGCCAAAAAGCAGTGATTCAATGAATATTAGCTCTGTACTTGAATTTGGAGTCTCCCTTGGTGGTTCAAATTTAATTATTGAAAAGGCTAATGGCTTCAAAAGTAGCCATTTTAGAGAGTGAATTCACAGCAGGCAGGAAAATCTCAAGCAGTTATTCTTTCACAGAACTCCAAGAACAGGTCTTGGGCTAATTTATTCAATTTAGAACCAAACGGCCATGGAACAGTGAGTTTTCAAATTTCTATCATTTGTTTGGGTTCACATTTGACTTTGATAAGTTCACAAGTGTAGAGATTCTTTCAGCTAGAGAACAAGTTGAGTTTTTATCCTAGAAACTTCATATCCAGTAGGTTGACTTGATTGGCAGCCATTCTAAGGGAGAGATCAGAAGCAGAATAACAAGTTGGTGGCAATTAAAGATTAAACTACTGAATAAGGAAATTAGGTTGGAATTTCATCATCATGATATTTATTTGACTTCCATAATCTTTATGTTGAGAAAAAAAAGTCATGGCTCACTTCTCAAAAGAATAATTTTTGTAGGGAAAAGGAAGTACTGAAACAGCTTTATGAAATTACATCCTCTGCAGTTTTGTATGAAACAATACTCTCTCTGACATGTAATTTGCCTTTAAACAATTCAGAAGAGTCTGAATGGTGATTGTTACTCGAGTCTTTATCTAAAACGTTCAGTGATAGGGCAGCATATGGACTTGGCGATGTCTCTGGTGGAACATCTATTCAACTAAGATGCAGAGGTGAGGGCTTTTTCTGGGGTCACAATGATCTGAAGGTTAAATTCAGCTTGTAAAAGCAGAGTCTTATTGGCTTTCTATCTTACTTCTTTGATTCCATTTTGTTTTAAGATCATTGCAGCCTAGATTTCTTTTACCTGTTTTCAAGTCACAATAATTCCGAAGTAATCATTTCACCAGTCACAACAAAAAATGTTCTCTAAGGCTTTCATGCTACTCTATAAAACAAAGCAATTCTATGATCATAAAAAGCTTTAAACATCTGAATTTGGTCTGGGAAAAGAACACTGTGTAATAATATCTTTTCAGACTTGTAAAGCACATAGAAATGGATAGTATTCAACATATGGAGTTGTTCATTTTGCAGAACACTTACTATCAGATGTTCTTAAATAACAGGATGAAGAACACATGCTTAATTAGCTCAATTGTCTGTGGATAACCGTGGTGATGCTCAACTTTTCTTTCAGTTTCAAGTTTATGATGCCTTGGAAATTCTCTCTGAAATTTGCCGTGGCATATAATGCTTGCACATTGTGCTTTAATAAAATTATCAGCCCTACTAAAATCCTGCTGTAGTCCATCAAAATATTTCTACTCAGCAATAATATTATCCCATAAAACTACAGCCATACCTTAAACTTACAATTTTATGGGCTATATTTTGAAGACATAATATTCTACAAATTTTATTCAATTGTGAACATGTTTTCCTGTTACCTTTTATTTTTAAAAAAATTACAACCTTTTGCCTTTAATATTAGACCTAATAATATTAGTATCTCTTTTTGTCATCGTCATTGAATGGCTGTTTTAGGTGTCATGAAGTCAAATGCTTATGATATCAACAGTAGGAAGAAGAGATAATTGTGGGGAACTGGAATCGTTGCAGTGTAGCAACAGGGATCTAATGTGTGTATATGTATTAGTTTCCTATTGCTGCTGTAACAAATTGCTACAAACTTGGTGACTTAAAAGAATGCAAATTTATTATCTTATAGTTCTAGAGATGAGAAGTCTAAAATGGGTCTCACTGAGCTAAAATCAAGGTGTCGGCAGGGGTATGTTCCTTCTGGAGCCTCTAGGGGAGAGTCTTTTTCCTTGCCTTTTCCATCTTATGCAGGCTGCCTGCATTACTTGGCTCCTGGCCACCTTCCATCCTCAAAGTCAGCAATGGCCAATCAAGCCTTTCTCACCCTGCACCACTCTGACACTTTCTCACCCTGACCCACTCTGATTCTTTTGCTTCCTTTTTCCACATTTAAAGGACCCTTATGATTATGTTGGGTACACCTGGATAATCCAAGATAATCTATTTTCACATCAGTTTATTAGCAACCTTAATTCCATCTGGAACCTTAATTCCCACTTTCCATATAATATAATATATTCACAGGTACTGGGGATTAGGGCATGGATATTTGTGGGGTGGCAGTTATTCTGCCCAGCATGGACTATATTTCCCTTTTTAAAAGAAGCTGTGAAGTCATGTTTCAGGTGAAATATCTGGATATTTAAATGTTTAAAACTAATTGTAATTTTTTTTTTAACTCTATAAGATACATAGCGTCTTAGGAGGTCCATTTTGGCCTCCAGGCTGTCTATTTACAACCACTTGTCTATTGCATGTCTGACTCTATGCAAAGCATCATGCCTTTTTTACTCATGTTTTTTCAATCTAGTTGAGGAAGTAAACATTTACGAATGTCTGTAAAGCAACACGTGAACAACACAGTATAAGGAACACTATGTAGGGAGGTGCTTAGGGGATGATTAGTATAGGGTAAAGCAAGATATTCTTGAAAAAAATTCAGGATCTGGATGGACAAAAGGAAACTTGAAAGATGTTATGATTAGGTAGAATTAGACTATGAGCAGCAGCGTTAGGATAGAACAGGGTGTGTATTGATTGACACACCTGGAAGCTGGTCTTGCTGGAGTAGGAGGGACCAGATCAGGATAGATGAAATGATGCAGTGGCCCTGTTAATACACAGCTTCAAGCCTTTCTTTAGAGTTTGACTTTATTTTGAGATGCATTAAATTGTTCTTTTGGGTTCTTGGGCCAAAGAAACAGGTAGATGTAATACTGGCTAAGAAAGTGATTTTGAGAGTTAGCATAACAGAAATGAAAGCATGAAGACCAAAAAGATGACTATTTGAGTTATCCAGGTGTGCAAAAATGAGAAATCTATCCTAGGGTGCTCGATGTGGATTGAAAAAAATCTGCAAGTCATTGCAAAGAAAGGATCAGTGGGGCTAGTGAATGGCTGGCTGTGAGGAGCTAATGAGATAAAGGTAACGATAAGATTTCAAGCCTGGGTACCAGGAGGACAATGGAATCATGGAATCATAGAATCATGGGCTGAGGTATATTGATTTGGGTAATTAAAACCATTGGATTAGATGGCTTTCCCCCCCCCCCCCCAAGGGAGAAGAGCATGGGACCAAGGACCAGGCTTTAAGACATGCCTATATTAGAGTAGTGGGGAAAAGGTGAGGGAGTAGAAGGAGGGAAAGCAGAACCATCATAACACAGTGCCTGGACACTCCAAGGAGGGGGTAGTTGTAGGATAAGGAAAAAAAGAAGAATTCCATGATAACAAATACAGGGTTTTTTTGCAGTATGAGAATTGTTTGATTGATATAGAAGTTCAGAGAGCAAGATAAAGAAAACTTGTTCAGAAGAGTTTGCAATGGAATTTGAGGCAGAAATGGAATGCTCGTTAAGGGTGAGAAGATGAATTCCTAGGTTTGTTCGTTCGTCTTGAAGTGGTTACAAGATAGCAAAAGGCCAAGGAAGAGCAGGGAACAATGTTCCTGAAGAGGGAGATGTAGTAGACACCTTCGAAGTGTCTGCCAGCTGACAGCTTCTTCCATGAGATATGCTCATCCTGCCTTTAGGGTGAGTCCAGGAAACCCCTTTCTATTTTGTGACCTCACCCTATTGGCTACAAAATATTTTCAGAGAGAGGGAATGGGCACCTGACTCAACCTAGGCCAATCAGGATCTCTTTTTCTAGAAATTTCTCAGTGAGCCTGAGAAATGTGTCATTTATTTCTGTGGGTGACAGGAAATGCAGACATGCAAACTCAGGTTCTGAATGTGCTATTTAACTATGTCCATGTACATCACAACAGTGAGAATCAGTCAAGAGATGGGAGGGAGAGGAAGCAAGAGAGGCAGAAAGTGGCGGAGTGAGGGGGCGGGCAGAGAGTCAGGGAGGGGCAGAAAGGTGCGAGCGCTAGGTTCCTGCTGGCTTTCTTTTCTCTGCTTTGAACATCTTATGAAGTTTGCCCTCTTCCTCTGGGTTTCTGTGATTAATCCATTATTTTTCCCACACGTTCCCTTCTTGGCTTAAACTAGGTTGAAGGGATTCTGATACTTTCAACCAAAAGAGCCATGAATAAGATACCAGGAAAGGTTAAATCTAGAACACTGGCTGTCATTTTGAGAACAATTCTTCCTCAGGTAATAGGGAAGTGGAGGTAATTGTACCAATAGGTAAGTGGTACAATGAATGATCTGGGGAACCAGAAAACCGCAAGAGGTACTTTGGAAGCTCACATTCTTCACCCTACAATTAGTTCAAGCCTCACTTTAGAAAGACTTCTGAGAAGGCTTCCTTAAGCCACTATTCTCAGTAAGGTGCCCCTTCCATATATTCTCCCCCACAAGAACGAGCCCATCACAGAATTTGTTATACTGTATTTAAGTTGTGGGTGCACTTGTCTGTAACAACCTCTAGACTTTAATCTCCCTGGAGTCAGGGACCGTGTACATTTGCTGAAAGAATATTTCATATCATCCCAGTAGAGACCAGTACTTTTCCATTTTGCACAATTGAAACAGCTCTTTCCTGAAATGTTTAGAATAGAAATTTAGAAATTTAGAGTTGATCCATATATCATCATGAGAACATGCCCAAAGATGGGCATTTGTTAATATGTTAATTTGTTGTTACAATTATGAAGCATTATATTTAAAATAATTTACTTAGAGATTTGTTTTGGAAAGTTGTTGATTGCTTTTGAAAGTAATTGATAGTAATAAAGAAATCTCAAGGTGTTATTACATGATGATTTTTAGGGGTCTAGATCTTCTAAATACAAATACGGAGGGAAAGGAAAAAGACAGAAAGTTCCTGATGATTTGTGATTTGTTTTAGTAGAAAATTTGTTAAGAAATATAATGTGCAGTTAGGGGGAGTGTGAGAACAAAATCAAGGAAGGAAGTACAGCTAGCTCATAAAATGATTTGGCCATTTGAATAGTCTGTATTAGTAATATCTAGCTCTTGCAAGCTTTGGATCAAGAATCCCTTCCTTCCGAGCCAGGTCTTCAAGTCCATTGCTCATCCCTCGAATGATCTCAAAGTAAAGAATTTGGCATGTAGCTCTTCTTCACAGTAAGGCCAGAGACCTTTGATAGTAAGAAGAAGGTATAACAGTGGTATGACTATGGACATAGTTTGGGTCTAGCATAGATTATTTTGGACTTTTAAGCTGTGAAAGAGATGGTAGGCTTAACCTTTATTTCCAAGGCTTGATTACTATAGACTCATGCCATAGGTCTTAGGCAAATTTACCATCCCCTTAGAACTAATTTTAGCAGAGTTGACTCATGTGTTTGAAATCAGTTTTGAAAATGCAGAGTCCTTGGTTCTAAAAATAAGAACACATTTCTTCATTCATCCCCACACCCTACTTTACCCTGAACTGGAAAGCAGCCAATGTATAAGGCAGAGACCTTCCTAGTCTCTCCCGCATGTCAGGGTTGGCAGGTATCAGGTTGTCAGTCCTCCTGGGTCTTCCTTCACACGCTCGAGCTATCTGAATCAATTTTTTTCCCTCATTGAAACCCATTCCATCATCTTCTGAACATACTGATCTTCAGTCATGCACAATACTCATCATACCCTTCATGGTGTTTCTGCCTGCAGGCCTCTCCTTCTCCTTATTTCTATATTGGTCACTCTGTCCTTACAGCTGATGCCAATCACGCTTCTTACAAGTGTATTTCAAAGGCATTGAGCCTCTGGTGTTTCACTCACAGGAAAATGACACTGAATCTCTCTCCTTTGTACCTGTAGTATAGATTCACTTAGCCGATTTCATTTGAGTACTCATCAAAAATTTTAAGAACTTTTATAAAAGTACACGTGCTTTCAACCCCTCCCCACGGTCCCTTTTCACGCGATACGCAAGTGGAAAGAGAGGGGTTTCATGTAAGGAGCACAGAGAACAATTGTACCACACGAAAAAGAAAGGATCAATACTAATCATGACCGGCAGTCATACTACCTTTGGCTATGACCATCTCAGATCTCTTATCTGAGAGGGGTCCAGCTGGCTGCATCTTTTAAATAGAGGGCCCTGTGGAAGAGCCAAGAGGTGGTCAGAAGCACTTCTGGTGATTCTGTTTGTGACACTGCATTCTGGCAACTCTGCAACTCTGCCTTTCTCAAGAAGATTATGTATGCTTGCTGGATTTCTAGTTGAAATTTTCACAGGATTTTTACTGGTCTCTTGTGGTCAGTGTGTATTGATTCTATCTTACCTATTGGATAGTGTGTTTTGATCCTACCTTACCTTTAAATATCTTGGTCCAATCAGATTCACTAAAAATAGTAACAACAACAATAATAGTTGTTGTCTTCATCTCATTAAACTTCAATAATGTAAATTACCTTTACCTGTAGCCACATATACTACAGGTGAGGAAGCTGTGAATTAGAAACATGAACATCATATTTCATCAATTTTGATATATACATTGTCTTAGTCCATTCAGGTCACTATAACAAAATACCACAGACCAGATGGTTTGTAAGCAACAAAGATTTATTTCTCACAGTTTCGGAGGCTGGAAGTTCAAGGTCAGGGTCCAGCATGGTCAGGTTGTGGTGAAGGCCCTCTTCTGCCTTGCTGACTGCCGACTTCTCGCTGTGTCCTCACATGTTGGAAGGGGCTATGGGGATCCATCAGGCCCCTTTTATAAGGGCACTAATCCCATTTATGAGGGCAGAGCCTCCCAAAGGCCCCACCTCCTAATACCGTCACTGCGGGCATTAGGTTTTCAAGTATAAATTTTGATGGAGACACAAACATTCAGACCATAGCATACATTTTTCACATCTCGCAAATTGGACTGTCTTACTATTAATGTATTTTATGAAGATAAATGCATTTCTGTTTTGTTTGTCTGAGTGGCACATAAACTACCTGTATATCTTACATTCACTGGTGGTTTCAATTTCATGAAATATGGCACCTTGTCCAAACCCATCCAGTTAATATGTGGTAGAGCAGACTGGAAACCCCATGCTGTGTTCTCAAACATTACACTTCCAAGAAAGGAAGGCTGGGAACGAGGGGGAGGCATGCTAGCGGATTAGAAGTAGTATGTTCTTCATGAAATTGTGATATTCTTTCCACTGCAAGAGTTGGCATCGATAAAGGATTTGTGAAGACTTTTATTATTCTGGCCCCAGTTTTTAGGGAAAGCAACTAGACAGGTTAAAGGAAGCTATCTTAGTGGCACTGGATGGAGAAGATAACCTTGGAAACTCCTTTCAGTTTTCCGAATTCTGATTCTGATATTTTCTATGAGGATTAAGGAGAAGCCCTTTGAGTCCCTTTGTTTTTTGAATCTTATATTCTCTGAATTTTTCCATCCTCTCTTCTGCAGTCCTGAGCAGTCCTTGAATATACAGGTTATCCCCCCAGGATTCATAACCCAATTAATCAAAGACAAGGGCAACCATCTCTTTGCTTAGGGACTGATAGTTTCCTGTTACACATTAGGAAATGTGTCTCAGAAGGCATTTATCTTTCTTTACTTGCTGTTCACATTGAGGAGTGAGAGAGTGAGAAGAGCAATAAATGGTCTCTCCTCTAAGTGTTTCAGCATTCTTTGTATGGCTTCTCATGTTCTCCTGCTTCCTGTTTTAATAGCACTTCAGAATGTCTGCCAGTCTGTTTTAGAGACAGTTTATTGGCTGTGATACTGAGAAACATGCAACTTATGTTTCTGAACTTTTTTTCCTACTGTATTTTCCTTTCCAAATTAATACCACAAATGGCAACCATTTTAAAAGTGGGAACTTGTCAAGAGAATTTGAAAAAAAATCATCCAATCCCAGACGTCTGTGATACGATGTTAATGAAATATTTTGGTACGCTGAAACCTTAATTTAACACTGGCCTGGTAAGTGAAACTGCCTTGTAATGAGTATCTTCAAGTCACAAAAAGTCTTGAAACATTTCCAAAGATAATCAGAGTTCTATAATAGAAAATTTTATCTTTTGCAATGTCACATGAAGACTTTCAAATATTTAACACCCTCTCTCATCAAAGATCAACCTCACTTTAGTTGTCATACCAAATTTCTTATTGATCTTTGATAATGGTAAATGCCTATCTTGGGAATCTTTATGTAACCAGGTCGTTTGTCACAAGATGGATATTCTTAAAACCAGAAATTAGATGCCAAATTCCAGTAGTCTAATAACAGCTTTTTAAATCACAAGATTCTTTTTTTATGACTTGTGAGTTACTTTAGACCTTTTAAAACCATTGCCCCAGCCTTTTCACTTATTCTTAGGCTGGGGATTATTTCTTTTTATCCAGCCTGCAAAAAGTTAAAGGTCAAATTTCCACCTGAAAATAGTTGGGGAGTTTCCAAACAGAAGTTGTTTCTCAATTCATCTTCCTCCTGCCTGCCTTTTACTTTCTCATCCCTTGTCTGCCATCCAATTAATGCATATCAGTTTTGTTTTGTCACCTCTGTTGAGAAATGTGATTGAGTGATTAGTCCAATTTTATGCTATTAGCTAACACATCACACATACGTAATTGAAACAAAATGCTGCAGATAGACTTGCTTGGATCTGTGCTTCAGTGATTTCTCACAAAGAGCTGATGTAAGCACCCCTTCTTCAGAAACAAAGATAACTCGGGCCAGCTACATAATTTGTGGAGCTAAGTGCCAAAAAAAAGCACATGGCTGCACCTGGAGGTGAGGAGGTCAGTCTCCTTTTCCCACAGTCAAGTGGACAGGTGACTTCCGAAAAATTGCATCCTCCAGCACGAGATGCCTGGACTGACAGTGGACAAGAGGCGGACCGGGGGTGGGAAAGAGGCTCCTGCCAGGTGGACTGCTGAGTATGTCATGGAGCTGGCAGCCTGCCTGAGGGCTGGGGTCCCCCTGACCTGCCTCCCTGCACCCACACTCAGGCTCCCTACCAGGGGCCAACCCAGTCCCCCGACCCCAGACCGAGAGCAACAGCTGCCCACAGTGGGGCAGGGGCTGGTCTGGGAGAAAGAGGGTGAGAACACTTCCAGGGGATGTAGGACACTGTGTGAATTAAAGTTCCAAACTTGTGGTACCTGCTCCGCTGGTCCATTGAACTTCACTTACAAAGCACAAACTCAAAGGTAGAGTGATTAAGTAATTTCAAGATGGTGACGCAGAGCATTAAAGCCATTTGCAAAACTACTGGATGCATACCCTTGAACCCTTCCCTGAAAGATAACCGCTTCTTCTGCTGTGAACTACTTACTTCAATTACTGTGTTTTTTCTGCTTAACGTTACAAATATTTATTCACAAGCATTTCGCCCTGCTAGATCATCCACTGATGAGCAGTCTGGTAGAAGAAGTGGTATCATTATTGGAGCTCTTACTATTATATTTATAGCTGCAGTATTGCACATAATAGGTTCATTAATTGGACAAGCAAAACAGACAGAAATACAAAGACTCAAGGAATGCTACTTAAACCCTATCTTCTATATTATTTAATTCGGGAATGGGGTACTTATGTATACAATTTCCTAATATCTGCTTGAGTATTATATCACTTTTCAGGTTTGAAGGCCCAGAGAGAATATAAGGAGGTTGCCTATTTTCCTCTGAGGGTTGCACCATGCTGTTAGTCAGTGGCTTTCAACCCTGGCTGCAGATTGCAGTCACCTGGAAATCACTTTATAAACACTGACCACTTGGGCCCTTCACCCTAAGATTGTTATTTAATTGACTGGGAGGTGAGAGCTATTCATTATAGCTTTTCAAAAGCTCTTAGAGTGAAAGGGGATTGTGGAGAGGGGTGATGCTGGTTGTGGCCTGGGGCTATCAACCAGAGCCTCTACACAAGCCTCTCAATAGGGCTTGGGCTTCTCAGAGCCTGGCATCTGGGTTCCAAGCGGGAATCTTCCAGGAGCAAATGTTAGGAGGCCCAGGTAGAAGGTTCAAGGTTTTCTCTGACCTAGTCTCAGAAATCCCAAAGCATCACTTCTGTCACATTCTACTTGTTAAGCAAGTCACTAAGGCCAACCCAGATATAAGAGGAGAGGAATTAGACTCCGCCTCTTGGTGGAGTGTCAGGATCACATTTGAGGAGAGCATACCGGATGCAAATTATCATTGCAGTTATCCCTGGGCATACAATCTGCTGCAGAGGTCATGGACCCTTTAAAGTTATTTTAGGTAGGACTGAAATAGTAACAAAATCAAGCAAATAGCCCAATGTGTGCTTTGTTCTCCATCTGTTTTTCAATTCACAAGCTAGGCCTTTATCAGCCAGTGATTCCTGACTTTGTAAAAATTCTATTCATTTTTTTAAATGTTTGTGATGATAAAAGTACATTGTCGAATTAAAAAAAAATGAAAAAAATGATAAATTAAATGGCAAAATCCCTTTATACTACTACATTTTTCTTCCCAGCCCTACTTCAAAAAAAGGCAGTGTATAAAATCTAGGATTTGGACAACCAATCTAAATCTCTAATTTTATATCAGTATATTCAAAACTCCAGAACACTGAAAAGCCAAAATTTTATCAAATCTTAACTTGGCGCTACCTCTTGGTACCTACCACTTTGATTAAGAGGCTCAATAATCCTTTGTCCAATTTGATTCATCCCAGCCACCAGGCTTATATGGTAACAGGTGTTCATCCATACCTGCCTTGCTCCAGGTCTTCCCTGGGCATGATAATGTTCTGAAACTTCACAGAGGACATTAAGTTCAGTTTGCAGAAGCACAATGGTATTGTTTTGATGTTATGAATGTTCAACCAAAGTTAGAAAACAGTAACAAAAAGTTTCCTCATTTGGCATATTTATAATACCTGTTGAGCAACCTAAACCCATTTAGGCAACCTAAACTGAGTGTACAGTACACATGATATAGAGATATTTTATGTGACTCTAAGGGGCATTCATCTTTGCTGAGGACACACTCAGCAGCACTAAATGCAGGCTACAGAAACATCTGTGCGTTTGTTTTTATCCTAGGTAAATTTATGCCTATGTCATATTTTCTTTCCAAGGACAATGAACTATAATTAGTAGCAGAATCCTTGGATACATCACTAGGCCAGTCTTAAAGTACACATTGGTACATTCATTTCATGGGCCAAGATTCAGCCATAGGAGAGAATCATGAAATTGCACTGCAGGCAGTCAGAGTTACTGCTACTCTTCAAAGGTGTTAGGCTGTTGTCCTTTGGGGCATTATTTTTTTTCTGATTGAGGGTCTCCCTGTACACTTCCACATGGCTTTCTCTTGCCTTTTTTTTTTTTTGAATAAATAATTGGTCCTCTTCACCCTTCCTTCATCTTGATATCTCTTTGGCTATTTACAGTGCAAGAATGAACACATCGTCCTACTTTCCACTTCTCAGTGTCTCTAAGGGAAAGATCACCTCCTTTAGTACCACTCAGAGTACTCAACAAAAAAGTGTAGGTTCTTGGACCTACTCCAGATCCATGGAATCAGTAAAATGCCCACAAATCTGCATTTTAACAGGTTTCCCAGTTGACTCTTATTCACAAGAAATTTTGAAACTTACTGCCCTAGAGCCTTGCTATTTAAAGTACAATCCTAGTACCAGCAGCCTGGGCATCCCTGGGGAGCTTGTTAGGAATGCAGAATCCCAAGCCCTACCCCACACCTCCTGAATCAGAATCTGCATTTTAGCAATAAGCCCCAATAATTGATATGCACTTAAAGTCTGAAAAGCATGGATGTTGACAGTTCAGTTCAAATTCCTAAGGCTGTCAAACAAGGCTCAACATAATAGTTGCTACCTATGTCTCCAGCTCCTTCTTCTGCCCTTTCCCCCACGTACACACTCCATTTGAGTCATTCTCAACTAGGAAGATAAGCCTTTTAAAATTGTGGATATTCTATCATTTTTGAGCTACAAAATAACAAATTCTGTTCATAGCATATTTAGGTTCAACCTAAGTACTTGCAGTTCCTTGTATAAGGGTTTATGCTTCAGAATTCCTTGCCTTTGGACATTGTGAACTTCTGCTGCAATATCCCTTTTCCCACTTGGTGAATCGTCATTCATTCTTGAAGACAATCCTTCTATAAAGCTGACTTACATCTGCACATCTGAGGTCCTTGCAGGCTTTTTCCTGTTTATTGTCCATGGCAATGCCTAGAATCTATAAGATGTTCAATTAATATTTGTTAAATGAATGAGTGAATAAATGAATGAATATTTCACATGTTTTCAAACTATCTTCTCCAACACCACAGATTTACTGCTGGTGATGGATTATAACTTCCTTTGTAGCAGCTAATATCAAAAGAAAAGAGAGTAGAAATATATTTTCAATTTTAAATATAAGTGATAGATAAGTGTGCTTGCATGATGCAAAATATCTCTCCCTAAAAAGTTGTAAACTAATTACAGTCTTAGTCAAACAAATTATACCTTTAAGGGAAATGCTCATCTTTCTAAGATTTGAACCCGACAGTATATTCTTTTTTTTTTTTTTTTTTTTTAGCAAACAGAAGGTTTATAGTTTATTTGGTCCAAATGTCTCATTTTACAGATAAAGATCCTGAGGCCCAGGAGGTTAAGATGGCACCTAATCTTATTTTTCTTTTAACTTTTTATTTTGTATTGGAGTATAGCCAATTAACAATGTTGTGATAGTTTCAGGTGCACAGCAAAGCGACTCGGCCATACATATACATGTATCCATTCTCCCCCAGACTCCCCTCCCATCTGCCACGTAACACTGAGCAGAGTTCCCTGTGCTATACAGTAGGTACTTGTTGGTTATCCCTTTTATTTTATTTTATTTTTTAACATCTTTATTAGAGTATAATTGCTTTACAATGGTGTGTTAGTTTCTGCTTTATAACAAAGTGAATCAGTTATACATATACATATGTTCCCATATCTCTTCCCTCTTGCATCTCCCTCCCTCCCACCCTCCCTATCCCACCCCTCTAGGTGGTCACAAAGCACAGAGCTGATCTCCCTGTGCTATGCAGTTGCTTCCCACTAGTTATCTATTTTACGTTTGGTAGTGTATATATGTCCATGCCACTCTCACTTTGTCACATTTTACCCTTCCCCCTCCCCATATCCTCAAGTCCATTCTCTAGTAGGTCTGTGTCTTTATTCCCGTCTTGCCACTAGGTTCTTCATGACCTTTTTTTTCCCCCTTAGATTCCATATATATGTGTTAGCATACTGTATTTGTTTTTCTTTCTGACTTACTTCACTCTGTATAACAGACTCTAACTCCATCCACCGCACTACAAATAACTCAATTCCGTTACTTTTTATGGCTGAGTAATAGTCCATTGTATATATGTACCACATCTTCTTTATCCATTCATCCGATGATGGACACTTATGTTGCTTCCATGTCCTGGCTATTGTAAATAGAGCTGCAGTGAACATTTTGGTACATGACTCTTTTTGAATTATGGTTTTCTCAGGGTATATGCCCAGTAGTGGGATTGCTGGGTCGTATGGTAGTTCTATTTTTAGTTTCTTAAGGAACCTCCATACTGTTCTCCATAGTGGCTGTATCAATTTACATTCCCACCAACAGTGCAAGAGTGTTCCCTTTTCTCCACACCCTCTCCAGCATTTATTGTTTCTAGATTTTTTGTTGATGGCCATTCTGACCGGTGTGAGATGATATCTCATTGTAGTTTTGATTTGCATTTCTCTAATGATTAATGATGTTGAGCATTCTTTCATGTGTCTGTTGGCAATCTGTATATCTTCTTTGGAGAAATGTCTATTTAGTTCTTCTGCCCATTTTTGGATTGGGTTGTTTGTTTTTTTGTTATTGAGCTGCATGAGCTGCTTGTAAATTTTGGAGATTAATCCTTTGTCAGTTGCTTCATTTGCAAATATTTTCTCCCATTCTGAGGGTTGTCTTTTGGTCTTGTTTATGGTTTCCTTTTTTGTGCAAAAGCTTTTAAGTTTCATTAGGTCCCATTTCTTTAATTTTGTTTTTATTTCCATTTCTCTAGGAGGTGGGTCAAAAAGGATCTTGCTGTGCTTTATGTCATAGAGTGTTCTGCCTATGTTTTCCTCTAAGAGTTTGATAGTGTCTGGCCTACATTTAGGTCTTTAATCCATTTTGAGTTTATTTTTGTGTATGGTGTCAGGGAGTCTTCTAATTTCATACTTTTACATGTACCTGTCCAGTTTTCCCAGCACCACTTATTGAAGAGGCTGTCTTTTCTCCACTGTATATGCTTTCCTCCTTTATCAAAGATAAGGTGACCATATGTGCGTGGGTTTATCTCTGGGCTTTCTATCCTGTTCCATTGATCTATGTTTCTGTTTTTGTGCCAGTACCATACTGTCTTGATTACTGTAGCTTTGTAGTATAGTCTGAAGTCAGGGAGCCTGATTCCTCCAGCTCCATTTTTCGTTCTCAAGAATTCTTTGGCTATTCGGTGTCTTTTGTGTTTCCATACAAATTGTGAAATTTTTTGTTCTAGTTCTGTGAAAAATGCCAGTGGTAGTTTGATAGGGATTGCATTGAATCTGTAGATTCCTTTGGGTAGTAGAGTCATTTTCACAATGTTGATTCTTCCAATCCAAGAACATGGTATATCTCTCCATCTATTTGTATCATCTTTAATTTCTTTCATCAGTGTCTTATACTTTTCTGCATACAGGTCTTTTGTCTCCTTAGGTAGGTTTATTCCTAGATATTTTATTCTTTTTTTTGCAATGGTAAATGGGAGTGTTTACTTAATTTCACTTTCAGATTTTTCATCATTAGTGTATAGGAATGCAAGAGATTTCTGTGCATTAATTTTGTATCCTGCTACTTTACCAAATTCATTGATTAGCTCTAGTAGTTTTCTGGTAGCATCTTTAGGATTCTCTATGTATAGTATCATGTCATCTGCAAACAGTGACAGCTTTACTTCTTCTTTTCTGATTTGGATTCCTTTTATTTGTTTTTCTTCTCTGATTGCTGTGGCTAAAAGTTCCAAAACTATGTTGAATAATAGTAGTGAGAGTGGGCAACCTTGTCTTGTTCCTCATCTTAGTGGAAATGGTTTCAGTTTTTCACCATTGAGGATGATGTTGGCTGTGGGTTTGTCAAATATGGCCTTTATTATGTTGAGGAAAGTTCCCTCTATGCCTACTCTCTGCAGGGCTTTTATCATAAATGGGTGTTGAATTTTGTCACAAGCTTTCTCTGCATCTATTGAGATGATCATATGGTTTTTCTCCTTCAGTTTGTTAATATGGTGTATCACGTTGATTGATTTGCGTATACTGAAGAATCCTTGCATTCCTGGAATAAACCCCACTTGATCATGGTGTATGATCCTTTTAATGTGCTGTTGGATTCTGTTTGCTAGTATTTTGTTGAGGATTTTTGCATCTATGTTCATCAGTGATATTGGCCTGTAGTTTTCTTTCTGTGTGACATCTTTGTCTGGTTTTGCTATCAGAGTGATGGTGACCTCGTAGAATGAGTTGGGGAGTGTTCCTCCCTCTGCAATATTTTGGAAGAGTTTGAGAAGGATAGGTGTTAGCTCTTCTCTAAATGTTTGATAGAATTCACCTGTGAAGCCATCTGGTCCTGGGCTTTTGTTTGTTGGAAGATTTTTAATCACAGTTTCAATTTCAGTGCTTGTGATTGGTCTGTTCATATTTTCTATTTCTTCCTGGTTCAGTCTCGGCAGGTTGTGCATTTCTAAGAATCTGTCCATTTCTTCCAGGTTGTCCATTTTATTGGCATAGAGTTGTTTGTAGTAATCTCTCATGATCCTTTGTATTTCTGCAGTGTCAGTTGTTACTTCTCCTTTTTCATTTCTAATTCTATTGATTTGAGTCTTCTCCCTTTTTCTCTTGATGAGTCTGGCTAATGGTTTATCAATTTTGTTTATCTTCTCAAAGAACCAGCTTTTAGTTTTATTGATCTTTGCTATTGTTTCCTTCATTTCTTTTTCATTTCTTTCTGATCTGATCTTTATGATTTCTTTCCTTCTGCTAACTTTGGGGTATTTTTGTTCTTCTTTCTCTAGTTGCTTTAGGTGCAAGGTTAGGTTGTTTATTTGAGATGTTTCCTGTTTCTTGAGGTAGGTTTGTATTGCTATAAACTTCCCTCTTAGAACTGCTTTTGCTGCATCCCATAGGTTTTGGGTCATCGTGTCTCCATTGTCATTTGTTTCTAGGTATTTTTTGATTTCCCCTTTGATTTCTTCAGTGATCACTTCGTTATTAAGTAGTGTATTGTGTAGCCTCCATGTGTTTGTATTTTTTACAGATCTTTTCCTGTAATTGATATCTAGTCTCATAGCGTTGTGGTCGGAAAAGATACTTGATACGATTTCAATTTTCTTAAATTTACCAAGGCTTGATTTGTGACCCAAGATATGATCTATTCTGGAGAATGTTCCATGAGCACTTGAGAAGAAAGTGTATTCTGTTGTTTTTGGGTGGAATCTCCTATAAATATCAATTAAGTCCATCTTGTTTAATGTATCATTTAAAGCTTGTGTTTCCTTATTTATTTTCATTTTGGATGATCTGTCCATTGGTGAAAGTGGGGTGTTAAAGTCCCCTACTATGATTGTGTTACTGTCGATTTCCCCTTTTATGGCTGTTAGCATTTGCCTTATGTATTGAGGTGCTCCTATGTTGGGTGCATAAATATTTACATTTGTTATATCTTCGTCGTGGATCGATCCCTTGATCATTATATAGTGTCCTTCTTTGTCTCTTGTAATAGTCTTTAAAGTCTATTTTGTCTGATATGAGAATTGCTACTCCAGCTTTCTTTTGATTTCCATTTGCATAGAATATCTTTTTCCATCCCCTCACTTTCAGTCTGTATGTGTCCCTAGGTCTGAAGTGGGTCTCTTGTAGACAACATATATACGGGTCTTGTTTTTGTATCCATTCAGCCAGTCTATGTCTTTTGGTGGGAGCATTTAATCCATTTGCATTTAAGGTAATTATCGATATGTATGTTCCTATTCCCATTATCTTAAATGTTTTGGGTTTGTTATTGTAGGTGTTTTCCTTTCTTGTGTTTCTCGCCTAGAGAAGTTCCTTTAGCATTTGTTGTAAAGCTGATTTGGTGGTGCTGAACTCTCTCAGCTTTTGCTTGTCTGTAAAGGTTTTAATTTCTCCATCAAGTCTGAATGAGATCCTTGCTGGGTAGAGTAATCTTGGTTGTAGGTTTTTCTCCTTCATCAGTTTAAATATGTCCTGCCACTCCCTTCTGCCGTGCGGAGTTTCTACTGAAAGATCAGCTGTTAACCTTATGGGGATTCCCTTGTGTGTTATTTGTTGTTTTTCCCTTGCTGCTTTTAATATGTTTTCTTTATATTTAATTTTTGATAGTTTGTTTAATATGTGTCCTGGCATGTTTCTCCTTGGATTTATCCTGTATGGGACTCTCTGTGCTTCCAGGACTTGATTAACTATTTCCTTTCCCATATTAGGGAAGTTTTCAACTATAATCTCTTCAAATATTTTCTCAGTCCCTTTCTTTTTCTCTTCTTCTTCTGGGACCCCTATAATTCGAATGTTGGTGCGTTTAATGTTGTCCCAGAGTTCTCTGAGACTGTCCTCAGTTCTTTTCATTCTTCTTTCTTTATTCTGCTCTGCAGTAGTTATTTCCACTATTTTATCTTCCAGGTCACTTATCCGTTCTTCTGCCTCAGTTATTCTGCTATTGATCCCTTCTAGAGAATTTTTAATTTCATGTATTGTGTTGTTCATCATTGTTTGTTTGCTCTTTAATTCTTCTAGGTCCTTGGTAATTGTTTCTTGTATTTTCTCTATTCTATTTCCAAGATTTTGGATCATCTTTACTATCATTATTCTGAATTCTTTTTCAGGTAGACTGCCTATTTCCTCTTCATTTGTTAGGTCTGGTGTGTTTTTACCTTGCTCCTTCATCTGCTGTGTGTTTTTCTGTCTTCTCATTTTGCTTATCTTACTGTGTTTGGGGACTCCTTTTCGCAGGCTGCAGATTCGTAGTTCCTGTTGTTTTTGGTATCTGTTCCCAGTGGCTAAGGTTGGTTCAGTGGGTTGTGTAGGCTTCCTGGTGGAGGGGACTAGTGCCTGTGTTCTGGTGGATGAGGCTGGATCTTGTCTTTCTGGTGGGCATGTCCACGTCTGGCGGTGTGTTTTGGGGTGTCTGTGGCCTTATTATGATTTTAGGCAGCCTCTCTGCTAATGGATGGGGCTGTGTTCCTGTCTTGCTAGTTGTTTGGCATAGGGTGTCCAGCACTGTAGCTTGCTGGTCGTTGAGTGAAGCTGGGTCTTGGTGTTGAGATGGAGATCTCTGGGAGATTTTCGCTGTTTGGTATTACATGGAGCTGGGAGGTCTCTTGTGGACCAGTGTCCTGAAGTTGGCTTTCCCACCTCAGAGGCACAGCCCTGATGCCTGGCTGGAGCATCAAGAGCCTTTCATCCACATGGCTCAGAATAAAAGAGAAAAAATAGAAAGAAAGAAAGAAAGAAAGAGGATAAAATAAAATAAAATGAAGTAAGATAAAATAAAATAAAGTTATTGAAATAGAAAATAATTATTAAGAAAAAAAATTTTTTTAAGTAAAAAAAAAAAACGGACAGACAGAACCCTAGGACAAATGGTGAAAGCAAAGCTATACAGAAAAAAATCTCACACAGAAGCATACACATACACACTCACAAAAAGAGGAAAAGGGGAAAAAATAATATATCTTGCTCCCAAAGTCCACCTCCTGAATTTGGGATGATTCGTTGTCTATTCAGGTATTCCACAGATGCAGGTACATCAAGTTGATTGTGGAGGTTTAATCCGCTGCTCCTGAGGCTGCTGGGAGAAATTTCCCTTTCTCTTCTTTGTTCGCACAGCTCCTGGGGTTCAGCTTTGGATTTGGACCCGCCTTTGTGTGTAGGTCGCCTGAGGGCGTCTGTTCCCCGCCCAGACAGGACGGGGTTAAAGGAGCAGCTGCTTCGGGGGCTCTGGCTCACTCAGGCCGTGGGGAGGGAGGGGTACGGAGGAGGCGGGGCGAGCCTGCGGCGTCAGAGGCCGGCGTGACGTTGCAGCAGCCTGAGGCGCGCAGTGCGTTCTCCCGGGGGATGTTGTCCCTGGATCACGGGACGCTGGCTGTGGCGGGCTGCACAGGCTCCCGGGAGGGGCGGTTTGGAGAGTGACCTGTGCTCGCACACAGGCTTCTTGGTGGCGGCAGCAGCAGCCTTAGCGTCTCACGCCCGTCTCTGGGATCCCCGCTGATAGCCGCGGCTGTGCCCGTCTCTGGAGCTCGTTTAGGCGGCGCTCTGAATCCCCTCTCCTCAGGCACCGCGAAACAGAGATAAGAAAAAGTCTCTTGCCTGTTCGGCAGCTCCAGACTTGCCCGGACTCCCTCCTGGCCAGCTGTGGCGCACTAACCCCTTCAGGCTGTGTTCACGCCGCCAACCCCAGTCCTCTCCCTGCGATCCGACCGAAGCCCGAGCCTCAGCTCCCAGCCCCCGCCCGCCCCGGCGGCTGAGCAGACAAGCCTCTCGGGCTGGTGAGTGCTGCTCGGCGCCGATCCTCTGCGCGGGAATCTCTCCGCTTTGCCCTCCACACCCCTGTGGCTGCGCTCTCCTCCGTGGCTCTGAAGCTTCCCCCCTCTGCCACCCGCAGTCTCTGCCCGCGAAGGGGCTTTCTAGTGCATGGAAACCTTTCCTCCTTCACAGCTCCCTCCCACCGGTGCAGGTCCCGTCCCTATTCTTTTGTCTCTGTTTTCTCTTTTTTCTTTTGCCCTACCCAGGTACGTGGGGAGTTTCTTGCCTTTTGGGAGGTCTGACGTCTTCTGCCAGCGTTCAGTGGGTGTTCTGTAGGAGCAGTTCCACGTGTAGATGTATTTCTGATGTATTTGTGAGGAGGAGGGTGATCTCCACGTCTTACTCTTCTGCCATCTTCTCCTCTGGGTTCAGTATATTCTTTTTATGTGTTGACTCTTAAGATGGTAATAGTCACCCCTAACTTTACTAATTTTGTAACTAGGTTTGTTGCTACTGCAGCTGATATGGGAGAGGGTTGGCAGGGCACCTCTGATTTTATTCCAGAAGAAATAGGAAAACTAGAGAACATTTTTACATTTCAAGTTTTTTTGTTTTTTGTTTTTTTTTCCATGATATGACTATGACAAAGAACACAGCTTGGATCAGTTTCAGCTTGGCTAGAGAATACACACTACACATATGCTCTTTGACTTTGGCAATGATACCTGTGATTTAAGGATTTTCCTTTTGGTTGGCAGATTTTTCTTGAAATGAATGTATCCTTGATGAAAATGAGATCTTAATGAAACCTTAATTCAGACACTGCAAAATCACACACATATTCTATGTATATAAAAATAAAAAAACTGAATAGAAATTTTCACTTTATACCAAATACTAACAGATACATTTCCCCAGATGGCTTGCTCAGTTCCAATTATCCATTTCAATAAAAAACACTTTTCTTTTTATATTTTCCTACTTGCAAAAATGTTTGTTTATTATAAAAAATATAAATTCTTTGGAAATGTAGCAGAAAGTTCTAGTCTGTGGTAATAATCACTTTAACATTTTAGTATATAATCTCCCAGATTTAGTTCTCTGTAGATATTACAATATTTATGTTATAATCCAAAGAAGCATGAACCACTGGATCTAAAATGTGCACTGCAAGGAACCTATGTGTTTCTGGCCCACAGTCGTGAAGCATTTTTGATCCAGTGGTTCATGCTATAAATGAGACATACTCATTGAGGGCAAGGGATGT
This sequence comes from Balaenoptera borealis, assembly GCF_965194805.1. NCBI lineage: Eukaryota > Metazoa > Chordata > Mammalia > Artiodactyla > Balaenopteridae > Balaenoptera > Balaenoptera borealis. The sequence goes on along the minus strand of NC_138862.1, from coordinate 97,835,737 downwards.
ACTTTTTCCTTTTTGTGTTTTGCATGTATATAAACATTTATAGTTTATTAACATATACTTTCAGCAGTAAAATATTACAAATTAATATAGTGTTAAATGAAATGATTACTTCAGAGTTTCATTTAACTTTGTGTTTATATCTTTTTCTGGAATGTTGTGAAGTTTTAACACTTATTCTTTTTCATGAGAAAATGATTAGCAGAATTTTGTGAAAACTAATTGTTAAATAATTATTTTTCTTGCCAACTGGGGAACATTTCTAAATTGGGAGCACTAATTTGTCTAGGATTCTTTGAACTATATTGTTTCTAAAGGAAAAATGGAAAAACTAGTGGTCATTTACTAGTGAGTTTTCTTAAGCAAGAAATTGTTAGCCCTTTTTCATTCTCATATTTTGCACTTCACTCTTTTTATTTGACAATAGTTTATGCCAATTCAAATGCTTTCTAATTTCTTGAGTTTGAGTTTACTTGTTTAAATTATCATCATTATTTAGAAGTTACCACAAGTGAAAATTCCCACTTTCCATTTTCTTTTCCAAGGTATGTGTGACTTACAGAAAATCTACTAAACCCATTTACACACACACACACACACACACACACACACACAGATATACATTTAGTCACAGATACTGGAAGCATATTTCAAGTTCAGGGTCAAGGCCTAAGAGTTTCAATTGATTAAACTTAATGAGGATAAGGCATTTGAGACACTTGAATAGAGAATGATATTCATAGTTCCAATGATTATATGATAATTATAAAAAGTGGACCCAATGACCTTTACTCTGTAAAATTCTCTAAATAAGGAAAAAAAATCAAGTTATTATCCTTATATGATATTGTTCTTTAAGATGACTCCTAAAATGGACTTTTCATAATAATTACCTTGGAAAACTTTTGAAATGTGATTCATCAATAGCTGTGGGCTAGATTTAAGGCTTGGATCAAGGTCAGGAATAAAATCACTTTGCTCAGCAAGAATATTACCTTTGTAACTGAAATCGGAAAAAACATACACTAAGTATTTTTACTTCATTTCTCTGGTGAGTGGGAGATTCTTTGTTTTTATTTCCTCCTATCTTTTTAAGAAAATGAAAAGGAAATATAGGCCCTTCTCCCTAGGACTGTATGGTCTAAATCAGAAATGTAAGAGGCAAAATTGACCTGTGTCTTTGAGTTTTGAAGAAACTGGATTTTGAAAAATGAAGTATGTTCCTTCTTTAGGGGACACTGTCATATGTAACTGTAAGTCTTTAATTATCTTAAATATCTGCTCAATTTATGAAAATGTCTTTATTAAGCTGATTACTTTGCAACAGTGAAGTCCAACTTTGTTGTGTTCTACTTGGCTTTGAAATGTCACAGCTGTGATGACCCTCTGCTCAGTAGTGGCAATGGTCCCTGGCATCCTTGAGGAATCTGGAGATCAGAGATGAGTACAATACAGAGTGTTTTATTGAAGTCTACCATGAAAAAAATGTGTGGTTTTTAAACTCAATAACCACATATACCAAGCCCTGTAATAGAGATGTTTCTTGCCTCTGTGGGACTTTCAGTCTGCAGAATTTCAAATTTGGGAATTAGGGTTTATGAGGGAAAAGAATCAGATGCTGTGAGGGAAAATAATGATATGTGTGGAGCTAGTGGGAGCTGGGGGTATTTTACGTTGGTTACAGGTGTTAGAGAAGAACTTTTTGAACAGGTATTACCATAGATTGGGGTCCTAGGAAACAGACTCTGAGATTTGAGGTCAAGAGGTTGATTGTGGAGTACTTTTGAGGATGACATGGTGAGGGATGAGAGAAGCAGAACTGAGCAGAGGTTGAACTGTGGTGCAGTTTCGACGGAGGCTTAGCCATTCCTATGGAGAGCTCGAGAGCTGAGGTGGTCCCTCCGAGCTGTCCCTGCCTTGAAGCAAGGGGGGCTGGCTTGGGCTTTCTACAATATCCACTGCCCCCATACACCTTCCCAGGCATTGGGATGGGCTGCCCCTCAAGAGAGATCATCTTGGGCAAGATTGCTCTTCTCAAATGAGGATAACGCCTGGTTAGAAACTCAGTCCCCGCCACTCCCAGCAACACAGGGGCAAGCACCTCAGTTCTAAAGAGGAATCAAGGCAGCACACCAGAGCATCCACTCTAGCTATAACTGATACCTGAAGAATGAGAAAGCCACGGCCAAATGAAAATGGAGGAGAAGTGCTTTCTAGACAGATAAAGCATCGTGGGTAAAGGCCCCGAATTGGCAAAAACCTCCAGCTATTGAAGTAACTAAGAGTGTCAGTGGGGCTACTGCTATTACTATATGGAGAATGGGTTTGGTAGGAATATGAATGAAAGTCAGGACATTGCTATGGTTCAAGGAAAATAAAATGGTGGCTTAGATATGATGGTAACAATAAATAGGAAGGAAGGCATGTATTTTCAAATTATATTTGAAAGTAGAATCAATAGAACTTGGTGATAGATTGGGTGGTGGTGGAGTGAGTGAGGAGGGCTCAAGGATATTTTCCACATTTCCGGCTTGAGCAGCTAAGTGAAAGGTGGTGCAGTTTACTAAGATGGAGGATATTGGGGAAGGAACAGGTTTCAGAAGACTATTATAAAAGAGTGATTTGACTGAGTTAATATAAATCAAAATACAACTAAATCACACTTCCTTTGGAACACTGTACAACCTGTGGCTCTCCTTCCCATGACTGAAACATTTCCTAAAAAACAGCAGAGTCATTACTGGGAACTACAAGAGAAACAACATTGCAGTGTAGAGTTTGTATCAATTCAGAAATGCCTGTCCTTTGACGTTTCATTGTATTCTGTAGCGCCTGTATTCTGTATTCTGTTGTTATATGATAACAACAACAAAGTTCCAGATGGTTCTGGGTACTCTGTATGGATGTCTTGGCACAGAGCCTCTCACTTTAGATATCCATCATGCAAAACATCCCTATTCATTCGATCACTTATTCAACTGTTATATATATATATATATATTTTTTTTTTGTACTTACAGTGTGCCAGAGACTATCCTAATGTGCTGGAAGACAGTTCTGAACATGGCAAAAAAGGTGCCTGAGCTCCTCAGGAAGCTTACAGTCTCAACAAGTGAAAAAGACAATAAACATGTGAGTAACAAACTAAATAAAATCATTTCAGATAGTGATTAATAGATAAAAATAAAAAAGGCAGTGTGGTGATGAGTTCTCAGTACGATGGGGGAGTGCAGTATTCGAGAGGGCAGATGCGGAAAGCTTCTTCCAGGAGGTGACAGGCAAGTTGAAAACTGAACCATAAGAAGGAGCCATTAGGTGAAGGTGCGGGCTATCTTTCATGGCAAAGGGAAGAGAAAATTCAGTTACCCGATGTGGAAGCGAGCTGGGCGTGTTTGAGAAGCAGAAGGAAGACCAGTTGTGCTGAAGCATAAGTGACATGGTGACTAGCAGGACATGAAGTGAGAGAAGTAATTTGGGAAGTGTTTGGGAAGCCATGGAAAGGATGTTGTCATTCAAAGAGCACTGCAAAGGCACTGTAAAGTTTAAGTAGCTCAGTGACCTGATCTGATTGCTATTTTCAAAAGATCACTTTGGCTGGTAAGGAGAATGGATTTTAAAGGGGACATGGGTGGAGAGGGAAGAAGCTCTTTAGGAGGACCTGGCAGTTGGCAGAAACAACATGAGTGTGACTTGGACTAAGGTGATAGTATTGGAGCTGGAGAGAAGAACGGTTCTAAACAGCTTTTGGAAGCAGATCGAATGGGTATTACTCCCAGGCGGGATCTGGAGGTGAGGGAAATGTCAATTTTTCACTTGAGCAGCAGGGGGAAGCTGGTAGAGTACAGCAAGAAATGGGAGTCTGTGGAAAGAACAGTTTTGCACAAAGAGACCAAATATTTTCATATAGAGAGGTCAAGGATGCTATTGGGCTTTGTCTGGAGATGAAGGAAAGAAGTTTGAGTCAAAACTGTAAGTCCAGGGGTCTTCGATGGATAGCTATTAATTAATACTATGACTGGCATCACCTCCAGAGAGAGAATAAAAAAAGAAAGAATAGGGCTCAGGGCCAAAGCCAGGGGGAGCCTGTCTTGTAGAGCTCTGGAAGAAAAGAGTCCAGAAAAGACCTATGCACACCCTTTGGTGTAGGTGTGTCACAGAATGACTTTTCATTACGTACTGAGCTCGATGGAAAACCAGAAGAGGGCACTGTCACAGAAACCTATAAGAAAAAAAAAAGTTTCAATCAAGAGAAGACAGTCAAAGGTATTGGTATCAGCTCCTACTGAACAATGAGGGCTGCCAATAAGAATGTCACTGGTAGGCTTGGTAACAGCAGTTCAGTGGAGGGGAGGGAACTGAAACCTGATTATGGAAGACTGAATGGGAGACAATAAACTGCAAACGCCAGTGAGCCACTCTTTTGATAAGTTGTATTTACTGAGAAAGTGAGCAGAGAAGGGCAGTGGTCGAGAAGGAAGGAATGAGGAGACCAGAAATGGGTTTTCTAAGAAAAAGACCTTAGCGAAGTTTGTATGCTCATGGACATACTCCAGCTGAAAGAGAACAAATGAAGATGCAGGAGAGAAGGGGATAATTTACGGAGTGATGTCCCCAAGAGGTGTATCGGGTGGAGAACCAGGGCTCAAGTGAAGAGAGCAGACTTCCATCTGAGCAGGGCCAGGATGTGTCTTCCAGACAAGGAATGCAAAGAATGTTCATACAGATGCAGAGAGACTGGCGGGTTTAGTGGTGAGAAGATGAAAGTGTTTCTGCTCTGTTGCATCCATGTTTTTCTCCCATGAACCGTGAGGCACTGAGAACGGCAGGGGTGATTGCAGAGGCAGGTGTGTTGGAAGTGTAGATCAGAGGAATACCCAAACAATAAATCTTGTGTACCTTTTGCAAGAAAGGTTATCACCAATTAACTGAATTTAGTAGAAATGGAAGTATGGAATGAGAGAAACCTGCAGGAGTGCCTAATGCTGATCATAAAGAGTAAACAATACTAACCACAGTAGTGAAGTTCCCTCAAGTATGATTGATACATTTCCATTGCTCTTAATAAGAAGTAACTATTTCTAATTGCTGAAAATTATGGACACATTCACTTAAGTTTAGTATGAGTTTCCTTTAAGTTTGTAAATTTAGTGGGAATATTTTCACTATTAGTTTTGTTGTGACCTTATTGAAACCAAGAAAATATTTCTTTAGGGAAGAGGGTTTTCAATTTAATGTGCCTTTTCTTCTCCATAAATAAGGAATGAACACCCCTTTCAGAGCCCGTGAAAGGTCACTTATAAAATATATATTTTAGGGCAATAAAACTCATATATTGATCTTGTACCTCTGCATCCTCAACTCATTTTCCTCTTTCAGCTTCATATGAAGATCACAAGGGGGGCACAACCTGCCTTTAGAAGTGCTTTTGAGAGCAGATTTTATCATGCTTGATATAATTCCTGTTCTAGAACCTAGTCTATCATCATGAGAACAGATCATTCTGATGTGGTATCTCGAGCATGGTTGTCACACCTTTCTGGATAACTCTGAGAAGTAGGAAGGAAGGTCAATTCTAGCTGAAAATAATCCTCTGTTCTGTTTTTAGTGATGTTGCTTGTTTATTTAATAGCTGATAAGCAGGAAACCAAACCTGGGTTTTGTGATAGAGGGAAAGAAATTACCTGCCCAAATTTCTACCACCCCCAAATATGTGTATTATGTACGCATGTAAGTATGTATGTATGTTTGCATGCATGTATTTCCCTTCCTCCTTGACATTGGTCTTCTAAGGATGACATTTTATTATGTAATATGATTGCTTTTCTCAAGATTAAGAGCATGCAGTGGTTCTGTTTTTTTGCATTTTTAACATTCTTAAATTACAGAAAATATCTTGAGGAGTATATCACTTTATCCAATGCACAGAAGAAAATGGGGAATGGGGTATCATTGAAATTAGATATTGTGGAAGTACGGATTTGGAACGACTTAGTACTTTTTACTTAGGTTCTAAATTATTTTTTGAGAGCTGAGTTATGATTTACAAGGTGATAGTAATGAAAGTTTAGCTTTAAATCTTTCTAATTTTCAAAACTCCGAAATCTGTAACCTTTGGAGAAAAACAGAGGCAAACACCTAAAAAGTTGAAACGGTACCTGGGTACATAGAGTAAAGCAAATATGACCAAAAATTTTAACGATCTGTAGACTGGAGCCAATTTGCAAAACATTTCTGAGTCTTCAGTGATCTTATTAAAATGCAGACTCACACACAGTGTGCTGTAATGATATGCATTTAAGCACCAACTTTGCTTTGCCTCCAAGTTTGTTATTCTCATCTGCAAAAGGATTTAAAATATAAAATTCTATTTTTTATTTAATATTTATTTTGTGCCTGGGTATTAGAATGTTTGTTATTGCTTAACACTTACATATATACACATATGTATATACACATGTTCAATGCATCATATGTATATACACATGTTAAATGCATATTCTTTGGAGATATGCTAAACTATAAGTCTAGGAAATAAGTATGTACCTATCATTAATGTATAGCTTCCACTGTATATTTATGATACATGATATTTTTCTTTGTTCTTTTAGGATGATTGATTTTTGTCTCTCTGTAGCTTTTATGGTTAGATTGAGTGATGATTTTCTCTCTCAGAGGTATCCGTGGAAACATTTCTAACTGCCCGAGGCAGTCATATGCCACAGCTGGCACCATATTTAAGCTACTTCCCCATGTAAGTGCATAATTTTGTTACCTGGTGAGAAACAGCAAAGAGCTACAAAAGGAAAATTTGCAAAAATAGTCCTATTTTCACTGAGCTAATGCTGCAGCTCTATCAATTAGGCCTTTCAAGGTAGATGAAAACATTTATTTGCAAATTAAATAACTTAGAAAATTTCATCAAGACTCGGCAAAACTCAGAATGCCATTTCCTATAAGATGCAGCCACATTTCTATTGGGTATAGATGAACAGATGCTCTCTGTGACATTTAGTGGCTCCCCAGGTATTGAAAACCTTTTAAGTCAAGGAAAGACAACACTCTTAACTAAGGGATGGTCAAAGAAGATAACAAATGGAACAAAAATACTAAAAATATGAAATAATTTAAAAAAAGATATATACTGAGAAAAAAAGAAGGTGGGAGAGATGATTAATTGGAATTGGTAAATGTTTTCATTTTATTTTTCAAGGTTTAGCTCTGATTTCCTTATTGCTAAACGATAAAGCTTCCTAATGAAGTAACAGGAATATTTGCTGTCTGGATTAGTATGATGTCAATAGTTTAAACCCAGGATGATGATTTAGTAAAAAACAAACAAACAAACAAAAAAAAACCCAAAAAACAGAAAACAGCCATCTGCTTCAAGTGACATTTTGGAAATTACCTAAAAAAGTCTATTTTTAAAGTTTTGTACTTTTGAAATTACTGCCTATTTCTTAACAACTCCCTCAAAATTCGTTTCTGTTCCAAAGAGAAGAAATACAAAAATATTTGCAGTCACACTGTGCCAAACCACTATCTAATGTGATATGCTCCCTGGCTTTCCCAATGCTGTCTTCTCCAGGGCACCTGAGGCCAGCTTCTAAACCTTTCCTGACCTTTCCAAACCTTCTACCTTCCCAATTTGGGGTCCCATTCATTAAATTCCCTACTTTCTACTTATTAATTTTTGTTTCTAATGTAAAATGATACCCTCATCCAATGGATATTTATCTCCTTGAAAAAAAAACACAGTTCAAGGCATCAGTAGACATGTTTGTCCCTATGGGAGGGAATGATTTGCTGCTTCTTTTCCCCTCCATCCTTACCAAATTACACTGGGTTGAAATCTGCTACTTTCACTCGTGCAGCTTGACCCTACATCTCTCGACAGAGAATTGAACTGTCAGCCTTTGAAATAACAGAATATTTTAGGTGGTGAGGTTTTATTTTTTTCTTCTAGGAGGATCATACTGAAAAACATACCACTTTATATGGAGAGACAAACCCCAAATTCTAATAGAATAGTAAGAACAGTGCCTCTTTCAAAATCGCATTTATGAATAAAGTGAATAGTTCATGTAATTCATTTGAGGGAAAAGTTTCTTTCAAGAACACTAATAGACAACAAGATAATTAAGCTTTGGGGGAGTGGAAGATTGAGAGAAATAGGGCTGTTTTGATTCTGGGTAGATAGTGAAAGAAAATTTCTCATAAAAATGTAAAAATATGGTTATTTTTATTAGATAAGAAAATAAGAGACTGGGCTGGAGGTCAATGAGTAACGTTACTTTTAGGAAATGTTAATTTTTACTCTGAGTTCTGGAAAAAGACCAGAAATAATAGTTAGCTTGCTACAAATATCTTCCAGATTTTCTCATATTCGTACGTATATAATGTACGAATACGGACTAGCCAGGTCATCTCTCAGCTGGTGGTTGAGGTAGTTTGTCCAGCTGGGCCAGCTGTTTGACAGGCTAAAAATAGAAAGACTAGAAGAGTCAATTTTAAGGGACAAAGGACTTAATGATAGTTAATAGGAATTCAAGGTAATGCCAACTCTTCAGATATTCAGAGAGGGCCAACAAATAGTACAATCAATGCCAAGTTTGAACAGCAGATTCAATCCAGGCACAAGCTAAGCATCTGTGGTTCTCTGCTGGTTGATCATGTCAAGAAAAGTTGAACAAAGTTTTAGGGATTTGGCTTTCATGGAGCTCAAAACTAACCTAATGAAGGAAACCATGTTTAATAAAAATAATACAAAATTATGAATGCAAAATTAGACCCAGGGCCTTAGAATGGGCTCATGGAGGTGAGGAAGCTGAAGCTTAAATTTCAGAAACTCATCTTAAATCCATCTGAGTCCAGAATGATGCCCTTGTCAGCTTTAAAGGCAGGTCATTCCAGAGGGAGTAAGAGCCGCTGTAGAAACGAGTCAAGGAATTGACTTCATGATGGATCAGTAGTTCTCAGCCAGAACTGAATGTTAGAGTCAGCTGGGGGACTTTCAAATAAAACATGCCTGGGCTCCAGATTTCCACCCAAGTAATCTGGGTTGGTGCCAAGTCATTGGTATTATTTAGACCCTCTCCTCCACGTAGTTGTAAAATGCAGCCAAGGCTGAAATCTACTGATAGTTCATCATAATGGTGGTGAAGATGATTTTGTTGTTGTCACGTATGGAACATCTAACTTGCGTGAGAAGATACAGTATCAAACACTTGACAGGCATTATCTTCTTAGTATTCATGACCCCCAGAGGTACATTTGTCATCAGCATTCTAACATGAGGATTCTGAGGCTCAAGGAAGTGGCTTGGGTCATACAGCAAAAGTGAGATCTAAATGCAGGAGCCAGGATCTCAACTCTAGTCTGGCCAGTTTTCAGGCTCTTTTTATTGCTCTATATTTCTACCTCCTTAGACAATAACATCTCTGAGAGGGCCAGAGAGAGCTCAAGACCTCGTAGATTGAGCCAGGGAGTGACTGACTGCCAGTAGGGGATTTTGTACAGACTGCCTGCCTGCCTGCCTGCCAAAGAATTCTTGGAAACCCAGGAATACTCCCACAGGCCCATGGAGCAGAGGTGACTATTAACTACTTCTGGATCTCAAAGGTGTTATGTGGAGGCTGAAGTTATCCTTTTTTTGGGTCCTTATTCTTACCCTCCCAGCCCCAGCAATGAGGGTTAAATTCACCGTCAGAAACAACGGCACAACAAGCCTTTCTCACCCCTTTTCTCCTCATTCACTGGGTCCCTTTTGTTGCTCACAGAGGGTTCCTTGCTTCCTGGCTCTATATCGCTGCTCCTGTCTACAGATAACTTTTTAAAAATTTTCTACATTACTACCTTCCATGACCCTCCGTTTCTCTCTCTGCTTCAACTGTAGGCTAATGAAGTGTGTTTGTATATACCTTGTACATACATGGATACACACCTAACTTCCCTCCCAAAATTCCTGGCTTAAAGTCTTGAGCTTTGTTATTCAGCTACTCAGGTGAAGGGCCTGAAGCTGCTCTCAATTTCTTATAGCACTTAATTTTAAAATTACTTGCTCCTGTTTTGGTAATTCTTTTTTCCCTGATAACTGGACAGTTCCATATCCTAGGAGCTGTATGAGTCCGTACCGGGCCAGGGGCAATTTGAGAAGCATCATAACTGCATTTAAGATCACCTGCAGCTACTGTCCATTCATCTGTGTCCCTAGAGCAAGTTTATGCACCATATTTTCCCCATCTAGCTGTTTATGGCTCCAAAATCAGCCAGGATCCCCACTGACCAATAAAATTCATGATGTCCATCCAAGCTTCCTAACTTGCCTGACCATGGGAGATTTTCCATGCTGGAAGTTACTTGGTGACTTGCGCTGGTTCTCCAAGAATAAATAGGCAGGAGAGATGCAGAGGAAGGGGTATGGGAGGTAGAGTCAGAGTCCTGGATTCAGATGTGCCTCTACTGCTTTCTAGTTATGGGGTCTTGGGCAAGTTATTTGCTCTGTCAACTCCTATATAAAATGGAAATAGAATGCCTATCTGATGAAATTTTTAAATGTGGTAATGTGAAAAACTCCTTTGAATCATGATTGATACATGGGGATGTCTAATATATTTTCAAATCTTATTTTAAAATAAAGTTGTTTCCCTTTTTCAAGAAAGATGTCTGCTGTTATAAATTTTTCACAGAAGTCCCCTTTCCTAGGATATCATTTTTAAAAAGTTTACTGACCCTGGTTATACTTCTCTTGTGATTCCAATAAGCTGTCAAAAAAAGAAAAGCAGTGCCCATTTTTTGAGGGATGAAGTATAGATTTAGAGATTCCAGATATTACTAAATTTTGCCACTTCTTGCCTGCTGATTTGAGTTCCAAATAATATGTAAATCAAGAGAAATCATTAGAAATATTTCAAATTCTCCTTTCTTGTTAGTGTAGCTGTGTAACATGCGTTCAAGTCAGTACTGATTTATGCATGGTACCGAATTTCTCCTTTTTGTACTGAAAATGTGCCTTTATCGCTTTCAGGTAATTGATTAGATTAAATGACAAAATCTTTTATGATGTATATGGAGCAGAAATTAAAAATATCTGATACTTTGTATCAGATATATATATTTTAGGAAAAGACAAAAGGGAAAGTAATCTACGTATTACATATTCATTCATTCATTAGATCAGCAAACTGTTACTGATTTCCTACTCTGTGCCAGGAAATGTTCTAGGTGCTACAGATATAGCTATGAACAAATCAGGCAGAAATCCCTGCTCTCATCTAACATACCACAAACAATTAAAAGGATAAAACATGAAGATGGATTTTTTTCCCTTATTTATATTGTATACTTACTATGACCAGTTAGCATGTATTTGTTCTTTTTGTTTTATAACATGCTTTCACCTAATAATTTATCTAATTAAATAGTCTTAGTAAGTTTGTGAGGGCATGCTTGTACTTCATCTATTCTATATATGAGAAAAGGCCAGATTGGAGGTAGCCTAAGTTCTCACAACAACACCAGTGTTAGAGTTGACCATGGATTTCAGATCCTGTGACTTACGGTGACACACATTCTGCTGCTTCTACAATCCTTATTTTAATATTCTTTCTTCTCCTATGATTTAACACTAAATACCATTGCCAGAAAGAATGATAGAGATCTATTTTCTTCTTGCTTTGCCACACTACAAGTGCAAAAAGTGCAATTATATCCATCCCAATTGATGGTATAGGAAAATCTAAGCATTTTAGAAGAGGAATAAAACAAAATTAGTTGTATTAATCAAACAGCCTTACACATCTGGCAGTAGCTTACATCTGATATGGATTAATTTTTAAATTTTGTTCTGGCTTTTTAGTGGTACAGAGACCACAAGAATGTTGTGTTAACTACACAGGCAGTTTAAGCTAAGTTTCAACTTTGGCTTTTATTTTTCTGTGCTTGTTAGCTTTACTCTTAGCATGATGTAGCCGTTTGACTATTCCTCATATGTAGCCTCAATGGTCTCCTTCATTGTTAGTTAACACTGAATGAGTATCTACAGGTAGATAGATGATCCCTCAAGAAGGTGACAATGTGGTAATAATTTAGAGTATCTTTGGACATGGCTTTGGAAACCAGAACCATCTGGTAAAAAATCTACATTAAAGCCTTTCTCTTCTGCCTGATAATCCTTTATGAACTATTTCATAGATGCATTTTGGTGGAGAATTTGTGGATTGAGGGGAAAGCACATTTTTATCTGTAGGACAATAACGTTCAGCTTCATCATCAGGAGCAATTGCTGAGCAGCTAAAACAGATTCTTTGCATTACTGTGAATAAATAAATGTTGATAGTATAATAGGGTGTTCTCGTCATCATGCAACAGTAAAGAAAATGGTCCATTTCTTCACTCTCTAAGAAATATCCTTTAAGAAGGAAAGGAAAAATGTCAATGTGAGGAAGCCAGGAACAAATATTCATAATCGACAACTGAGAAAAAGACTCGAGTGTTAGCATATGCACACACATACTATATTACACCCTGGACTTCTTCAGGTTACCTCTTTAGTGCCCAAAGAGCAGTAGCCATTCTACAAAATGTATGGAATGGAGTAGAAAGGTCAAAGAGCCTCAGACTTTGATTCTTTCCCTTTCTGAGCATTGGCTTTCAACATGGACGAAGAAACAAGTCAAGTCACAGTGAGGTGAATGCACTGTCAGGAAGGGACATTGTGCAGGTTTGTTTTATTTCTTTTTTAATTGTGCAAATGACATAAGAATATGATAATGAATTTTTAAAAAGAAATATTTAAGACATAATTCCACTGTATGAATTTTTTACACGATTTTTACCTATTGACCTCACTAGCAAAATTAGTGTAGAGATACTGTTCATCTTTAGAACCTTCTTACCATGTTCCTTAAATTATCTGTGTTGTCCAGTGAATGTGACTTTTTAAAATTTCAGACTGTTTACAACAACACTAAAGTTGCATGATAATTGCCAGTTTGGCTCCTCTCAGTATCTTCAGTGACTATCAAAATGCCTGGCACATAGTAGGTGCTTATAAATGTTTGTTGAGTGACTGAGTGAAACCATAGCCTAGTGTTCAAACTACTTTCTTTTCCAAGATTCTCCTCCTGTCCCCACCCCAACCCTCCAAACTATGCTCTGTTTTTCTTTACTTAGATAGAATTGACATACCATAAAATTCACCATTTTAAAGTACGCAATTCAGTGCCTTTTCGTAAATTCTCACAGTTGTGTAGCCATCATCACCATCTCATTCCAGAATATTTTTATTCCCCCGCAAAAGAAACTCCTCCCCATTCATATCCACTCCCCATTCTCCCCTCCCTCCAGCTCCTGGCAACTATTAATCTACTTTCTGTCTCTATGGATTTGCCTAGTATGGACATTCATATAAATGGAATCATATAATATGTGGCCTTTTTTCCCCCCGGCTTCTTTCAGTTAGGGTAAAGTTTTCAAGTTTTATCCATATTTTAGCTTTTATCAGTACTTCATGCCTTTTTAATGGCTGAATAATTCCATTATAAGACTATACCACATTTTGTTTATTCATTTATTAGTTAATGGACATCTTATCCATTCATCAGTGATGGTCACTTGGGTTTTTCCACTTTTTGGCTATTGTGAATAATGCTGCTACGAAAATATGTGTACAAGGTTTCTTGAGAACATATGTTTTTATTTCTCTTGGGAAGATGCCTAGTTGTAGAATTGCTGGGTCATATGATAACTATGTTTAACTTTTTAAGGAACTGATTTTCCATAGTAGTTGCATCATTTTTCATTCCCATCAGCAGTGTATGAAATTCTTGAATCTCCACATTCACATCAAAAGTTATCTCCACTTTTTAAAAGATATTATAGCCATCATAGTGGGTATGAGGTGATATCTCACTGTAGTTTTGATTTACCTTTCTTAATGACTGACTAATGATGTTGACCATCTTTTCATGTGCTTATTGGCCATTTGCATTTCTTTTTTAAACAATATTTATCTATTTATTTATTTATTTTTGGCTGTCGGGTCTTAGTTGTGGCACACGGGATCTTTGTTGGGATCTTCATTGTGGCATGCGGGATCCTCTGCTGCAGTGCGTGGTCTTCTCTCTAGTTGTGGTGCATGGGCTCAGTAGTTGTGCCGTGTGGGCTCCCTAGTTGTGGTGCGTGGGCTCCAGAGCACATGGGCTCTGTAGTTGTGGCCTGCGGGCTCTCTAGTTGTGGCCCGTGTGCTCAGTAGTTGCAGCACACAGGCTTAGTTGCCCCGTGGCATGTGAGATCTTAGTTCCCTGACTGGGGATGGAACCTGCATCCCCTGCATTGGAAGGCGGATTCTTAACCACTGGACCACCAGGCAAGTCCGCATTTGTGTTTCTTATTTGGAGAAATGTCTATTCAAATTCTTTGCCCATTTTAAAATTGGGTTATTTGTCTTTTTACTGTTGAGTTGTAAATGCTCTTTATATATTCCAGATATTAGACCCTCATTAGATATATGATTTGCAAATAGTTTCTCCCATTCTGTAGGTTGTTTTTTCACTTTCTTTCTAAGTGTCCTTTGATGGACAAAAGTTTTTACCCATGATGAGTTCCAATTTGTTTATTTTTTCTTTGGCAGCTTATGCTTTTGGTGTCGGGTCTGAAGAACCATTGCCTAGTCCAAGGTCATGAAGATTTACACCTATGTTTTCCACCAAGAATTTTATAGTTTTAGCTCTTACATTTAGGTCTTTAATCCATTTTGAATTAATTTTTGCGTATGGCATGAGGTAGGGGTCCAGCTTCATTCTTTTGCCTGTCTACATCCAGTTGTTCCACTACTATTTGCTGAAACTATGCTTTTCTAATGCCTTCAAGGCTTTTCTCTCTGTGTCTGCTAAAATATAATTTCTCCAAGGTGGCTCTTCATTATTTAAGGCAGTAATGTGGATGAATAAGTTGTTTTAATTTTAATGGTTACACCTTTATTTTAGACTTCCCATTTATAGTGAAAACATAATTCTTTCAGTAAAAGTAATATTGATTTAAAGAAAAATATTAAGAACACCATAATATGGGTGGTACTTAGATTGACAAATACAATGACAGTAAGGTTGGGTTAAGAAAAGTATGGAAAATACTGTTTAATAAGTTGGAATTGACTAATCTTTAGATATTAGAAGTTAATATATTGTTGGAGGGCAGTAAGCTGTTAAATCTTTTCAATTGATAAGACCCACAAGTTTGGCACACAATGAATGCTCACAAACAGTGATAGACACTTCCTCATACATTATTACTGCTTTTAATTTGTACTCAGTTAACTCTCCTGAAGTCACATGGCAAGGAAAGAGCAAAGCAAGATTGTGAATCTAGGTCTCTCTTACCTCTCAGCCTCTGCGGTCTCCTCTATACCAGGCTACCTTTCACGGCTTACGTCAGATGACCCTACTCTTGAGGTAGTCAGGCCATGTGAGCGCTGGATTTCAGGCAAAGGAATAGCAGTTGGGATCCTCAGTCACCTCTAAACACTGTTGAGACAGCTGTTTGACCCTCCTCTTCCCTTCCTCTTTAATCATTCTCTCCCTTCTCTCTCTCTTTTTCCTGTTTTTTCTTCTGAACAATAACTAAGAATGAACATTTTATTATCTCGTGCATGTGTGTAGTTACTTCTCGTTTACCAAGATTCACGTTTGAAATAGAGCTACAGTGATTAAAAATTACATGTTCATTGTTTTCATGAGTTATTACAAAAAGTATATAATCTCAGGTTCTGACACTTCACTTTAGTTTTGTAAAATTAATCTTGAATCCATTTATTCCTTTTCTTCTTGCCTTCTTCCTCCTTCCTTTCCTTCCTTCCTTCTTTCCTTCCTTCCATCTAAAGCACTAAGAAATCTGGAATATTAATATAAAGAAGAAGAACAACTTCTCTGTTATTTCTCCTTATCCTGAGAGACAATGAGAAGGTACATTGGCTTTTGAGTTTAAATCCTGGGACACTCCACTAATTATTAAATTTTTCTGAGTTTTTTTCCTCATAAAATGGAAGCCATAAAATCTACCTCATAGGATTATTCTGCAAATTAAATGAGATATATTTATAGTGTCTAGTCATATCCTAGGTTACCCAACAAATGCAACCATTATTAATTTTTTGCATATTATATTATCATTAATGTTATTAAACCAGAAATTACGGCAAAAATCAGAGTGCTTAGGAATCCATACATGATGAAAAACACTGGTGTTCTGTTGGTTGTTAAGTGGCTCCTTCTACAGATAGTTAGAGACTCTTGGATGTAGCAGAAACACCCGGCTAGTATTCAAAGTGTATAGATATTGGAAGTGTGCTTATGGCTCTCAAAAGATGCTATTTTGTCCTTTTATTGTCAAACATGATACTAATTAAGTCTGTTGGCAACACTTACTTATATTTTTAATAACCAGAGGTATATTAGCTAAAATAAAAGTGAAGAGTCATGATTCTTGACTGTTTCCAAAAATACCCTGATGGATTGTACACATTGTCTTTATATTAAGTAATATACACTATGCAGGATTTGTAATTATATTTCTATAGAAGAATTCTAAAGGATTTTGCAAACCATGATCCTCTGAGCATATAGAGAGAAGTTGTAAGTATTGTTTTGTCACCAGAACCTGCCTTGCTGTATGCTATTAGGTTGATGTAAAATGTACTAATGAAATTTTCAAACATTTTGGTCTGGTCTGGTACACAGTAAGTTAATACATTTTATATTGCTAGCTTGCACATATACATTCTTAAGAACAACAAAACGGTCCATCTTTGCCATGTGCAATGTTCTATATTTTTTGATCTGGTCTCTTCTATTTCATTAACTAATGTCACTAAATTGGTTTTACAACCCACTAAAATGTTGCAACCTGCAGTTTGATAAACACTTCATTTCAAGAAGTAAACACTTTGCTTTTGAATTCCTTCCGGAATCAAACCAAGGAATTGTTTGAAACACCTAGAAAAATCTTATGAAGATTTATGAACTTTTTAAAGTATTTTCCATTTTCATGCCAGATCATTCTTTTTGGTAACATGCCCCTCCTCCTTTCACATTGGTTAAAGTTACTTTTGTTTAAAATAAGAATACAGAAGCACTCAAATGCATCATGGAATTGTATTGCATTCCCTTTAAGTACAGTAAAAGATAATTCTACTGAATCTATATTATGCTCTTTCATTTTTGCCTTCATGGTTTCTATTAATTTTCCTGCATTTGATAAGGTTTGCATTTCATATGAAGTTCTTCTTAACGAACGATTTGTATTGAATGTCATATTTTAAATGTAAAAAAGAGTATATTATCACAATGAAAAGGAAGCATGTTGAATAAAAGAGCAGATGGACAGAGCCTGATTGATGTTCGGAAGTTATTTTTGCTGTGAACTCCCGTCAGCCTAGAAATCATAAAATAGAAAGGAAGCTTGGTTCAGCTCACACGCCCTTAGGGGATGTATGGAAAAGGATTTAAAATTCTGATAGAGTAACTTCAAAAATGTAGCAGCTGAAATAATTTATTTCACTACAGAGCAACCAACTGAAGTTTTACATTGAAATTATTCTTTTTGAACTTGCACATTGTAGCAGGACGGCTCAGTGGTCTCTGCACCTCTGTGCTAAGGATGCCGGGCGGCACAGCTCTGCCTTCCTGACCCAAACCAAAGAGCAGCGGCTGCTCTGGTCCCTCCTGCACCTTCTCACTGATCATTCCCTGAATAATGGGCTAAAACAACCCAAAGTCCATGATTTCAAAAAAAAAAAGGTGAAGAGGAGGAGGCTGAGGGTAATGGAGAAGTTTTTCTTTTCTTCCTTAGGAAAAGTTTCCAAAGGTTAGTTTTGGGCATTGTGTGAAAGCAATAGAAAAAGTACTGGGCATTTTTATCCGTAATGACTACCACATTCAGTTAGCTACAATTGTGACATTTGATCTGGGTGATCCTTCAGATCATCTTAGAAGAAGAAATAGAAAAGTAATGAACCAGGCAAGGGCCACCGCTAGTTTTTGATACATGACATTCTCTGTGCTCTTTATCAAGCTACGCCCGGACAGCTCCATGCGTCTCTTTGTTCTGAGTGACATTGAGATGATGACCACCAAGGAAAAAGCAGCTCTGTCACCTCTGGACAGTGTTTCCCAACCTGACCCTATCTATGATGGTTGCATGCTTCATCTCATCTAACTAAGAATATACAGAAAAATGACAGTGATGAGACCAATAAACTATAAATGAACGTCCACTGAATTAATCAAAAGCAACACATACATTTGATAAAGAGTGTATTTCTATGTATATGTATGAGAGTGTATGACCTATCATGTATTCAAGCTACACAAAAATTTACCCATAAGAATTCCCAGACTCTGTAATCACTCAACATATCTACAGTGGTCTGAAACTCACAAGTTGAAAACCATTGCTCTAAAATTTTAGAGATCACTGTCAATCAGGTGAGGAAAATGCAGCCCAAAGGGATCCCTGAATTAATCATTTAAATGGTCAGACACTAAACAATAAAAATAAAAGGAGGATGAATCAAAAATGTATTATCTAATTTGCCTTTATTGAAAACCATACCTGAGACAAATAGAGGAAGCCCAAAAGGATGGAAAATTATGTTTTTTTTTTAGATAAACATTTCCCTGGAATATACAGATTTTATTTTTTCAGATGAAATCCCGCTATCTTACTTTGATGTAAAGAAACATCAGAAGATATACTGCTGCTATGAATAATATTTATAATTTTAATAACTTTCTATGCTAATTACCTACATATGTGATTTATTATTAACAATTGCTAAGGTAGATAATTGGGACCAAAACAAACAAAAAAGACACAATGACAACAACATCAACAAAACCAAGTCTTTACATCCATTTCTGGCAAAAGTGAAAGAATTAGAATTATTTTTTAATAAGTAGAATTATTTTCAATTTATGTTATTGAGTTTTTAGTTTGTTTTTATTTAAAGAGAAAATGTTTGCATTCTAAAAAACAGTATTATGGTCAGATACAGAGCTTGAAACCTGGGAAAATTCCGCTTTGAGGCAGATGTTAATATTGAGTCACTTCCTGGTTCATAGTTAATGAGCATTTATCTAATGTTGAATAGAGATAGTCAACTGAAAAGCAATCTCTAGTTAATAAGCTTTTACAATTGAGGGTAACTTTTGTCCCCCCACCGATGAATAGCTGGATTGCATTCTATGCTAATGAAACTGTTCTTCAGTGGAGCATACAGTGATTTTCATAATTCTAGTCCTGGCTGGGATGTTGGGAAAATGGTACATAGCCAGAATAATTAAAATGGGATTTAAAGCCATATTTTGGAAGGCTTCTGTTTTTCAAGATGGTTGTTTGTGAGTGCTGTTACTTCTGAAGTCTCAAAAATTTCAGACCTGAGAGTAAATTTGGTGTTGAGGGAAGTTGTGAGTTTTGATTCAGATTCCAAATTTGCTACTACTGGCTCTGTGATCTTGACCAGTTTGCTTAATAATGTGATATATACCTTGAAGGGTTGTTAAGGAAGTTCTATATCATATCTAAAGTACTTGTCATGCTGTATTCAATAAATCATAGCTGCTATAATTACTATCACTAGCACTGCTACCAGTATAATTCACAGAGTGATTATTATTATTCCTGTATTATTTAGCAGTTGATCCTTTAAAATATACTGAAAGTAAACTCCTTTCTAATGAAGGTGTCAAGTTAAATATATCCAATACAAAGTAAACAAATGAAACTTTGAATTCATTGGTATGATGAATGGTTAATTATGAAATTTGGAAATGCTGAATATAGTAAGCTGCCTCAACAGAACAGATGAAATTCTAGAGGGACCCAGATCACCACATACATGAGTTGTTTGGTCACCTTTAGGACCTGCCCTTTTTTAAATGAATATTGCTCCTTGGGCAATCGTATACAAGGTTGTAAAATGTGTGTACATCCCTCTGAATGCCCCAGCATCCCAACCAGGGCTTCTTTCTTAATATTGTCTGGACTGCAGTATTGATTTTTCCAAGCATAATCCAACCCACAATACCCTTCCCGCTGGAAGAATAAAGTGTTTATTTTATACTGAGAAAAGAGCAGGGTGGATGGAAGCTTTGTATGGAAAAAACAAAAGAAGGAAAAGCTTAAGACACAGATAACTTGGATGTGGTAGCGGTAGGTCTCTCCACAAGATGGCACTCATTCTCCCTCCTTTATTATTTTTTCAATAGACAAAAATAAATCTGTCACTTATTTTCCACAGTCATAGAACAAATGTATTGTTGGTTTATGAATCAAATGGAGCTGGTTTCATGTAGTTTAAAAACATCCTATCATGTTTCTTATTCTTAGTAGGAATAAGTATAATTTTACCTCCTCTAAGGCTCTATTTGAATGTGAATACTGCTAATACTTAGGAGGACATACTTACCCCCACTCCCACTCCCAAATGTAACAAAACTCATATTAACCTTCTAAAAATTTTTCTGCTAAAATCTCTATGGAGTATAAACTATTAAAAACACAATTGAAAAATCAAAGGCACAAACTTCCAGTTATAAGATAAATAAGTACTAGGGATGTAATGTATGTGTTAAATATAATGAACACTGCTGAATGTTATATATGAAAGTTGTTGAGAGTAAATCCTAAGAGTTTTCATCTCAAGGAAAATTTTTTTTTTCTATTTCTTTCTTTTCTATTTCTTTAATTTTGTACCTATATGAGATGATGGATGTTCACTAAACTATCACTAATCATAATCATTTCATGATGTATATAAATCAAATCATTATGCTGTTCACCTTAAACTTATACAGTGCTGTATGTAAATTATATCTCAATAAAACTGGAATAAAAAATAAATAAAATACAACTGAAGACTAAAAATAATCAGAATCCCCTCTCTTTTTGTTCTTCTTATTATCATTTAAAAATTTAACTGGATGTACCTTTCCATTTGAAAGAAAATCCCTGATACCTCCATCTGAACATGAGTCAGAAGCATATTTACCTCCAAAGACCCTTGGGTCTCCTCACTCTTTTTAGTGATGGGAAATGTCACAAGTATATTCTTGTCACTTTAACTTCCACTGGAGTCTGTGCAATCATTCAGTTTTTCTTAAAACAGAAGAAAAACTGATTCATTAAATTTTTTTAAGATCAAATGCAAAGTAATACATGTTACTTCTTAAAACATTAAAGAAAAAATGTTATGCTGTCAGTTTCCTTAAAAATAGGCTTTGAATGATAAATGGTAAGTAAATAAATAAAAGGGAATTTAATGGGACAATTTCATGCTTCTATCTTTTAGTACTTGCATCAGATTTTCTTTCAAAAGGTTTAGAAGGTATGGAATGTATGTGGGTAAAATTATAGCTTACTTGATTTGTTAATGTGATGATAATGAGTCCCTACTGAGAAGCTCTTTTTCTTACATAGTTTTCAGTGTCTAGATTTTTTTTTTTTTTGGTAGACTTTAGAGTAGTTTATGGTGACTATACGACAAATCGCTGAAGGTTAGAGTAAATTCTTTCCTGCCTTGATCATAACAACTATTATCATGGAGTCTTTGCCTCACTTTTTAGGGTGCCAACCCTGTTGGAAGCTGATACTTCAGAATGCTTTGCCACCACATAGCGAAAGTCACACTTTGAAAGAAGGCAGAAAAATCCCGAGAGGGTTCTAAGAAGAGAAAGATATTACAGAGAGGAAACTGAGACTTATATCAGAATGTTCAAGGGAAAACAAAGCTAAAGCTTGAATGATTTTAATAAAGATAATAGATAGCGCTATACTTGTTGTATAGGCTAGACACTAAACTAAGCCCTTCCTATTTATTAACGCATTCACACTCCCAGCGTTCCTAATGTGACCAAAATCACTACCCACCCTGTTAATAGACAGGATGGCTGAGAACTAGAAAGGATGAATGGCTTGGGTTTGGAGGTAGGATTTAAATCCAGTTCTGACTTATTCCAAAGCCTATGACTTTAACCAATAGACATTCCTGACTCACTGACTTTTAGGGGCATAGAATGTTAGAATTTGACTACTGGCTTTAAACATAAGTAATATTTTTATATAAGTGTAGATCAGTTGTTCCACCCTTTCAAATTTTAAGAGAAAGTACGCTTTCAAGGAACTCGAGAGCTTTTGATGTGATGCCTGGAGGAAGTTCTTGATCCTCAGGGTGTTGAAACAGTGAACGAACTAAGAAAGTGGCTGTGTGGATCTGAATGAGAGATCTTCAAGAAGCAAGTGGTCATAACCACTTTCCTAGTCGTACGGGTCAATCTTCTAAAGAATGTAAAGAAAGGCACAGGTACCTCCTTTTAGAGATTTTTATTATGATTGTAAATGCCTTTGTGTGAAATATATTTCATACATATTGAACTCAGTCAACATCATTCTTCATTCACGTTTCACCTCTGTCAGTATAAAGCCCCAGACCTTTAAGTAGTTGGCATGACCTGACATGATCACTTTTCTTGTTAATCACTTTTTCGCATTCTCATCAATCTAGGCACACCGTCTACTTCCATTTGTGATAACTACGTGGAAGTCTCTTCCGTGCTTTAGTTTATCTAGCTATTCATAAACTGTGGGACATGTAGATGTTCTTCCCCTGCTTGTTGCTATTTTTGAGTGAGCATGTGTTGTTCCTTTTGGCTGGAGTAGGAAGAGGGATGGGGGTTTAAGAGATACGTGCAGGTTTCTTTGAAGTAAAGTTCCCAAAGTGCAATTATTCAAAAGATGTTAATAGATTTTTCACTCTTGTTAAATATTTCCAGATAGCTTTTTAGAGAGAACAAACACATTTTTAATGACTTCAGCCACCTCTAGATCCTAAATTCCAGACTCAAATTCTGAATACGTGAGCTTTTCTCAGTTTTCCAAACTGGTAAAATAAGTGAGTGCAGCTGGCCAGGTGTTTGTCCACAGAGGGTGCTGAGGAGAAACAACCTGAAAGGCACAGCCCCCATCTAGAAGGGGCAGCGTCCTCTACTCAGCATTGCCTGGATGTTGTCTTGTGAGAAGATAATTCCGGCGTTGGTATAGAACTTCAAAAATATACGGAGACTCTAGAAATCCAGGTTTTAGAGGAGATCTCACAACTTTTAAGCATTGGCAAAACAGTGGAAGTATTTTTGAAAACTGTGAGGAAAAAAATGTTTCTGGTCTGATGCAGCCCATTGACTGTCCTCCAGTTGGTGACCCTGAGGTATACATTCTAATTCCCTCAAGTCCCACATTGAGCTTTGTCATTTTTAAATTTTATTTGCCATGTCAGTAGGTATGCAAAGATACCTTAGTGTTATTTTAGTTATCATTTTTAATTGTTTGTAAGGCTGTGTTTCCCCCCCCACCTTATGATAGTCCTCTATCTCATTATTCATGTGAAATTTTGTATATCTCCTTTATTTGTGAGGCGCTGTCTGGGTACTGATTTGTATAACAGGTCAGTCCTTTATACACACACAAATGTGTGTGTGTATGATAGTATGTTTTAATCAGATATATTTATTGCATGGTCTCATTATGTTGCTTCTTTTTTTTTCTTTAACTTCTTTATTGGAGTATAATTGCTTTACAATGGTATGTTAGTTTCTGCTTTATAACAAAGTGAATCAGCTGTATGTATACATATATCCCCATATCCCCCCCCCCATCTCACGTCTCCCTCCCACCCTCCCTATCCCACCCCTCTAGGTAGTCACAAAGCACCAAGCTGATCTCCCTGTGCTATGGGGCTGCTTCCCACTAGCTATCTATTTTATATTTGGTAGTGTATATATGTCCATGCCACTCTCTCACTTCATCCCAGCTTACCCTTCCCCCTCCCCATGTCCTCAAGTCCATTCTCTACGTCTGCGTCTTTATTCCTGTCCTGCCCCTAGGTTCTTCAGAACCATTTTTCTTTTCTTTTTTTTTAGATTCCATATATATGTGTTAGCATATGGTATTTTTTTTTCTCTTTCTGACTTCACTCTGTATGACAGACTCTAGGTCCATCCACCTCACTGTAAATAACTCAATTTCAGTTCTTTTTATGGCTGAGTAATATTCCATATATATGTGTTAGCATATGGTATTTTTTTTTCTCTTTCTGACTTCACTCTGTATGACAGACTCTAGGTCCATCCACCTCACTGTAAATAACTCAATTTCATTTCTTTTTATGGCTGAGTAATATTCCATTGTATATATGTGCCACATCTTCTTTATCCATTCATCTGTCGATGGACACTTAGGTTGCTTCCATGTCCTGGCTATTGTAAATAGAGCTGCAATGAACATTGTGGTACATGACTCTTTTTGAATTATGGTTTTCTCCTGGTATATGCCCAGTAGTGGGATTGCTGGGTCATATGGTAGTTCTATTTTTAGTTTTTTAAGGAACCTCCATATTGTTCTCCATAGTGGCTGTATCAATTTACATTCCCACCAACAGTGCAAGAGGGTTCCCTTTTCTCCACACCCTCTCCAGCATTTATTGTTTGTAGATTTTTTGATGATGGCCATTCTGGCTGGTGTGAGGTGATACCTCATTGTAGTTTTGATTTGCATTTCTCTAATGATTAGTGATGTTGAGCATCCTTTCATGTGTTTGTTGGCAATCTGTATATCTTCCTTGGAGAAATGTCTGTTTACGTCTTCTGCCCATTTTTGGATTCGGTTATTTGTTTTTTTGATATTGAGCTGCATGAGCTACTTGTAAATTTTGGAGATTAATCCTTTGTCAGTTGCTTCATATGCAAATATTTTCTCCCATTCTGAGGGCTGTCTTTTCGTCTTGTTTACAGTTTCCTTTGCTGTGCAAAAGTTTTTAAGTTTCATTAGGTCCCATTTGTTTATTTTTGTTTTTATTTCCATTTCTCTAGGAGGTGGGTCAAAAAGGATCTTGCTGTGATTTATGTCATATAGTGTTCTGCCTATGTTTTCCTCTAAGAGTTTTACAGTGTCTGGCCTTACACTTAGGTCTTTAGTCCATTTTGAGTTTATTTTTGTGTATGGTGTTAGGGAGTGTTCTAATTTCATTCTTTTACATGTAGCTGTCCAGTTTTCCCAGCACCACTTATTGAAGAGACTATCTTTTCTCCATTGTATATTCTTGCCTTCTTTATCAAAAATAAGGTGACCATATGTGCATGGGATTATAGTTCAGATGCTTTAGTTTTACATATCTGTGCTCATCCATTTTGCCTCTGACAAGATTCTAATAGACTCCATTTTTTCAGTATCAGGGGTTTATCTCTTCTCCATAGCTGGAGAGGAACTGTGTTTTTTTTCTCCTAGTTTTCAAAAAAATGTTAAACTCTGACTCACCTGCAACTAATACACTGTGTGATATGAGAAATGACTCTAAGATAATTTTTTTTCTATACCAATATCACACTGGCCCAATACTATTTATTAAATAGTAATTTTTTTCTCTATTGTTAGGGATTCTTATAATCATTTGAATTGATTTTATCAATCTCGGTTGTACTTCATCAGTCTGTTTTTTGGGGGTTTTGAACTGTTTCTTAATATGTAATTATGGCTTTGTGATTTTAATCTCTGATAGAATAAATCATGCAGAGGCATATCAAATAATTTTATTCTTTGGACAAAATGATCTTTTCATGTCCTCTAATGTTTCCTTCTTCCAAAAAAAAAAAAAAAGGTGTGTTAACTTCTAAAGCCAACTAATATGGTCAAGGAGAGTTAAATGTTATGAGCTGAGAATGAATGACAGATTATTTAGGGTAACACATTATACCAAGTGAGTTTTATCAGCTGATGCAATGGTGTGATTGACAGTTTTCACTGAATCATTTTATGTATCTATGAAATTAGGAAATGAAATCGATGGTCTCTGAGTTTCCTTAGAATGCCAGAAATCCCGTGACTTTTTTTCCTAAAATAACTGTAATCATTTCGACGAGTCCAGTGTCTGACAACATATAGGCTTTGTGATGGGAAGATGAGCTGAGACATTGTCTCCTCTGGGAAACTGTCCCTAACTTCCACTACAAGCCCCATGCTCAAATCTCCTGCAGCCTCTCCTCCTCTGGACCCCCTTGGCACCCTGCACATGTTACTGCACAGACCCTGGAACAACACAGTGGAAGAAAAATAATTTCTTAAATGAATTCAGTCCAGGCAAGGCCTGTGGAGTGACCTTCACTGTTACAATACTTTCCCTTGTGGGTGGAAGCAAGAATAATTTTCCAAACCTGGAAAGTTGGAGGTTCTGGCATCACAGGAATCTGCCTGAGCTACTTTCAGGAGGCAGCTTCATCCTGGCTGTGGCTCAGATGTTTGAGATGGGAGTGAAAGCTAAAATGAGAACTGAAGTACCTGATATCCACCGTGACAAGATGAACATATGTGGATGCTTTAATCTCTCTTCTTAGTCCAGGAGGAACAGCAGGACCTGTATAGACATACAGAATTAGAAACTTAGAATATTTTGGGTCTCTATCCAAAAATCCATAAAGGATACACTAAAGTTGAAAACTTAAAGCCATTGCATCTTTGCCCTGTAATTTATTGTTCACTGCCCGTGATAAAGTGGTTATTCCTGTTACAAGAGCACGCGGTGCTGAGACTCTGGAAACTATATTTATCTAGACAATGATAATATATAACATAGCACATAGAAATGAAGATTTCCCATCTAGCATGTTTTCTGATTACATCTTAAAGAAGATCATTTTGGTAAATATATCTAAAATGAAGGTGGGGATATTTTACAGCTGTAAACCATCCTTGCATAGCAGGGATGTAGTCCATTAATTCTCAGAGCTCCAGGCAAGGCTGACAATTCATAAGTGGTAAATCCGGAGAGTTATGAAGATATTAAATCTCACATCTGGTGAGAAAATGTGTTATTTCACTGGGTTGATTGATGGACACTTTCCCATTACAGTGTAATTTGGGAAATCGCACTGTTAATTGCTAGGGTTTTAGTAAAGCTCTGTAGTTCAATTCCAATTACTTTAGTTTTGAAAAACAGAACAGCTGGATGGTAAAACTGCCTGGAGCTGTCACCGAGGGAGGGCACAAGCCAGCAACCTGACCTCTGCCATTCCTGACTTGGATTTTCTACAGAACTGTTGGGTAGTGAAATCGCAGGCTCCTGGTATTAGATCTCCTTGCCACGTGCTTTCTTCTGGCTCAGGAGCAGGTCTGTTTGCTTACCGCTCAGGTGATCACCACCCCATAATCTGGAGCCCTCCCATTATTACTCATTTGCCTCCCTCTTCACAGGGGAGAGATGAGAAAAGTTAAATCCCATCACTTCCTGATCCCTCACTGCAAGGTGATGGCTTCCTTGCTTTAGAGCCAAGTGAAGTTTTCAACCTCCCCCTCAGAGATTTATTTTGCTGTCATATTGACCTTTCAAGTCTCTGTCTATGGGGCAAATTACATGTCTGCACACATGACCTCGTTGTCTCTGTCTAAATATAGAAAGAACAACTCCAGTTGTGGTTTGGAAATGACCTGGTACCAGCAGTTAACTGTAATCAAATTGGGCGATTCAGCGCTCACTCCCCACATCTACCAGGCTTACTGACTGAGCCAGATGCGGATCAGATGCTTTTTTGGTTAATGTACTCTGGGCTCCAGGAGGCTCTTCCTTGCTTGGTGCAGCTGGGAATATATAAGGGGCTTTCTTCAGGAGTTTCAGGATTTACGGGCCATAATGAAATGAAGGCATGGCAACTCTGAAAATATCTCGATGAGGACAAAAGTTGGGGAAGGGTTTCAAGGAGAAATATTTGTGAAGAGAAGGAAAGTTTTGTTGTGCAGATGGGAAATTTAGAAAAAACAGTGTCTTGCCTTTCTAGAATCTCTTCTTACTTTTCAATATATATTTTTGATACTGTAAATTCAGACTAAATTTTTTTTAATGCCCTGTTAAATTAATGCTCTTGAAATATGTGTTCAGTATATTTTGACAGGGCAAGCTGAAAGGCAGGGGCTGCAGAGGAATCTTTCCTCTCTGGAAGCTGTCCTGAGCAGTGTACTCTGGCCCCAGGACTACATGATACTCAGCTAAACAAATACCTGCTCCAACTACTATTACTCTTTGGGGAATCCTTTCTGGGAACCTTACTCCCCCTCCTTCCCTCAGAGGCTTGCAGTACGGTGACTATATATCTCTGTGGTCTGTGCCTTGTTCTAACACAATTATTAACACCCCCTTTAACTCTCAAAAGAATCTGAAATAGGATAATAGATTATATAGTCACCCTGCTCATCAATGTATGTCTTTTGAACCACAAACAGTATTGAACCTGAAAGAAAATCTGATAAGTAAAAATTTCTCAGTCTCCCTCGATTGCCCTGTCCTGTTCTTTACCTTTGTAGACAGATACCCCAGGGAGTGACCCATCCCTCACTCAAGCCACTCATAAAATCCCCAAGTCATGGAAATTTATGTTTAGTGGAACCCTTAAAACAAATAAGTAAAAATCCTCACTGCAAATTAAAGGGATTGACTACTTTCAAAAGCCAAGACTTAATGGTATTCATAAACGTTCGTTGTTGTCATTTGTCATTATTTTTTTACTTTGTATTTTGTATCAGTGGCAAACCTGTCACTTCTGACATCTTGAAACACTACCTTTCTAAGCTGTTGAATTATCTCCTCTAACTCTTTTCTTCCTTACACTTAACAGGCCCATTACTTTTACTCTTCTCTTGTAGGTCCTCTTTTCTACCTTCTCACCCCTGGGTGTCTGTCCTGTTGCCTTTCCAGCTAGCATCTGGCTCATTTCTTTTCTGAAGACTGGACAGAGCTTTTGAACAAGGTGTGTCTGGTGGTGAGCAGAGGTAAGATTGTTTATGTGTACCTTTTTGAGGGAGCCCAAACACTGCCAGCTGCATTCCTAATGTGCATTTTATCAGTGGAGACTTGACTCTTCATTATACCCCTCCAAAGCCATTTCTTGACAGTATGGATTTTACTATCTTGTTTAAGTGTATGCACTAGATATTTTTCTTCATTGAAATTAATTTACAGTCAGCCTTCTGTATCCAGTTTCTGCATCTGTGGGTTCAACCAACCACAAATCAAAAATATATGGAAAAAAAATTCCAGACAGTTTGAAAAAGCAAAACTTGAATTTGCTGCACACTGGCAACTATTTACATAGCATTTACATTTGTATCAGGTATTATAAGTACTCTAGATGATTTAAAGTAGACTGGAGGATGTACACAGATTATATGCAGATACTATGCCATTTTATATAAGGGACTTGAGCATCCACAGATTTTGGCATCTGTAGGGGAATTGGAACCAATCCCCTGTAAATACTGAGAGACGAGTGTACTTATACCCCTAATAATCAGGGCCATTTATTTAGATTCTAGTTTGTACTGTCAACCAAACTAATAATGCAGGAGGCTGCAAGTAAAAAAATGGTTTATTTGGGGTTTTAAGAATTGCAATTCGAGAGACCCACGTTCTGGTAACCTGAAAGAGTGCTTTGAGGAAGGGAAAGAGTCAGAGGCTTATAAAGACAGAAACCCACTAGGCTGTTAAAAGTTGCCTGGTGAGTATTGTGATTAACTTTGATGCTAGTCAGAAAATATTTGCCCGTAAGGAATCATGAGTTATTTTAGGATAAGGGCCTGATAAGTATCTTGAATTTCTGGTGGGTGTTCTGGATGACTTCATCAGGTCAATAGGTTGGATTCCATTTAGGCTGAGATGGTGCGTAAGTCACACTTCCTTATTGGCCGCTTGGCTCCATTGAAGAGAGCTCTCTTAGCAATACCAACTCCATTTTGATTTTCCTTTCACAGTACACAATCTTGATCTTCCAGAAAGTGCCCAAGATTCAGTTATATTTCATTCCCTTCCTTTCCAAAACTGCTATTATGCAGAAAATTGGTTTTTTTTTAAATTTTAGTAATTTAGTTATTCATAGTTCTGTAATCATTTCCCATGTGTGATTTCTGTCTCTCTGGCTATATTTAAAGCATACTGGCTAGTAGAAACCATGTCTTCATGCACTTTTCAGATCTCTTACAGAACTGAGGTGAATATCAAGTAAATGAAAAATTTGCATTGGTCACCTTGACAGGTCCTTGACCAAAGATGTCAGTACCATTCTTGAATATAGGAACTGTTTCAGTCAGGGCTCTTTGAAAGCATCAGAAACCACTTCTAACTTACTTAAGTAAAAGTGAGAATGTTGCTGGGATCTATTGAAAGGTTATGGGGGTTGCCCAGAAAATTGAAGGAACAACAGAAAACCTAGTCTTAGAAACAGT
Source organism: Balaenoptera borealis (assembly GCF_965194805.1). Classification (NCBI taxonomy): domain Eukaryota; kingdom Metazoa; phylum Chordata; class Mammalia; order Artiodactyla; family Balaenopteridae; genus Balaenoptera; species Balaenoptera borealis. The sequence goes on along the minus strand of NC_138862.1, from coordinate 97,805,434 downwards.
TGGACTTATAGGAGACCTAACGTTCCAAATCATTGTTATTAAGAAGAAAATTCTTTGGTCTTCGTGTTTTTTGGTTCAAGATTCAAGTTCTAGAACTGAACTTGAACTAAGGTCTTATATTCATTTTTTGAACAAGGGAAGGTGAGCATCTGGATCACTGTTACCTTCATGACTGGGACCAATGAGTAGATAAAGACTTCAAAAAGCCCTACCTCTAAAGCCCTCCTCTTTCTGTATGCTACTTCAGACTCCACACATCTAAAGGTACAATGATAGCATTACCAGCCCATTGAGTGTCCTCTGAATCCATCCCACTGTTGTTTCTTTTACATTTCTTACCCAAGCAAACATGCATGTAGCTCTACTACTCTATCATGCATTTATTTATAGATCATCCTATGGCTTTCCTGCATTTAGAGGTTTTATTGTAAGCTTTTATATCTCTGTGGCCTCTACTGGATTTCTATGCAGGTTAAGGGAGTGAATGGCAATGCAAAGTTGCTAGGTTTGATAGAATGCTATTAAGCAGGGAAATTTATGCATGATTTGAAAATTCTAAGTTATAACAATTTTATATTCCCTTTAGTCATATGCTCAAAGTAATGTGCTGTCCTATTATTCTTCTCAGCTAAATTTTTAAATTGAAATTTCTTGAAATGGGTGAAGTTGTTAAAAAAAATTGCTTTCACTATGTTTTCTATATTACCTCTTCTCAGATAAGATCAACCTCCTCATTCCTAAAAATTAGAAGTTTCTACAGAATGCTAGTAAATAGAGTATATATAGTCGAAGGTAGCCTCTTGGTGAACAATAAAGAGACGGGGTGATAGACTCTGAAATTATTATGTCCTATACAGTAACATTATTTTTTCTTTGCACCATCAAGATATTGTGCTAGATATAAAAATTGCTTTTATTAATTTGTGTCATATTATGATGCATCATTCATATTTTAGTTATTAATTAATATTTAATATTTCATTGTAAAATTGTCAACTTATCATTAATAATTAAAATAATTTCTGTATTTTAAATCATGATTGAATTATATTATAGCATGCTGCCTTTTTTTTTTTTTGGTAAGACTTGGCTGATTTTTTTAAAAGAAAGCCTATAGGAAAAAAGCTAATACTAACTTTTGTTTGTAGTATAATTATGATATTTTGAAGTACTTTTATATCTGTTACTTAATATTTTGGTCATAATTGTGATATGAGAATGACGGGTGATTAAGGATGGGGGTTTGAGTGTCATGGTACCAGTCAACATGGAGATGGAAAACAACCATGTGAATAATCAATTAATCATACTACATAATGGAGCCCCAATAAAATCTCTGAACAGTGAGACTTGGGTGAGCTTCCTTTGTTGGCAACTCTATGTATATTGTCATGCATCACTGCCAGGAGAGTAACATGGAGAGAAGACAGTGGGAGCCCCATGTTTGGTACTTCCCTGGACTCCACCCTATCTGCTTCCTCTCTTGACTGGTGTTCATCTGTATCCTTCCCTGTAATAAACTGTAACTGTGAGTATAGCAGCTTTCAGGGAGTTCTGAGAGTCCTTCTAGAGAAATAATGAGACTGAAAGTGGTTTTGGAATACCCCAAACTTCCAGTTAGTGTCAGAAGTGACGGCAGATTTGGAGACTGTGTCCTCTAATTTTGCAGTTGTCTGAACTCCCAAGAAACTGGCCTAAACTCTCACAATAAGGTACTGATCCATTGGATTTTGAATGAATATAATATTGAAATTCTGAAGTTATTAATTTTCTTATTCTAGCCTATCATGTCAGTTATTTTATAAAAGAAACTAATTATGGATGCAATTTGGCATATTTATGCCAGACTTCACTCCTAAATTAATTATTTTCCAAGTTTATTAGGACCATATCAGTTCAACTACTGGTTGGTTATGTTTTTTGTTTCTTTGTTTTTTAAAAAATATTTATTTATTTATTTGGTTGCACCGGCTCTTAGTTACAGCAGGTGGACTCCTTAGTTGCGGCAGGTGGGCTCCTTAGTTGCAGATTGCAGGCTCCTTAGTTGTGGCATGCGAACTCTTAGTTGCAGCATGCATGTGGGATCTAGTTCCCTGACCAGGGATCGAACCTAGGCCCCCTGCATTGGGAGCGTGGAGTCTTATCCACTGTGCCACCAGCGAAGCCCCTGTTTGGTTGTTGAATGCCTACTATATGTGAGACACCATATTTTGGAAAAATCCAAGTCTTAGGTAAGCCTCTTTACTGTGCTTTCCATTTTGATGTTAGATTTGAAGCGTGTGTGTGTGTGTGTGTGTGTGTGTGTGTGTGTGTGTGCGTGTGTGTGTTGCCAGACATCAGAAATGAAGTGTATGATCATCTCAACAAATACTGTCACATTTTAGCTAAAGAAACTGAGCAAATTAAATGATAGCTAGTTTAAGGCAAAGCAGGAATCAGAGTATAGATCTCTGGACTTCAGTGTACAGCATTATAATTGCATTTCCTTTCTTTCTACATGTTATTGGTTCAGAAAAATTCCAGACTCAAAATTTTCAAACTGGAAACATACAGGACATCTTCACACAAATTACAGCTCCCTCTGTAATTTCTAATACAAAGTTATGTGTTCGAGAAACAAAGGGATCCACGTCTCTCAATATTTAGATTACTGAACAGCTTTCTTAGGAATTATGGAAACTTCTTTCCAATGTGGTTGCTAATTCATCTCCAACCTGCTATAAGCAAGTTACTAGTTGACAGAATTGAATGCTTACCCTAAAACAGATGGGAAAGATTCATACCTGAACTTGTTTAAATATGGATAACTAGGACTACAGTTTGCATTTACAGTGACAGTGAAACATGTGGTTTCTGCAGAAGATAGAGTGGGCAAACAAGCTTTCTTCAATGCAGTGTGTTACTTTAGGCATGTTCTCCTCCTTTTTACTTGTAACTGATAAATCCAAACCTAAGAAGGCATATAACTTGTGTTCAATGCTGGACATGCCAATTCTCCCCAGATTTCAGATTCCATTCCTTCTCAAAAATTTCCATGGAAGTAATCTTCACAGCAGAGGCAAGTGGCTTCTGCTTGTAGGATAGAGCAGCCTTTCACGAGCAAAAGTGCTTTGAAGTAATAGCTTTTTGTTTGTTTTAATTTAAAAATTATGTTTTACATCTTTTATTTAGCAAAATAACAATTAAAATTGTCACACCAGAGGTGTGTACCATACTTATTTTGTAGTTTTGGATATTTATGTCACATGGTAGTCTACCTTTAACTCAGGTGAATGTGTATTCCAGTTTAAGAAGCAGAGAGATAGAATATGTGAATTTTGGAGGCCGTAGGTTTTTGTTTATAGATGTTCTCAGAGTTTTTTGCATAGTAATATAGATTGAGAGTCAGAAAGAAGAGACTTACTAAGCAGCATTTCTCAAATATATTTTACCATAAAAGCTTTTTCACACTGCTCACTTACTGGCATCTTATGGAATGAGTGTTCCAAGGAACACAGTTTGGGAAAGGCTTGTCTAATTCAGTGTTACCTCTCCATTTTATTACATAAATAATATTTTTCTTAAAACAGTTTTTATTAATTAAAAAGTTAAATACTATAAATATTAAGTCTATTATAACATCAAAAAATGATCTATTTTGTTACTTCTTTTAAAGCTTGTCATAAAACTTTGCTATTTGGATAAAGATTTTTACAGGATTTTCTCAGTGTTTGAAAATAGTGCTACTAGGTCAGTAGCCTGGAAATTAGAATAAATTGTTGCCTAGATTCTGACACCTATCTGCTCTGGGATTCTAACCTTTCTAGTCATATATAATCTCTCTTCACCTCAATTGCTTGTTTAAAAATTTTAAAAATTAAAATTAAAAAAAGAGGTTACACCTGTCCTATCAATTTCACAGTACATTTTGTATTGAATTAGTTAAATTTACTGTATTAACTAGAAAGCATAATAATGTAAAACATATCAATATTTTCACCATTGTTACAGGACTAAGCACATTTCCATTTAACCTTTTGTAAATGTTGGATACAGTTGGTAGAGACTTACAAACATTGCTGAAAACCATTTGAAGTAAAGTAATAATTGATTATTATCAAATATGAGTTTCTTCTAGCAGTTTCTTCCATCATTTTTTACAAAGAACCCTCTCTATATGTTTATATAGGTTAGATAGCTTTAATTTGTTTCTTCTTATTTCCTCTCAGCTGTCACAGCTTACCATTCCCATGGGAGGCTTTCTTTTTCTTATAATTTATTTTTAAGTGAGATGGCACAACTGTTTTAGTTTAATGCATTTTTTCCCTAAAGTTCCCTGTAAGTGGCATTTATGAGCAATTTCAGATTTATTCCGTTATAATGGCATTTTAAAAACATTATCCTTAGGCATTATGATGGTTTTAGAATAAATCTAGCTTAAAAATTCATCTTTGTTATGAAAAAGAAAGCTCCTAAATGTCTTTAAACATAGTCCATCTTTCAGAGACCTTCTGTTTGGAGACAAGTTTGTCTCCTGAGTAAATTGAACAACAGTAATTCATGGCATTTGTTCAGCATTGTGTATTTTCAAAGCGATATGCAATCATCAGTTCATTTAATCACCCAGCAATCCCAGCACTGAGAAACAAATGTAGTCTGACCACCACCTGAGCTGGTATTAGCACCCCAAATTGCCTCCGTGCTCACATCGTCCAGGCTTGCTTTGATTAAAAATCACCGTTGGAACAAATGAAAAGCTACATGTAAGCTACTCCCGTCTACTTCTTTGTCCTTTATTTGCTCATAAGTGGAATAATGTATTGCCATTTCAGTGGGAGCTGTCTTTGTCCCCAGTACTCCTTGGAGATAGTGTGCTTGTGTAAATATGACACAATGGTGTGGTAAGATCCTTTTAGGGAACTTTTTGTACTCACCTTTTGAGGTCCAACTCAGATGTTATTTTATAACTGAAATGTTCCATATAACTTCTCCTTCTGTCTTCCCATGATTTAATTAATTTTTCCCAAGGGAACCCTCCTGCACTGTTGGTGGGAATGCAAATTGATACAGCCACTATGAAGAACAGTATGGAAGTTCCTTAAAAAACTAAAAATAGAACTACCATACGACCCAGCAATCCCACTACTGGGCATATACCCAGAGAAGACCATAATTCAAAAAGAGACATGTACCACAATGTTCGTTGCAGCTCTATTTACAATAGCCAGGACATGGAAGTAACCTAAATGTCCATCAACAGATGAATGGATAAAGAAGATGTGGTACATATATACAATGGAATATTACTCAGCCATAAAAAGGAGCAAAATTGAGCTATCTGTAGTGAGGTGGGTGAACCTAGAATCTGTCATACAGAGTGAAGTAAGTCAGAAAGAGAAAATCAAATACTGTATGCTAATGCATATATATGGAATTTAAAAAAGCAGTACTGAGGAACCTAGTGGCAGGGCAGGAATAAAGATGCAGATGTAGAGAACGGACTTGAGGGCACCGGGGGAAAGGGGAAGCTGGGATGAAGTGAGAGAGTAACATTGACGTATATACACTACCAAATGTAAAATGGATGGCTAGTGGGAAGCTGCTGCATAGCACAGGGAGATCAGCTCGATGCTTTGTGACCACCTAGAGGGATGGGATAGGGTGGGTGGGAGGGAGGCTCAAGAGGGAGGGGATATGGGGATATATGTGTACTTATAGCTGATTCACTTTGTTGTACAGCAGAAACTAACACAACATTGTAAAGCATTTATACTCCAATAAAGATGTGAAAAAAAATTAATTTCTCCCTCCCGTGTTCTCACAGAATTTTATACATACTTCTTTTACAGCTCTTACCACAATTTTGGTGTAGCTTTAAGTCTAGACTGGGAACATTTCTATGGCCTGTAACTATGTCTTGTTTATAAATCTACCCTCATCCCTTAGCACAGTGTCTGGAATATGTGGAAACCCAAGCATCTTTAAATCCCATTTTAGACCTCAGCTTCTCCAGGTGCCTTTCACCAAGCTATCTACCCTTTGCTCTACTTGATGTGAGTAGTAGAAGCAGGGTGTCCAAATCAGATGGGTTTAGTGCAGTCTCCCTGGAGGCATTACTGTTTTGGCTAATTTCTCAAAATGAAATGCTAAGATTTTGGTGAAGCTGATAAGAGGAAGCAAACAGGGTCTGTGAAAGTTCCAGGGCCAGTAACAGCATAACGGACTGTGAATAGTCTTCATAACAGTGGCCAGCACATGTCAGCGTTCCCTTCATCATCATCACTGCTACTGTCATCGTACAGTTACCCTTTACTAAACACTTTCTAGGTGACTCATCCTGTCCGAGGTGTCTTACAGACTTCTTTATCTCATGTGATAATCACAATGGCCATGCAATGTAGGAATTATCATCGTACTTTCTCAGGTTAAAAAAAAAAAAAGAAATGTCAGAAGTCTTATTTAGAGAGACTAAGAAACCCTCTCAAGTTCTTGTAGCTAGTAAAGCGAGGTAGCCAGGATTGAACCTCATGGCATGAAGGTTGTATCTCTATTGCCTTGTGTCATTTGGGTACGTTCTTGGGCCTGCTTGCTTCTTGGAATACCTGCAGATTATATTGCTTCTCTTTTCTCCTTTGTCCATGAACCTGCAAGTGGTGAGCAACCAAGAGACTACATTCAGTGATGCTTTTCAGTTCTATGATTCCGTTCAGAATCCACAGAGAATCCACACTGTTCAGAAAGGCCTCCTGTAGAAGGAGTCGCCATTAACTGCAAATGGAGCTCTGATCACAGGAGGAATGAGGACAGGAGCTGAGACCATTATTCTGTATTCTAAGATGTCAAAAGCGGACCATAACAGCTTTCATGTTTTCATTCCTTGCTTTGAGGCCTCCACCTTGAAGGCTACCTTTCTTCTCAGGTCTCCCAAATGGTTTTTATTCTCAAAATTATAAAAGGCAATGCTATTAGTACATGCTCTTGCTGGTTAAGGAAGCAAAAACTTTTCAAATCTTGAGTACAATTACTTAGGGGGTGTTTAATTGAAAACAAGGCAGATTGAGCTCTATTGCTTGAGGTTAAAGATGTGACATGTTCCTTATAGTGCTTTGGACCATGTAGTGGCTCACTGCAGAGTCAGCTGGAACCATTTGAGAGTTGCCTGACACAATACAGAGTCACTTGCAATTTACATCAATCAAAGAGATCAATGAAATTTGCAAAGCTCTGTGGCTCTCTGAGGACTTAGGGGTTACTTACAATTCCAGCAAAGAGCGGCTTACTGTATTGAAGGGTACCATTCCATCTCCCATCCCTAACACACTATGTCATAAAATTAATTCAAGGGGAATTTAATTAATATGAAAAGGGTATAGAAGTGTGTGATGTGGAGTAGGTGTGTATGTGTGTGCCTTTCTATGTCTTTTTTTTGGTGTGGAACATGCATTTGGAGATTTAGAAAATAGGTGGTTGTTATCATTTCTTCCTTTTCCTTTCCTTTTCTTTCATTTATATTTTCACTCCCATAAGTTGCTTACGTGTCCTTGAGTAAATCTTCATCCTTCAGCAGATGAGCATATTTATTTCTAAACTAATTTTACCTGATCCATCTTATGCATAGTTTGTTAAAAATTTACCATTAAAGGTTATATGCTTTCTTCATCTTGCCCTATAAACATTTTTCTTGGATTGTAAAAATCTAGGTTATAGGTCATGGATAATGGAAAGGTATGACATTTTGGAAGCATTGAAATTTGTGAGCATCCAGAATAGGAGGAAAATAATATAGAGCATTGAATTTTTAGCCTTGTCACATTAATGGATAGAAAACTAGTAATTGGTATTAAAATATGCTTTTAAGTACCATAAATTTGGTGGTGTTAACTTGAACACTGTCAATATGATTAGGTTAACAAAGACTAACCTGAATAAGACAAAAATACAGTGGCTTTCAAAAATATATACAGGCTATATATGAAACTGCAGAAATATTAACAATACAAGTTATAAAAGTCCTGCTTGGTAAGAGTGAAACAGTTGAGTGTCTTTCAGGTAAAGGCAAGTGAGGGGTGAGAAATGGAAGTTTCTTAATTGGAGTGGGAAAATAAATTTTTTAATACATCAGGGAACATTTAATAGAATAGTTGGATTTCAGAAACAATTTAACAAAGGCCATAATGATAAATTACAAAAAACAGAAAATATGCGAGGTATATTTATCATAATGATTAGGTTTCTGAAAGCCTCTCAAGTAGCCAACTTAGATTTGGAGTTATTTGAGATCTAATGAGAAAAAATAGGATTGGGGGATAGAGGTAAAGAGTAATCCACTGAATGCTTTTATATAAATATTTTATGAGTATTCAAATAAAGCAATTAAGGTAGCACACTAAATATACATAATATTGGTAAAATTTGTAAGTCTTAAAATTAGTAAAGATTTTTTACTGTAAGAATTTCCATCTACCAATCCCTTTCCCTTAGTAAATATTTTATTTTATTATTTTTATATTTGGGTTATTTTCCATTTTTCATTATTATGAAGAGTGTGATATTAAGTATTCTTTAATCTTTCTGTTGACATAGTGAATATTTTAATATCTTCTGTCTTAAGAAACTGCTTTTGAATGTGCTGTGCTCTGTTTCAGTTATAAAGTTACAGCTCTTCCAGCCACCCTCCCAGCATTTAATGGGTTCTTATCGAAGCACTCAGAGTTACTGACCCTTTGTCCCAGGCTCTATGGGTCTCCCCCCCCACCTCCTCTTCTCCTTCCTTCTCTCCCTCTTTCTCTGTCTCTCTGTCTCTCCATCTCTGTCTCTCTCTGGGAAATATATATATTTTCAAGACTTCATGGGGGTGGAGAGTTAGGGAAGAAAACCTCTAACTTTACTTTTCCTTAGTTTTTTAAAATGAGTGTCCACAGCTCTCATCCAAATTATCCCCACTTGTAAAGTCAGAGAATTTAGGCATATTTGAACTGTTTTTCATAATTACTGACCAAATATTTAAGAGTATATTCACATATACAGTACTTGGATTTAGAATAAAGAACTGGTTGACAATAGAGTTGTTAGGGTCCTGATGAGGAACATGGTGTTGCCTCCGAAAACCAGGAGAATTCGGGAGGGGCCGAAAGAGGGAGGAGATGACCAACCTCCCAGAATCCTTCTCGCTGGAATCCACCTTGGCTGAGAGATGTGCACTCCACGAGGAAGGATCCTGAGTCAGACCAAATATAGGCCACGCAAGATGATTGGCCAGAGACGACCTGGAAACTAACCTCATTACCATAAAACCTGAGACTGCAAGCAACGTGGCAGAGCAAGCAGTTCTCCTGGGTTCCCTTACCCTGCTTCTGTCTGCCGGGGCGCCCCTTCCCAATAAAGTCTTTTCTTTATCAGTACGTGTGTCTCCTCGGACAATTCATTTCCGAGTGGTAGACAAGAGCCCACTCTCGGGCCCTGGAAGGCATCCCCCTTCCTGCAACGGATTTAGTATAGCACTTGAATACTAATAAAAATAAAGAAACCTAATTTACTCTCTAGAGCTCTTAAAAATGATAGTCTTAGAAAAAATTTAATTGGGCTAGGCACAATACGCTATATATATATATATATTTAGCATTACAGAATAACCTTTATAGCAAGGAACGAGGGGGTTAAAAAATATTTTAAAAAATTTGTTGCTGATGTCAAAATGTAGGGATCCCCACCTGAAATTGCTCCCTTCTTTAGAGTTCCCTAATTCTGACTCTCTTGCTTCCCTTATTCCTACTGCCTTCTCTTTCCACACTTTCACTTGTTTTCATAAAGCAGATATGGAGCTTCAGGGCCAATGTGTGACCACCAGATGCTATGACTCCTCTGAGAAGACTTCCTAAAAGGGTCCCAGAATTGATGAACAGAGAACCCCTAGCTTCAACTAAAACTGCAGTATCGTGCATTCCAGGGGGGTCCGGTTCCGTGCTTAGCTTTTTAGCTCACAGCTCTACAGAGCTCAAGGATGGTAAAGGTCTTTTCAAGCTTTTGAAGAATTTATATGCGTAGGGGAGGCCGAACTTTACCTCTCCCCATCTTTCTTAGGTTTTCAGCTGTGACTCTTGAAAAAAAGACAGGTTAACAAAGGAAAACAGTTTCAGGCAAGCAGCACACATCACACAAGAGAAAAAACTTCATAAAGAGTAGCTCAAAGTGGTGACTTAGAATTCTGGTTTATATACCATCTTCAACCAAGAACAATAAATTTGTGGAGAAACGACAGGACAAAGGAACGAGGTTTTAGGCTCCCACGGCGGTAAACTGTGGGAAGGTAAGTATAAGGGAGAGAACTAATGGAGTTTGGATTGTTTACAGATTCCTCTGCTGCCATCTCTAGGTTGATAAGAGTCTGTTTTGAATAAAAGGAGAATTTATATCCTACCTTTAGGCAGAACAGGGGAGGTAGAGAGAGCTTTTCCTACATGCTGCCTCTTAATTGCCTTCAGCTCAAAATAATTTTTGTGTCAAAGAGGAATGTTTTGGCATGACATATTTTGGTTTCCTTCATGTGCATGAGTGGAATCCCTATTTCAATAAATTTTGTAATAATGCATATCTGATCTGTCTTAAATTACTAGGGATTAAGACTCCAGGAACAGGTGATTTCAGCAGTCATTGAAATTCAGAGAGAAAAGATGGCCCTTCCCTGAGTCTTTTCCACACCTTTTTTCATAGCATTGATGTCTGCATACTTTGTGTCCCAGCATCCCCTCTCTGCAGATTTTCTCTTTGTTCATATTCAAGATGAGCAATGACTGAGAGTCAGGCTTCTGGACTCTAGACCCAGTAGAATATTAATTAGCTTTGTGATTTGTACAAAGGCACTTAAACTCTCCTGGCTTTACAGTTCCTACAAATGTAAAATGACTCCTTCTTCATGACCTTTAAGAGAATTTACAGTTTAAAGTGTCTTTGATTCCTTGCATTTCTGGTCTTCAGGTGTATATTAAAATCTCCATTAGGTTCTGACATATCTAGAACCATGCTGCTTATAATTTAGGCATTCAAAAAGTTGAATTCATTCAAAGGAAATAAAGTATTAAGGAATACATTCCTGCCATAACTTAAGGACCGTCTATCATATTTCCTTGTTCTCAGTGATGTATGCATCGTTGGTGTATGGAACAGGGTTAACTCTGAAACTGTTTTTGGTGAGACCAACCTTCTTCAGACTCAAGTTGACAGGTTGTAGTAACTTGATGTTTTGAGCTCGTGGGCTGTATGTCTATACAGACAAAGCAGAGAGAGAGCAGTGGAATCGTAATGAATTTGTATTATCATTTCCTATTAGGCAGCAGAGAAAATTTAAACCCCTACTCCCATACTCCCCCAAAAAAGCCCTCCTAAAAATAACAAATTCAAGTTATAACTCATAAATAATCTATGGAGGATGATCTGTTGCTCACCTGAGAACTGTAACACTTTATCTCACTCAATGGGGGATGTTGTAAATGAAGAATCATTTTCTGGTGAAAATGGCAAATGAAACTGGATTTCTGGTTAAGGGGTTTTCATTGATAGCAGTTTTTCTTTCTTTTCTTTTTTTTCACCAAGAGTTCCTGAACTTTGTTAGTTGGAACCACACCTCCCACAGTTGTAGTTAGGCGTATAGGAATATTATTAAAAATACATTTTTAGTAGAGGAAGTCTCTAGAAAGTGTGACTGCTAATCTTCTGAGCCATTAGTGGTATTCATATGATAAAATGTTAATGTTTCTCTTCTAATTTAAGTGCATTTCTGAACATACCTCAAAGCCAAGCCATGCTGGGTTGAAATGAGGAATGTGATTGGATTTGATTTTAATAGAACATAACATTGATGGAATTGAGATTGACCTCATTATGATTCTCAATTCCATACTAGATATTTGCTTTAGGCATTAAAGAGCATATGGTAATAACTTTTTTTTTTAAGCTTTGCTGTTAAAGATTTAGTAGGAAGATTATCTGGAATACCTTTTTATCAAATATCTTATTTAAATAAGAGGAATTCTTTAAAGCATTAGCATTAAAAATTCACGGAACGCACGAAATTAAAGATAGAAAAATCTATTAGGTTATCTTCTCTTTCCCAGAAAAGGATTACTTCAGAGGAAAAAAGCTATGAAAATGAAAAATAATAACTGAAACCATTATAATGTCAACATTATAGATGAGAGAGGAAAGGATGTATTGGATTGGTTAGGGAAATCAACTAAAATAAATATTTTATTCTTTAAGAAGTCTTTTTCCCCATTTTTATATATTAAGTTTACATGTCTGAAACATTTACAATTAAATCATCAGTTCTTTTTGTTGTTTTTAAACCTAAGTGATTTTGAGGCATTTTTGTTACAAATAAGCAACTGAAATTAAAATTTGATTGAAAATTCTTAATGCAAATGATCTGCTTGCAATACCTTGTTAATATGCTCTGCCTTTTTTGCTTTTGGATTCTCAGCAGAGAATTCTGTTTAAACACCACATGATATTTTCATTTTGTTATATAATATACACACAGATTGAAATGACTTGAAGTCTTATGTATGTATTAGAAAGAAATTATTAGCAGACTTATAAATAGAATTGTTTCTGTTTTTTAAATAAAATCAATCAATAAATTTATTTTTTAAAAAAAGATCATATAGTAATAAAATACTAGGCAAGCAAAGAAATATCATCCATGGTGAGTAGAAAAATTATTCAAGAAGAAGTAGATAAACTGAAGTGTCCTATATCTATTTATTTTTTTTAATTTATTTTTTTCACATCTTTATTAGAATATAATTGCTTTACAATGGTGTGTTAGTTTCTGCTTTATAACAAAGTGAGTCAGCCATACATATATATATATCCCCACATCTCCTCCCTCTTGCGTTTCAAGAACTAATGAGCTCTCAGCCTACTAAACATAAGGTAGATGGGTGCAGGGGAGGAACAGCTTGACTTTTCTCCTCCATTCATCTTAGATTCATTGGCTGGGACCCTGAAAATTAGACTGACAAAAGACAGATTAACAAAGGAAACACAGAGTTTATAAACATATGCATCGTGCATAGACAGAGATCTCGGTGGTGAGTAACTCAGAAGGGCAGTTAGAACTTGGGCTTATATAGCATAAGAATATAGCAAAAGAATAGCATATTTGTAGAGAAGTGGCAAGACAACAGAAAAGCTCTTTTGAGTTTCTAGGGGTGGCAAATTATGTAAAGGAAAATATATAGGGAAAGTAATTGCAGATAAGGGCCAGTTAGCAAGGTTTATTTGTGTAGACTCTTTCTTGATGCCATCTTGTCTGCAGTGATCAGGTGGTTTTCTGCAGTATAGGAAGTAGGGGATGGGGGAACACCTTCACTCGGGGAATTTATATATTTATGTTCTGCTTTCAGGCAGATAGAGGGGTGGGCAGAGACCTCATCTTGTGTCTGCTTTTTCTAAATTGCCTTCTGCTCAAAATAATCCTTACGCCAGATCAGTGTATTTTGGGGTAGTATACTCTGAACTCCTTCATGGCTAGGAAACAAACTTTACATTTGCCCACTTAGAGCATCACTGATGCTCTCAATTTTAATAATCTCTTTTGGATGACTGGGTACCTTTTAGGAAAATGTTTAAACTCTTAGATACCCCCTTCCCTGACCTTGCTTCTCTCCCACTGGGCATGTGTAGCTTTGTTGCTTGTGGTGAGGGTATATCTATCTAGCAACAGTGTGGCTAGTCTGGTTTGCTCATGAGGCATGCACTTATGAGATATGACTTGTCCCATCTGGACATTTGAGTGGAATCCTGATACCCATGGTTGGAATCTGTAGCCCAGCAAAGTGTCACTCACCATGATGTTCTGTGTTCTGTAGCCTTTTCACATTTCTTGTTTGATTTCAAGATTGATCCTATAGATTTAGGTAGAATTGATGCTAAGAGTCTTAGCTCAAGTAGTCTTAGCTCTAGAGAGAGAAAATATGATTGAGCTAAATAAAACAGATGGTATTAGACTCATTGTGTGCCAGTAAACTTACAGGTCCTAGTAAATGATGACCAAGTGAGAAATGGGTCCTATAGGGTTTGCCCTGCCTGTCTCCCCAGACTTGTCTTCTTCACTCTACAGTCTGCCAGCCACTCTGGCCTCCTTGCAATTAGTCCATTTTGTCAAACTCCTTCTAAGACACTGGTCTCTCACCCTAGAAAGCTCTTTGCTGGATGGTTCCTTTTTATCCTTCATTATCTCAGCACAAATGTCGCCTCCTCGGTGGTCTGTATCTTTTATTCATTGCTGTGTCCCTAATGTCTAGAACATTGTCTGGCATATGTCATAATCCATATTAGATGAATGAAAGTTGAATGGATAAAGTGATATCATTTAGTCTTTGTAATAACTTGATGAAGTATACATTGTTATTCCCAGTTCACAATGGGAAAACTGAGGCTTAGGAATGTTTGAATTTACCATGCTAGTGTGAGGCAGAAATGGAATTCTAATTCAGGCTTATATGGATGTAAAGCCCATCTTTGGACACTAAGCTATATTGTCTGCTTCCATAGTGCAAATTTTGTCACTTATTTCTAGTAGCTTTGTCCATATGCTAACAGACTAATGAATTATTTTTTTCTCTAAAAAAGAAATATACCCAGAATAAGCATATTATGCATATAATTTGAAGTAGATTTTTCTCCTTACGTTTTTTGTGAGAGCAGAACTATATCTGCATATTCATTTTTCTTAAAGCTTCATAAAAGGGGTGGTTGAATTATGCTCTTAACAGAAAAGCTGAAAATGTCATATCTTCCCAGGTAAGGAAATAATTTTCGTAAATAATTCAAAGAGATGGAAATATTTTTAGGCAGTAGCAACTTTCTGCAACTCTCAAAAATGTAAAATTTCTTATGATATTTGGCTTTTATGCTAACTCCAACTGGAAAATGTTATCATGGGGTAATATTTCATTTCATTGAATGAAAAGCAAAGGTTGAAGATATGGAGTTACTAAGGAATAACCCAAGACTTTCCTGATAAATTAACATGAGTTTATTTGGCTTTGGGCAGACCTCCAAGTCCTCTTTGTGACCATGATTGTACACACTGCTTCTTGCTCTCTAGGCCACTGGCACAACAGATGATGGATAATTCCATCAAAAAGATTTTTATCACTCTCCTTTAATGAAGGCTATTTCTGTGCCTCTACTTGATACAGGTACTTTGGAGTACTTCTGGGTGAATACCACTTTTCTTTTATGGATGAGAGAAGGAAAAATAAAAAGATTTTTTTTCTGTCAAATTTCCAACCTATACATGTTTTGCTTCAACGACTTGTGCAATGGCAGGTAGAAAACCTGAGCAGTTGCTAGGTAGCATATTTCTGTAGATCAATCCACAAAGGACAGAATAGAGAGCATTCTGAGGGCTAGGGATTGGAAAATGAAGCCAAATCAGCAAAACGAAGCAAAACAAAAAGGCTGAAGCAAATTAATCATGACAAAACCTACATAAAATCTGGAAAACAAATTACTGTACCTTGAACCTTAATGAACAGATTCATTTTGAATTTTACTAGGATGGAAGATTCAAATGCAAACTGGTTCTAGATGTAAAGCAAAGTGTCTCAAATATAAGGAGAGATTCATTTTGAGAGAAATTGCTAGTAATAATTGAATACTTTGTTAAGTATTTTATAGTTTAAAGAAAACATTTACTAAAACATTATTATTGTAAACGTCAGAAAAGTGATTTTTTTTCTTTCTTAGAAAACAACTTTTTTGTCCCTTATTTAACTGAATATGATTCCACTAAAATGAATTGCTCATGTTTGGTAATATCATAATATTTTAGACCATTAGTTAATAATTTTGGATTATTATAATAATAATTTAATTTTTGACATAGAAACTTTGACAGTTTTTAATGGAAAATTGTTATGTTGATGAAGAAGATAAATTTTATCTATTGAAAACAAACTAATGGGAGACCTTCAAGATGGCGGAGGAATAAGAGATGGAGATCACCTTCCTTCCCACAAATACATCAGAAGTACATCTACATGTGGAACAACTCCTACAGAACACCTGCTGAACACTGGCAGAAGACCTCAGACTTCCCCAAATTCAAGAAACTCCCCACGTACCTGGGTAGGGCAAAAGAAAAAAGAAAAAACAGAGACAAAAGAATAGGAACAGGACCTGCGCCTCTGGGAGGGAGCTGTGAAGGAGGAAAGGTTTCCACACACTACAAAACCACCTCACTGGCTGAGACGGGGGGTTTGGCAGGGGGTAAGCTTCGGAGCCATGGAGGAGAGCGCAGCAACAGGGGTGCAGAGGGCAAAGCGGAGAGATTCTTGCACAGAGGATTGGTGCTGACTGGCACTCAGCAGCCCGAGAGGCTTGTCTGCTCACCCACTGGGGCAGGTGGGGGCTGGGAGCTGAGGCTCTGGCTTTGGAGGTCATATCCCAGGGAGAGGACTGGGGTTGGCTGCGTGAACACAGCCTGAAGGGACTAGTGTGCCACAGCTAGCCGGGGGGGAGTCCAGAAAAAAGTCTGGAACTGCCTAAGAGGCAAGAGACCATTGTTCCGGGGTGTGCGAGGAGAGGGAATTCAGAGCACCACCTAAACGAGCTCCAGAGACGGGCACAAGCCACGGCTATCAGCGTGGACACCAGACATGGGCATGAAATGCTAAGGCTGCTGCTGCAAGAAGCAAGAAGCCTGTGCGCAAGCAAAGGTCATTACCCACACCTCCCCTCCTGGGAGCCTGTGCAGCCTGCCACTGCCAAAGTCCCATGATCCAGGGACAACTTCCCCAGGAGAACACACAACGTGACTCAGGGTGTTGCAATGTCATGCTGGCCCCTGCCGCCGCAGGCTCACCCCGCATTCTGTACCCCTCCCTCCCGCCGGTCTGAGTGAGCCAGAGCCCCCTAATCAGCTGCTACTTTAACCCCGTCCTGTCAGAGCAAAGAACAGACACCCTCAGGCGACCTACACGCAGAGGCGGGGTCAAATCCAAAGCTGAAAGCCAGGAGATGTGCGAAGAAAGAGAGAAAGGGAAATTTCTTCCAGCAGCCTCAGGAGCAGAGGATTAAATCTCCACAGTCAACTTGATGTACCCTGCATCATTGGAATACCTGAATAGATAACTAATCATCCCAAAATTGAGGTGGTGCACTTTGGGAGCAACTGTAGACTTGGGGTTTACTTTCTGCATCTAATTTGTTTCTGGTTTTATGCTTATCTTAGTTTAGTATTTAGAGTTTATTATCATTGGTAGATTTGTTTATTGATTTGGTTTCTCTCTTCCTTTTTATATATATATATATATATATTTTTTTTTTTTTACTTTTTCTCTTTTTGTGAGTGTGTATGTATATGCTTCTTTGTGTGGTTTTGTCTGTATAGCTTTGATTTTACCATTTGCCCTAGGGTTCTGTCTGTCTGTTGTTTTCTTTGTTTTTTTGGGTTTTTAGTATAGTTTTAGTGCTTGTTATCATTGGTAGATTTCTTTTTTGGTTTGGTTGCTCTCTTCTTTCTTCCTTTTTTTTTATTAATTTTTAATTTTTAATAATTTTTTTAATCTTAATAACTATTTTATTTTTTCTTTCTTTCTTTCTTTCTTTCTTTCTTTCTTTCTTTCTTTCTTTCTTTCTTTCTTTCTTTCTTATTAAATGCAGCAAGGGAAAAGCAACAAATAACATACAAGGGAATCCCCACAAGGTTAACAGTTGATCTTTCAGCAGAAACTGCATGCCAGAAGGGAGTGGCAGGACATATTTAAAGCGATGAAAAGGAAAAACCTACAACCAAGATTACTCTACCCAGCAAGGATCTCATTCAGATTCGATGGAGAAATTAAAACCTTTACAGACAAGCAAAAGCTAAGAGAATTCAGTACCACCAAGCCAGCTTTACAACAAATGCTAAAGGAACTTCTCTAGGCAGGAAACTGAAGAGAAGGAAAAGACCTACAGTAACAAACCCAAAACTAATAGGAACATACATATCGATAATTACCTTAAATGTAAATGGATTAAATGCTCCAACCAAAAGACAGACTGGCTGAATGGATACAAAAATAAAACCCATATATATGCTGTCTACAAGAGACTGACTTCAGACCTAGGGACACATACAGACTGAAAGTGAGGGGATGGAAAAAGATATTCCATACAAATGGAAATCAAAAGAAAACTGGAGTAGTAATTCTCATATCAGACAAAATAGACTTTAAAATAAAGACTGTTACAAGAGACAAAGAAGGACACTACATAATGATCAAGGGATCAATCCAAGAAGAAGATATAACAATTGTAAATATTTATGCACCCAACATAGGAGCACCTCAATACATAAGGCAAATGCTAACAGCCATAAAAGGGGAAATCAACAGTAACACAATCATAGTAGGGGACTTTAACACCCCACTTTCACCAATGGACAGATCATCCAAAATGAAAATAAATAAGGAAACACAAGCTTTAAATGATACATTAAACAAGATGGACTTAACTGATGTTTATATGACATTCCATCCAAAAGCAGCAGAATACACTTTCTTCTCAAGTGCTCATAGAACATTCTCCAGGATAGATCATATCTTGGGTCACAAATCAAGCCTTGGTATATTTCAGAAAATTGAAATCGCATCAAGTATCTTTTCCGACCACAATGCTATGAGACTAGCTATCAATTACAGGAAAAAATCTGTAAAAAATACGAACACATGGAGGCTAAACAACACACTACTAGATAACCAAGAGATCACTGAAGAAATCAAAGAGGAAATCAAAAAATTCCTAGGAAAAAATGACGATGAAAACATGACGATGCAAAACCTATGGGATGCAGCAAAAGCAGGTCTAAAAGGGAAGTTTATAGCAATACAATCCCACCTCATAAAACCTGAAACATTTCAAATAAACAACTTAACCTTACACCTAAAACAATTAGAGAAAGAAGAACAAAAAACCTCCAAAGTTAGCAGAAGGAAAGAAGTCATAAAAATCAGATCAGAAATAAATTAAAAAGAAATGAAGGAAACAATAGCAAATTTTAGTCAATAAAACTAAAAGCTGGTTCTTTGAGAAGATAAATAAAACTGATAAACCATTAGTCAGACTCATCAAGAAAAAAGGGAGAAGACTCAAATCAATAGAATTAGAAATTAAAAAGGAGAAATAACAACTGACACTGCAGAAATACAAAGGCTCATGAGAGATTACTATAAGCAACTGTATGCCGATAAAATGGACAACCTGGAAGAAATGGACAAATTCTTAGAAAAGCACAACCTTCTGAGACTGAACCAGGAAGAAACAGAAAATATAAACAGACCAATCACAAGCACTGATATCGAGACTGTGATTAAACATCTTCCAACAAACCAAAGCCCAGGACCAGGTGGCTTCACAGGCAAATTCTATCAAACATTTAGAGAAGAGCCAACACCTATCCTTCTCAAACTCTTCCAAAATATAGCAGAGGGAGGAACACTCCCCAACTCATTCTACGAGGCCACCATCACCCTGATAGCAAAACCAGACAAAGATGTCACAAAGAAAGAAAACTACAGGCCAATATCACTGATGAATATAGATGCAAAACTCCTCAACAAAATACTAGCAAACAGAATCCAACAGCACATTAAAGGGATCATGCACCATGATCAAGTGGGGTTTATCCCGGAAATGCAAGGATTCTTCAATATACACAAATCAATCAATGTGATACACCGTATTAACAAACTAAAGGAGAAAAACCATATGATCATCTCAATAGATGCAGAAGAAGCTTTTGACAAAATTCATCAGCTATTTACGGTAAAAACCCCCCAGAAAGTAGGCATAGAGGGAACCTACCTAAACATAATAAAGGCCATATATGACAAACCCACAGCCAACATCATTCTCAATGGTGAAAAATTGAAACCATTTCCTCTAAGATTAGGAACAAGACAAGGTTGTCCGCTATCACCACTATTATTCAAGATAGTTTTGGAAGTTTTAGCCACAGCAATCAGAGAAGAAAAAGAAATAAAAGGAATCCAAATCGGAAAAGAAGTAAAGCTGTTACTGTTTGCAGATGACATGATACTATTCATAGAGAATCCTAAAGATGTTACCTAATCAATGAATTTGGTAAAGTAGAGCTAATCAATGATTTTGGTAAAGTAGCAGGATACAAAATTAATGCACAGAAATCTCTTGCATTCCTATACACTAATGATGAAAAATATGAAAGAGAAATTAAGGAAACACTCTCATTTACCATTGCAACAAAAAGAATAAAATACCTATGAATAAACCTACATAAGGACACAAAAGACCTGTATGCAGAAAAGTATGACACTGATGAAAGAAATTAAGGATGATACTAACAGATGGAGAGATATACCATGTTCTTGGATTAGAAGAATCAACATTGTGAAAATGACTATACTACTCAAAGCAATCTACAGGTTCAGTGCAATCCCTATCAAACTACCAATGGCATTTTTCACAGAACTAGAACAAAAAATTTCACAATTTGTATGGAAACACAAAAGGCCTCGAATAGCCAAAGCAATCTTGAGAAAGAAAAACGGAGCTAGAGGAATCAGGCTCCCTCACTTCAGACTATACTACAAAGCTACGGTAATCAAGACAGTATGGTACTGGCACAAAAACAAAAATATAGATCAATGGAACAGGATAGAAAGCCCAGAGATAAACCTACGCACATATGGTCACCTTATCTTTGATAAAGAAGGCAAGAATATACAATGGAGAAAAGACAGCCTCTTCAATAAGTGGTGTTAGGAAAACTGGACAGCTACATGTAAAAGAATGAAATTAGAACACTCCCTAACACCATTCACAAAAATAAACTCAAAGTGGATTAAAAACCTAAATGTAAGGCCAGACATTATAAAACTCTTAGAGGAAAACATAGGCAGAACACTCCATGACATAAATCACAGCAAGGTCCTTTTTTACCCACCTCCTAGAGAAATGGAAATAAAAACAAAAAAAACAAATGGGACCTAATGAAATTTAAAGCTTTTGCACAGCAAAGGAAAACATAAAGAAGATGTAAAGACAACACTCAGAATGGGAGAAAATATTTGAAAGCGAAGCAATTGACAAAGGATTAATCTCCAAAATTTACAAGCAGCTCATGCAACTCAATACCAAAAAGCAAATAACCCAATCCAAAACTGGGCAGAAGACCTAAATAGACATTTCTCCAAAGAGATATACAGATTGCCAACAAACACATGAAAGGATGCTCAACATTACTAATCATTAGAGGAATGCAAATCAAAACTACAATGAGGTATCAATCTCACACTGGTCAGAGTGGCCATCATCAAAAAATCTGCAAACAATAAATGCTGGAGAGGGTGTAGAGAAAAGGGAACCCTCTTGCACTGTTGGTGGGAATGTAAATTAATACAGCCACTATGGAGAACAGTATGGACATTCCTTAAAAAACTAAAAATAGAAATACCATACTACCCAGCAATCCCACTACTGGACATATACACTGAGAAAACCATAATTCCAAAAGAGTCATATATCACAATGTTCATTGCAGTTCAATGCAATGTTCATGGAAGCAACCTAAGTGTCCATCGACAGATGAATGGATAAAGAAGATGTTGCACATATATACATTGGAATATTACTCAGCCATAATAAGAAACCAAACTGAGTTATTTGTAGTGAGGTGGATGGGCCTAGAGTCTGTCATACAGAGTGAAGTAAGTCAGAAAGAGAAAAACAAATACTATGCTAACACATATACATGGAATGTAAGAGAAAAAAAAAGGTTCTGAAGAACCTGGGGCAGGACAAGAATAAAGACACTGACGTAGAGAATGGACTTGAGGACGTGAGGAGTGGGAAGGGTAAGCTGGGACGAAGTGAGAGAGTGGCATGGAGATATATACACTACCAAATGTAAAATAGTGAGTGGGAAGCAGCCACATAGCACAGGGAGATCAGCTCAGTGCTTTGTGATCACCTAGAGGGGTGGGATAGGGAGGGTGGGAGGGAGGCGCAAGAGGGATGAGATATGGGGATATATGTACATGTATAGCTGATTCACTTTGTTATTAAGCAGAAACTAACACACCATTGTAAAGCAATTATATGCCAATAAAGGTGTTAAAAAAAAAAAAGAAAATATAAAAAAAAACCCAAACCAAAAAAACTAAAAAAACGAATGGACTTCCCTGGTGGCGTGGTGGTTAAGAATCCACCTGCCAATGCAGGGGACATGGATTCGAGTCCTGGTCTGGGAAGATCCCACATGCCGTGGAACACCTAAGCCCATGCACCACAACTTCTGAGCCTGCGAGCCACAACTACTGAATCCGTGTGTGTAGAGCCCATGCTTCGCAACAAGAGAAGCCACCACAGCGAGAAGCCCATGCAATGCAACAGAGAGTAACCCTTGCTCGCCACAACTAGAGAAAGCCCATGCGCAGCAATGAAGATCCAAAGCAGCCAATAAATAAATAAATAAATTTATTGGAAAAATAAAAACAAACTAATTTTAGGAATTCCCTGGTGGTCCAGTGGTTAAGACTTCACCTTCCAATGCAGGGTGTGCGGGTTCGACCCCTGTCAGGAAGCTAAGATCCCACAGTGCCTTGGGGCCAAAAAACCAAAACACAAAACAGAAGCAGTATTGTAACGAATTCAATAAAGACTTTAAAAATGGTCCACATCAAAAAATCTTAAAAAGAAAAAAACAACAAACTAATTTTCACTTTTTACTACCATCTATTTCAGTTCGTTAGAATGTTTTCTATTTAGCGGATCCAGCTTTATTAGGTATCACTTACCCTGGTAACCATCTGAATTGCTCTCATAGTGAAGAGCACTGGATTTGTTTTTTGTTTGCTTTTACATCCCTTGGTAAAAAAAGGACTGCTAAATTCTTAGTGACATGCTCCAGGACTCAAAAACTTGTCCTTATGACATCTTGTTTCTTCTTCTCAAAGCTAGTAACAGGTTGTAGTAATTGGAGATTCTCTTTTGACTGAGAGACACAGATGCAACTGTACATAGAACAAAACTGGTTTATAATAATGACATGCATGACAAAATCAGGTAACATTAGGAGGTAGAATTTGCTGGAATCCATATTTAGGTATTTGGGCTACTAGCACTTACAATAATATATGAAAACTCTGAGAAAACATATTTGATCTTTCTAAAGATGTAGGCAGGAGACTGAAGATTTGGGGAGCCTGGCTTGAGTTCTCATTGCTTCTTTTAGTAAAGGGTGGGGACAAAGGAAGAGAGAAGACAAGTTGGGAAATAAATGGTTGGCTTTGAATTTTTAAGCCTGGGCTTGAGACACATGTGGTCTGTGAATAGGGATCAAAAGAATGGCAGACAGATTTCTTCTCTCACAAGAACTCTGTAATAGTTTTCCTAACAATGGAATGGGGCTGCACCGGAAGGTAGAATTCCTTAGTTCTGGGCAATGCTGAAACCAATGAAGAACTTTTTAGTGAGAGAACTGTAAAGAGGTTCAAGCATTAGTGATAGGACTAGACGATAATTAAATATTCTCATAATCTGTGATTTTATTATTTGGTTAATTTTTGTGTATTAAAACAATTTTTTTACGGGGGAGTAATAGAACACCAGGCCAGTTAACCTAGGTCACAGGATATAAATATCAATTTCTATCTTTTGAAAAGAATAATCCAATACTCTAACCCAATACCCAGAATTTAATCCAATATTCTAATCCAACACACAGAATTTAATATTTACAGAATTGAAAAGAAACCCGTGTTTTATAAAACATCATCTCAAACAAAAATTTTTAAAGAGTACTGTTTCATGTGACGCCACACTGGGGAATTGTGATATTTCAAGTTAGCTGTATTAGGAGGACAAAAACAAGTAGCAAAATCTGGAACAATGGAGTAGGATGGGAAGAGGACTGGATCTCCCAGATGACAGGAATGGCAAATGAGGAGGGTGAATTTTCAGATGCTGATAAAACTGTATGCAGAAAGTGAAGTAAACTATGTTAGGTCAAGATTCCAGCTCTCATGAGACCAAATATACTCTTATATGACAATTGTCATAACCCTTCAAGTTCAACCCATATTTTATCCAGTCTTTTAAGCCAATATAAATATTATGCATTTAACCATGTGGGACAATGCTTTTGATTTTATAATAAAAATTAATAGAAAATATGAATTATAACCAAGTTTTCTGAGATATATTCTATAAAATTGGAGAATCTTTATTTTCTGTTGCAGGATTCAATTGTGACATTCCTTAATTATAATTAATGAGTTACCTGAGTCAACATATTCTAATTTAATTAAACACAAATAAAACTCAAAGAAAGTAAAATATAAGCTGTCTACCATAATATAGCTTTTAATTTTCATTTTCAAATAATTTCAAGGAGAACCAAGTTGTCACGTGGAATGTACTATAGCTTGAAAACCTCTCCTCATGATAGCTGAAATCAAAGCCTTTCATAAGGTTTTGAGATGACACATTTTCCATTGCCGTCAAAAAATAGTTCATACTGCCATGGGCCCTTAGAACTGTCCCTCTTTCCTCTTCAGCTTTGGGTATATCTCTATTCTTAATGAATTCTGTAGGTCATATGACATCTAAAGCCCTTTCCAAACTGATGTGTTAATATTCTATTTATTTTTCTTTTCTTGAGGATCTGCATCAATTTTTTTTCTGTATTAGAATTTACTTTTTTCTGTGTTAATAGTTAGCTCAGTGGTTTAGAAAATAGTTGTCAGAAGGGTGAGATCTTATGTAAAGTCTTTAGTATTGGAACAGTTGTTTTTGTTTTTTTGTTTTTTCTAAGCATAGCCAAACACCTTGGAAATGCACATTATCAATTAGTTTTGCTGAACACAGCTGGAGACATTAGGGGAAAAAATGTGATGAGAACAGCATATCTATCAGCATACACTCCAAGGGAATCCATTATAAACACATCCCCTAGGGGCCAAGTGATTTCTGCAAACAGAGGAAGCTCATTTATTCAATAAGATTAGGACCAGGAGTTGGCCTGGGTACTGGACATGTTGGTTAGAGTATGGAATCCAAAGTCAATGATATCTATAACCTATAGCATTTATTTTAACTTAAGACATGTAAATATACTTTTAGTAATGAAGAATTAAGACTTTTCTTTGAATATGGGCTCTTTTGTTTTGTGTTATATTTTTAGTATAAACCACATCCATTTTGTATCCTCTCTATATCCAGTTTCATTTTCTTGAAAAAAAAAGTGAAAATGTAAAGATACTTGCACAGTTATCTGTGAAAAATAATTCTAGGTTTTTATGATGTTTTTCATACCTAATTCAACAGTGTTTTTTCAATTATTCACTTTTAGCAAGTCTTCTCAAAACTTTCAACTAGCTCTAATTTAACACTCAAGTTTTATTGATTTTTACAATATTTAATCAAATTTATATAATTACAAATATGTTCTAAAAGAAGAACATAAATTCGCCTTGTGAAGATGTCCCCTCCCCATTTTCCATACCAAGAATGGGGTAACAGCCTTATCACTGGAGACAAGATGGCACCAAGAAAGTCTACACAAACAAACCTTACTAACTAGCCCTTATCTACCACTAGTTTCTCTATATATTTACCTTCCTACAATTGACCACCCTTAAAGTCTAAATCCCTTTTTCTTTTTTTTTTGTCACTTCCCTACAAAAGTTTTGCTCTTTGTTAAGATGCTATATAAGCCCAAGTTCTAACCACCTGAGTAACTCATTACGGAATTCACGCCTATGTACATGCAATGTACCCATTAATAAATTCTGTTTTTCTCTTGTTAATCTGTCTTTTGTCAGTTTATTTTAAAGGCCCAACTACTAAACCTAAGAGGGTAGAGGAAATTTGTTCCTCTCCTACATAGGCAAACAATTCAACTGGTGGGTGAAGAAGCTAATGGTGAAAGAGTAGTTGCTAGCTTGAGTTTACAACATGCCATGGACATCAGTCGCGTTTCAAGGAGAAAATGGCTAGTGAGAGTTAGTCTAAGGCACATAAATGGAGCTCAGTTAGGAGAGCTTCCAATGTTTTAGTTTACTAGATTACAGACTCCCCAAAAGAAGTGTCTGCATCTTATGCATCTTTCTATTTCCTGTTTATCGAACACAGTGCCTGGCACATAATAAACACATACATTTGTTTCTTCATTTGCATTCATATATTTTGACAGCACATAATCATCCCAATGGGAAACCATTCCCTTCAAGGGTATGAGTGATGGTTGTATTTTGCTTTGTTTTCTCTCATGCTCACTGAGCAATAAAGCAACATTAACATCCTGTTTGTGGTTTATTTTGATTGCCATTTGGTCAGCTTGAGCCTGAGAAAATTATGCGCAATTGTTTAAGAGGGTCAATTTATGCTGAAAGCTCTGGAATTATCTTAGAGCCATCTTGAAGCCGCTGCAGATTGCAATTGCAGTCATAGAAATGCTAGAAAACAAAATGAATCTAGTGACATTTGGTGTGCAATGTCAAAACATGTTTGGATTACTCCCTTGAACACAAGCATTAAAGAGCTGGCCATTAATGGATTATAGGATTTTACTAGATGTTAACTTTCTATAAAATTGTGTTTGTATTTTGTGAAAGTTGTACATGTTCATCGTTTTAAAAGTCAAAGAGTAATAAAAGACCTATGTTTATTTTTTAAAACAAAGCTCTCTACTGACCCACCACTCCCATTCCTCAGTCTCTATTCCCTAGACTGGACCTAATTTCAACTCTTTCGTAGCTATTTTTTCTCATATGTAATTCTATATTTCTAAATAATATGGCAATATTTCTATCTTCTGACATTTCTATTCCAATCGTTTGTCTCCCTACTATAGAAAATGAGGATTGAGCTTTCTTACTTTTTGTCTATCTCCACCCCTTGCTATATCCATTATTTTCTCTCCTTCATTCTCTCAACCTTACGTTATGTGTTTTATTCAACCAATATTCTGTATTTATATAACTATATAAATATTGTTAATAGATAAGCCATTTAGTGTACTATTATGATTACAATTTTTTTTCTTTTCTGAGTTTTCTGTGGAGCCAGAAATTGCTTCATTTTTCTCATTTGTTTATTTGTCTCTGTAACTAACACTAATTCAATGCAAACTTTCTAAGAAAACTTATAGGCTCCCTTCAATAAGATCAGGCACAGAAAGGAATCTAACAGTCCTGTTTTTTTTCTTTAGAGACAGATCTTTTAGTGTCATCCAGCCGGTTGGTTCGGTGGGGTTGGTTTCCCTTATGGTTGTAGCACAGTTGTTGCTTAGGACTTCTCTGTCATTGCTTTGGGAATTTCTTCTGCCTCTCCCTTGCATTGGGTCCCCTGTTTTCTGAATCTCCTTGGCTAACTGTTTCTTATGGATAATACTTTCCAGTAGCTTCTTGAGAAAGACTGATTGAAGGGTAAATTCCTGGAAATTTTCAGTGTCTCAAAAAGTCTTCTTATAACCTCACATGTAATTGATCATATGGCTAGTTACAGGATTCTAGGTTTAAAAAATTGCCCCTCAGAATTTTAAAGGCAATGCCCCATTCTATTCTTGTCTACCTTCCAGTTTGATAAGCATGATAACCTCTGTTGTATCTGACGGGTTATTTTTAAAAGGTTTTCCAATTTTTTCTTTTTGCCTGATGTTCTGAAATTTCACAATACTGTATCTCAATGTAAGTCTTTTTTGTTCATTTGTGCTCTGCATTTGGCTGACTCCTTTAATCCAAAAATGCATGCCTTCAGTATGTGATAATTGTACTCTGTTTTGGGGGAGTCATTTCTGATCCTCTGTTTTCTCTTTCTGAAACCCTAATTAATCAGGTGCTGATCTTCTTGATTGATTCTCTACTGTATGTAAGTTTTTGGTCTTCTGTTTTCCATCGATTTGTTTTATTTTTACACTCTCTGAGAGATTTCTTCAACCTTTATATTGGATTTTTTTGACAACCATTTTAATTTCTAAGCATTCTTTCTTGTTTTCTAAATACTTCGTTTATAGTTTCCTAATCAAATTATATATGTACAGTATCTGAAATATCTTTTCTTCTTTTATGTCTAAAGATACACATACACAAATACATTCACACTCACACATACACATTTATTTAGTTTCTTCTTCTTGCACTGTTTTTTTTTACAAGGTTTTATGTTGTTTCGGATCCTGACTTCAGTACAGGATCCAGACAGTACAGAAAAGGCTGATGAGAAATGTGTATGTGTGTCTGTGAAGGCAGCCATCTTTGAATTAATGGACAAGGGCTGGATTTTTTTTTTTTGAGGGCATCCAAATGTCAGTCAGAATCTAGAGGTCTTTTTGCTTGGCCCACTTAGTTTCCCCAGAACAGAATTCTTCGCTTTCATTCAGTATGGACAGGTATATTTAACCCTTGTTTTCAGTGTAGTACTGCACCCCCAGGCACAGCTGGAGTCCCTGAATCTTTCCAGGAAGTATACTTCCGGTCTTCTATGAGGGTGTGGAAAGAGTAATTAATTAGCAGTCTGAGTGGACCATGGGCTCTGAGACTCTGCATATGCTCTTATGGACTTAATAAAACAATCCTCCTTCTTTCATTCCTCCCCCGAACCCTGGACTTCCGAGGTCCCTGATAACTAATTCCTAAGCCTAACAGGGATTGTGCATCTGAGCTTGGTTTCATCCTGCTGGTAAATCCATTTCCTCTTCCCAGGCAGTGAAGTCCATTTGGCTAACTTGATAACCTCACCTCCACCCACTTTCTTTCTTCCAAAATTTGCTGCCATCTCTTGTCCGCTGACGTCCTACATCCTGTTGTCTATGCACTTCTGTCTTTATACTTGATTCCTTTGTTTTCATTTTAGTGAGATTTAGGGAAGGAATGGGATAAAGATTACGAGAGTTTCTTCTCTCACTAGTAAGAGGAAACTGTTCAATATTTGCTTTTAAAATGCTAAATGCATTATATAGTAACTGCTATTAATTCATTTATCAGTTCCGACCTTCGGTTAACAGTATTTTGACTTTGGATATTAACTTTCCCAAATTATGTACACCTAAAACCACTAGAACTATGTATCATTTATTTTTATAACTTGAAAAATAAGCAGTCTGAGAGCTACCATAAAATGAAAACAGTTAATTTGCACACTGTTGCTTTTGAATGTGGTTACTTTAGATTATGTTCTTAAATTTATCTTATCTTATTCTATAATAAGATGTTTTAATGCACATCTGATTCCCTATCATTCTCAAAAGTATTTGCATTCAATGCTTTGTTTTCTTTATCTGATTTACCTTATGAAATATTCCCTTTGGCAGAGATTATTACTAATTTTCTGAGTCAATGAAATTTCATACATGTAAATATAATCTAGTTATATGGTCGAAACACTTCAGCATACATGCTTGAATCATTCTCTCTGCTAACATAATTTTCAATTGAAATATATTACTTTATTTTGAAGATAAAATATATTAAGGGTCTCTTTTTAAATAATGTATGCATTATGAATCTGTGCTTATAAGTTTATGATGCCTTCAAGTAGGCCACGTTGTCAGTGGAAAAATTATGGTGCGAGGTTGTTTTTATGCTGCTGATAAAATGAAAGTGTGTTAGGTTAGGTAAGAATACATTAAAAATGGTAGTTAAATGGGATGCCACTGAATTGCGTTTGTGTTCAAATTGAAACAAAAAAGAGATATTTACCCAGCATTCCCTGAAGCAACCATTCCAGGTGAAGTTTTTATTGAACTTGGCAAACAAATGATGACAATCATATTCTTAAGTAGAATAAATTGCTGGAAAAAAGAACAGCTCCATCTCAATGACCAGTTTTGCTATTCTTTTTCACCAGTCAGATTTTGGCTTTAGCTAAGTTTAATTGATGATTTAATTGTTGCTTGCTTTAAGCAGATGTTTATTCTGTACTGTGTAGGATGAGTAAACTAGGGTTTTCTTTACTTTGCCTCAACTGAGCTAGTTCAACACATAAGTTACTTGAAGAATCCTGACCTCAGGACCAAACAGTACAAAACCAGAGGCAGTGTGATAAACTAAATAATGCTCCCTAAATCCACATCCTAATCCCCCGACCCTGTGAATATGTTACTTATATGGCAGAAGGGACTTTGCAGATGTGATTAAATTAGAGGTCTGGAGATAGGAAAAGTACTCTGGATTATCCAGGTGAGCTCAGTGGTGTAATCACAAGTGTCCGTACAAGAGGGAAGCAGAGGGAGATGTGAGACTACAGAGAGGAGAAGTGACGTGATGATGAAAGCAAAGAGAGATGTGAAGACGCTGTGCTCCTGGCTTTGAAGATGGAGGAGGGGGCCACGAGCCAAGGAAAGCAAGGAGTGCCGCTCTACAAGCTGCAAAGGGCCAGGAAAGATTCCTCTCCTCGAGTCCAAAACCTTAACCTTAGCTCAGAGAAACAGATTTCAGATTTCTACCCTCTAGAACTGCAAGAGAATACATTTGTATTGTTGAAGTGTAATTTGTTATAGCATTAGTAGGAAACTAATACAGCTAGTTACTCCCCAAATTACTACAAAGCAATAGAAAACCAAAAATAGAAGAAAAAAAAAAAAGGCCACAAAGCCACATTTCCCTTCAGTCAGAACCTAGATCTCTACTGAAGGAAGATTCCGATGGAATATTTGCAAAATGTTCCAGCTACCACAATTTTTGTAGAAAGGTTTCTCAAAGCTGTCCATTAGGTAGAATATTTAGTGAAATGGTTTGTAAAAGTTATCAGAGGTAACCAAGCTTGGAAATATCCTTAGGTTCAGCAACAGAACAATTTTGTTTTAATCTCTCCTGGAAATTTTCTTTTTATACCTGTCCTCTAGGGAGAAATGAAGTGAATTATGTAATTTAGTAATTATAGAGGAACTTCGGGCTAATTTGTTTCCTGCCTTTTTTAGAGATGGCTATAGCAGGTTTTATTTTTTCCTGCAAGTAATCATGGAAGAAAATAAGAAGCAAATGTATGATTTTTATGAAATGTAATGGAGAGGGATTGAACTGCAAAACACTTTACGAAGATGCAGCTTCAAAAACGTGTTACTTATAAATTGCATACAGTATACATATATGAAAGCAAGCACAGTAATTGTCAATTCTTTTGAATATTAAATAAATTTCCTTATCAGTTATCGCTTGTTACATAACACATCACCCCACAACTTACTACCTTAAAACCGTAACCATTTATTTGCTCATGATTCTGCAGTTTGGGCACAACTCAGTTGGTGGGTTCTTTTGCTGGTCCTGCCGAGGATCCTGCCTGGGCTCACCCTTGCAACTGGAGAAATTTGACAACTCACCTGAGGTCGAGGAGTCCAAAAGGACTTCATTCACAGGCCTGGCAGTTAATGCTGGCTATTGGCTGTGGCACCCTGGTTCTCCTTTATGTTGTCTCATTATCTGATTGGCTAGACTAGGTTTCTTCAATGGAAACATTCCAAGAGGGCAAAAACAGAAGCTGCTGTTCTCTTAAGGCTTAGCCTCAGCAGTCACACAGTGGTACTTCCATCACATTCTCTTGGTGAAAGCAAATCGCAAGGGGTGGAAAAATAGTGTCCACTTCTCAATGGACAGAGTGTAAAGTCACTCTGCAAAGGATGTGGATATATGATAGTACGGTTCATTAGGAAATACTACTGTAACCGTTTACCACCCATCTCCAAAGCACACAATCTCCACTTCTTATCTTTACCCAGACAAGATGGGTCTTTGTTTTTTTTCTTAATCAGTGATGACTAATGGTGAGAAATAGTAGGCATGGGAGGAAGGATTGTGGAAATTTAATTGGGAAAAGCAGATTACTTGAATGCTTGAGGGCATAGGTAATGGGCATTTGTTTCTTCTTGCTATTGTTTTTTTTTTTTTATTTACCATTTTCTTTCAAATATGTTCTTTGAATATAGAAATACTCTTCTATTTGTATACAGAAAATGTTGTGAGATTGTTCAAATTTCTTGACAGAAACGTATTGAAAATCAGAGTCCTTTGATCTCTGGTTCTATGTGTTTGTGAAGGGAAAGTGGTTAAATCTATAGTTTTGAGAAGTAGGCTGTGAAAATGGATGATAGGACTACTAGGAAATTGCTTTAGGGCAGTAGCTCTCAACCCGGCTGCACCTTAGATCATCTGGGGAGCTTATAAAAATGTTGATGCTCAAGTCCTATCCCAGCCCAATTACATCAGAATTTCTAGGTATCCATATTTTGTAAAAGTTTCCCAGGAGAGTCTCATGTGCAGCCAGGATTTAGGACCACTCACTGCTTTAAGGGTTAGAGATTTGGAGGAATGGTTTAAAATAATGAGGTTTGGGGATATAGGATAGAAATGTTGGGCTTGGACAGGAGCCTCCAGCCAGAGCTGATAAATTGACAGGGCCTCAAGGTGGAAAAATTATTAACCTTCCTGTTAGATTGGATAGAAGAGAAAGTGTCCTAATTTTCTGATGGGGCTCCTAATTTTTTAATATATTAGTAGAGGGCAAAATAGCATCAATGAGAGTACATTATTTTGAGCTAAAGTAATTGAAACTCATAGTGGAATGGCTAGAGCTAAAATAATTTTCAAAGAATTTTCATATACCAAATGCATTTTTATGTCCTCTGTTTAAAAGAACAAAATTCATAACTAGAGCTTTGTAATTTGTACTCTGTGAAGATTATTCTTCACTCACTTATAGCTAGAGTTGAAAGTATATCGTTTAAAAGTCGGTGAGGCTTTTCAAAGGAGTGAGGGACTATGCTAACTTCTTTTAATAATCCTTAAATATATTACCCCCAGAAATGGAAAAAAAAACATATTTGCAAATAGTATGCAAACGATTTGTCCAGTTGGACTGTATTATATAGGAGAGAACTGTTAGCCAGCTGGGAAATTTACAGGGCTGTAGAGTAATCTGAGATGTATAGAAATGTGCTTGTGTATTGATGACACTGCAGTTTTGCTTGCTACTAGCAAAGCTCCTTTCTCACTAAATTTTCCATAGTGAACGGAGTGTTTGTTTCTGAGCTATTCACAAGGGACTGAAATAATCAGACTATTCATTTGTTGACCTTCAAAAGTGGCTGATTAGAAACAGTGTCTTGATGGCTCAACCTTGTCATCCCAAATCAAGCCTTGATTGTGAATGGGGATTGTAATCTGATACTGTACCTGAAGTGAAAGATTAATGTCTCAGACTGGGTGAAACCATCAAGTAGGTAATATTTCCTTTTTTTTTTTTTCCCTTAAAAAGTAATTACTGGTGGAGTAAAGAATACATTCAGGCATTCAAAGATTTAAGATGACATGAAGTCTTTGGAGGTAGAGTTGTAAAAGTTGACTTATACCAGAGGATCCAGAAAAAATAGTTCAATGAAGCCATCTCTATATATAGAGACTGTTTGCTTCAACCTAAGTCTTGAGGATAGAAAAATCAGCACTGAGATGAAAAATTCCATCTCAGGAAAACACTCTATGTTAAGGCTTAAAAGTAAAATAAAATAAAAAGTAAAATAAAATAAAATTACTCCTTTGATCCTGAAGCTAAATCTAAAGTAAACTGCAGCAAAAGGCCTTTTTTGTTTAAGGATTCCCAGTTCTTTGAGGTGAGGTGTGTGCTGTTTTTAATAAAGATTATGTGACTGATTGCTCTTCACATACTGACAGCCCCCTGTGGTATCTTTTATGTGCGTCTTGGGGGGTTATATTAAAGCTCTGTTCTTCTGTGTAGTGGCCACCTGTTCTTAAAAAAGGTTGTATCAGACATTCTTGGAAATAATGTTGTGCTCCAAAGCACAGCGCAGACTGGTGAGACTTGCCTGCATGTGAACTGTGCAGTAGAGTGAATAGCGATGAAGTGGGGAGGATGGAGCCCCAGGCAAGGGAGGATGTCTGCTTGGTTGTTATATTTATCAAGAATTATACTGAAACCCAAGTCTGATTATGGACAGTGTGGTATCCTGAAGTAAAGATGATGAGTAAACAAGAACAAGGAAGAACTTTCTTTTTCTGTGATGTGTATGCATAAATGAGCTTTACAAATTTATTTTATTTCCCTAATTGATTTCATGGAGGAGAGGAATCTTATTGAGTAAATATGGGAAAAGCAATTTTTACAGCAAGCCCTAGTGTAAAGTAAATGATTACTAGAGGTTCTCAAAGTAATTATATAACATGGAAATCAATATAAAACGATATTACAGCATTTATTTTACTTATGAACCCATGTGTGTATGGTTGAGAATGATTGCAATCTTGCTATAAAATAAGCTTTCAAAATAAAAAAGTAAATATCTTCTATGACAATATCAAATACAGTTAAAAACTGAGATTTGATAAAATAATATAAAAAACTTTATATGTTTAAGTGTTAAAATATTTCTAGTATGATAATATGACTTCCTATGGCCTGCCAAAAGTTGGCATGTTCTTTCTCTTGATTTTTTTCCCTTTAATTTCTCCTTAAATTGGAAGTACTTGTTTTTCTGTCCTCCAGTCATTACTCTGTTTCTACATGCTGTCCTTGAGTTGTTTTGACTATTCTTTTGGTTTTAAAATCCAGAGTTGTCAAATCTATTATTTCAAATTTATCATATTTAAAATAAAGCTCATTATCTACCTTCTTTAAATCTCTTTATGTTTTCTTGTTTACTCTCAATAAATGGCATCACAATCCACATATTCAGGTAGACTGGAATCCCAGGTGTCATCATATCTCTCCACCCCAATACCCAGTCTTCAAGCTCTATTGATGTTCAATGTTCTTTTCCCCTTCTCTACCACACGTCTAAATTTAGGGCCTCCTCATTTTTCACCTG
The DNA here is from genome assembly GCF_965194805.1 of Balaenoptera borealis. NCBI lineage: Eukaryota > Metazoa > Chordata > Mammalia > Artiodactyla > Balaenopteridae > Balaenoptera > Balaenoptera borealis. The sequence continues at coordinate 97,770,609 of NC_138862.1, read as the reverse complement.
AACACTGCAACAGCTTTCTAAGTAGTCTCTAGTATCGCACCACTTACTGGTAAATCATCCAGATTCTTTGGCATTGCATTCAGGGCCATTCGCAGCATGGTCCTTGCAAGCCTAATCTTTCATCAGTTTTCTGCAGTTCACCCGAGGCCTCTCTCTCTTACTTGTTCTCTGGTGATAATAAACTTCTAGGAGATCCTGAGTCTTTCATATCTCACCTTTATACACCTTTCTCCCTCCTCTTGGAAGGCCCTTTCTGTTTTAATTGTCCACTTGGTTAAGTCTCTTTTCGTCTTTTGTAGCACCACTCTTCCACCCCACATCATGTATTAGTGATGGTCCCATGGAATTATTATGTGACCTGTGCCCTTTTTGCAAGTGCTACCTTGACATAAAACTTTCTACAAAGAAGTTTATGTTGGTAAAATGCCACTTGCGAATTAAAGCATAGTACTTTGAGAAGTCCAATGACCTTGTAAAGAACTAGAAACTGTTAACAATGGTGCTCTCTCTCTCTGTCCCTCAAGGCTGGTATACTCGAGAGGCATAGTATCTATACCAGGATCTGAGCTCATGTGTGCGTGTTGGGGGGTGCTGGGTGGTGATCATGGTGGTTATGGTGGAGAAGGGAGAGCCAGACAGGATGGGTCTTCCTGTCTCAGGAAGCCAGAAAGGTAAAAGTCAAAGAGGCAAGTGTAAGACAGAGTCTTCAGAGAGCACTGAAGGTCAAAGCAAAGATACCTAATGCAAACACCAAGTTTAAATGTTAGTGCAAGTGTTGACACAATGAGATGAAGCTGAGCAGGGAGTCAGGTGAAAATGGAACTGAATAGGAGCAGGGAGGGAATAGAGCAAGGTGGTTTCTGGGCTACTGTCAGGATCAGCCATGAAATGTTCTTAGCCTGTCATTCTTCTTGGAGGGTACATGGAAGCATGGTGCTTGGGTACCTTGGACAGACACAGGCTACTGATTTCAGCAACCTCTCCTGCCCCATTGCTAAACTCATATTATAATGAAGGCCAATAACTCCTGCTTCCTGGTTTCTAAATGACTGGGCTTGGAATTGGACTATAGATTTATTTCTCCGGTATTTTTCAGCTCTACTGTGAATAATAAAATAAATCTATGATTTATTTTTATTTGATTATCTTATGTGGACCATAATTGCATTTTGCTAATTTAGAGGTAAGTGCCATGTCAGCTTGGTTTTTCTCTGTTGCTTAGTTTCTGTTTTCCTTTTTAGATTGAAAGATTGTGATACACATTTGTAACATCCTAAATTAACAGAATTTCTTGAAATTATATAGTATGCTTTTTTTGACAGTTCTACATTTTCTACATCAGATTTGTTAGATGAAGCTTTAGGCATTATGAAGAAACTCAGTGGATTTATGTATTGGCAATATATCTTAAATTGTGTTTTTATATCTTTTTCTTTTGGTCCCTCATACAAATATACTCAACATTAGAAGAACTGTATGGAAGTGCATACTTTGTAAACACAATTTGATGATTGAGAGAGTTAGACATTTAAGTCTAGAATGATTGGTGTAAAGTACAATGGATGAGACTATGCAGTTGAATTTCCCAAATGATAGAAAATAGGCAGTAAAGAAATATATACAAAATAAATTTCAAGAGTTGTTGGATGTTTACCTGCCACTACAAATTATCTTGGAGACAGTACAGATAATCTGAATGCAAAATTGCACCAGAAATATCTTCCTCTGAGCCATTTTAGCGACTCTTTTGTAAAATGTTATTTATACAGTGATTTTACGGTATCTTCTCTTGCTTTATTCGTCTACCTCCTTCTGCTGATTCTTCTGACATCCGACCTCTGTAAGATCTGCCAGAGATGCTCTCCTGGCCTAAGAAATCAAGCATGGGTGAGACCTGGTGCAGAACAGGAAGGCGACCCATACTTGGTTTCAGAGGCTGTGAGAATACCTACGGTCTAGAGAGAAAGCCATTTATGTTTATGCAGGCCTTTCAGAGAACAAAAACTTCAAGGCAACCTTGTTTTATTACAGAGAGAAACAACTAAGAAACAGACATAATTCGTACAGTTCTGGTCCAATAGGATTTTTCAGAACTTTCTAAAGGACAGGAACCAGGTTGACAGATAATGATTTGACACCTCTGCTAATGATTTTTAAAACATTGTGCAGATATGAAGCTTCTTCCTTCTTAAGGACGTACCTCCTCTTCCCTGACCTGTCCAGCTGTGGCTGTTAGTTGTCCATGGTTTTGGAATAGCTCCTTAAGGGCAAAGAAAGATGGATGAAGGTGCAAGGACAGAGTATGGATTTAGCGGGGGCCTCATTTGTGCTTTGGCATCTACCCACCCTTTCTCTAACCACATATTTTTCACACACCCAGCCCCACTCACAGCTGCTTGCCTATAGGGCCAAAAATCTTTAGTTAGTGATCTGCCAGCATTCCACTTTTCTATGTAGGAGATTGGAGTTATTTCAAATAACCCATCTGGTGGGATGAAGAGCAGTAAAGAAACTGAGGTAGATAAAATATATATTGTTAAATACTTGGTTGCGTGCATTGTGTCTTTGCTGATAATTTATTTGTTGAGCTTGTATTTGTTCATTTTTGTTTGTTTGTCTTCTACTCTTTAATTTTACTGGGGGGATGGATAGTGGGCATGGTGGTGTTGATACGTATTGTCATCTCTTAGGCCAGAGGAACCAGTTCAAAATTGCTTTTTATTTTCTCAATCAGAATTCTGAAGACCTGGATCCTTGGCATAAAAATTTAAGCTAGTAAGGCAAGTTCTGCCAAGTATATATTACATACCTCCTGGCCATGGATTTTGGTAGGCTTCCTTAGAGAAATATGAAAGTCGTTTCCAATAAAGACTTATTCTGTATTTCCTTAATTGAATTTCATATTTGTACATTTTTTATTTATAAACGGTATGACTTTGTTCCACTTAAGATAGTTTAATCTAAAATATGCAAACTTAATAAAGGACACGTCCCCATTTTGTTGAGTTCTGATACTTAAAGCAAATTCTTTGCTTAGACTTTTCCTTTGTTGTCAAATGAGTTGGAGAAACTCAGTTTCTTTTGAACTGTTTTCTCAGTTAAAGAACTTCTCTTGGATGGCCTAGAGAAGTGCTGTCCAGTAGACTTTTCTGCAGTGATGGAAGTGACCTACCGTATTAGAGGTCTAATATGGTAACCAATAGCCAAAGGACACTGGATATATGGCTAGCACAATTGAAGAACTAAATAATTTATAGAGCTTCATGTGGTTAGTGGATATTGTATTGGACAGCACAGTTCTAGAGTACTTCAGTCATTTAGACAATTTCTTCTAGGTTAAAAATTCACCAAATGTATCATTTTTCAGTTCTCTTATGGATTTGATAGGTTTGGTTAGTAATTTAAGCTTATATACTTTCTTTTTCTTCTTTTTGGTTGCACCACGAGTGCAGGATCTTAGTTCCCTGACCAGGGATCGAACCTGGGCCCACGGCAATGAAAGCGCCGTGTCCTAACCACTGAACCGCCAGGGAATTCCCAAGCTTATATATTTTAGAACAGTTTTAATTCATTACCATCTCCTTATACAATAAACTGTCCACAAAAGAGTGAGCTAAAACAATTTTCCAAGTTTTAAAGTATTTCTGTGGATGCCACTTTATTTTTAATAAAAGCACTCATTAGATTTCTGCTGAAAGCTAACAGCTGACCAATTACCAAGCAATGACCACATACTGAGTGTTAGTCTTTGGCCAGTATTGCATAAAATACTCCATAAGTTACCAAAAAGATTTGATGTGATCCCTCTTCTCAATAATATTACAGTATTGCTAGAAAGACAAAACTAGCAGGCAAGAAATAATTAAAAATCAATCAGTGCCAAACTTTATCATGCAAAATAGGAGTGAAGAAGACTTTAAAGTCTAAAGGAGCCTTAGAAATCATGTATTCTGAACTTCAGACATGATAAAATTGTATTTTGGTGGGCTTACCCATTCAAGATTTCACAACCAGCTAAAGACACGCCCAGAACATGAATGAAGGTTCTCCTGACCCTCAATCTATTGGTCTTTCCACATTGCCTTTAAGACTTGCCTCCTAGAGGAGACTGGCTTTTTTACCATTCACTAAAAAGAAAGCTTGAGGTCAAGCAATTATAAAGCAAATTCCATTTCAAATATCAGTTTCCTCTAGCAGAGTGTTTTCCAAACTTAATTGTTTACTTAACACATTCATAAGTTTTGCCATATCCTTTTACCACCTGTATTATTATTTATAAATACTTCTTTTATTTTTGATTTAAAATTTATTACAAGGAAAATGGAAAAACAGTATCATATATCATAAATAAATGGTAACTGGGAAATAAATACAGGAAAAATAAAAGCTAAAGTGTGCTATAAATTCCTAGGCAGACACTTCACCTTAGCCAGAGGACTGTTCTTATTAAGCGTATTAGTAAGTGTTGGAAAGCCTTAGATACAGTAGTCCCACATTACCATAAAGAGCAATCCTTTTCTTCACTTCAAGTTTTAAAACTGTGGGATTTACAGAGTCTCATTGTTGAATCTAATAACTTCTCATTGACCCCCTCCTGGCTGTTTAAGACTATCTTAGGAAGGAATTAGCCGAGGACACTTAGTTCGGTACCACACACATACATGTCTGCATGAATTTGTGTGTCTGTGTTGGTCGGTGGTATGGGGTTAATGGTGGTTACGCTTTCAAACTATATAATTGTGTAAGTTTCCTGATTATTTTCCTAATTGAAACAAAGATTGTTTGATCTACTGGATGATGTTTTTGTGTTGTTATTTTTAATAGGGAAAGTAACTGTGTAATTAAATAATCTTTTCAGGATATTAATTAAATGGAATTTAGCTAGATTATCTCTCCATCTAAAAACATACAATTCTATCATTAATTAAATGAAAACAACTTTTATGGTTGATTGTGGAGCACTCAGGAGTCCATAGGTAACTGTGATTTCTGGAAATGGTTTATTAGGGGGAAAGATGACATACATTATTTCTTTAAAAAGGTGGAAAGGGCTGTCAAAGTATAGTTTTAAAAATCTTAAAAACATGACTCGCATTCAAATATCAAGTAAGGATGCATCATAGTTTATTTAACCCATCAATGAGAGAACCCTCAGGATGGTAGAGGTGGTTTAAAGAGCCTTTGAAGAACTGAGATTATATAGTTAGTTGGGAAAGGTGTGAAGAAATAAGTTTCCTAAATTAGAGAAAATACCAACAGACAATAAAATCATAACCTTTGAGTATATCTTTTCCACCAGAGAGAAATCATTTGTGTCTCTAACAGCCCAAAAACTACAAGTTAAAAGTAATTTGACTGACTCTGGACACTATAGTAAATAGTAAATCAAACAAGGGTACATTTCCCAAGAGCAGTACTTATTGGGAATCCAGGTGATTTTGTCCCCCCTGGGGATATTTGGCAAAGTCTGGAGACAGTTTTGGTCTTGGCAACCTGGAGGGTGCTATTGGCATTGAGTGGGTAGACTCCAGGGATGTTGCTAAACATCCTACAATGCACAGGAAGCCCTCCTTGCCTCCTCTCACACCCCCAATGAAGGATCACCCAGCCCAGAGTCTCCGTGGTTTTCCAGTTGAGAAACTCTGCCCTGGAAAATTAAATAACCTTTGTTAGCCCTGTTAGTGCTCCAGTTTGACATTGAAAGAACCCACAGTCATCCTCTTGCCTTATTTCCAAGTTTTGGATAATTTTTCTCAACAATGCAAACCTTCCATGCAATACAAGTGTTTTTAATGGACACTTGAATTATAATTTCTGAGCATACCTAGAGGAAGCAGACATTGTGAGCTAGGCTAGAGCTCTGCTTTGTTTTTATATTTCTTGTCCTTCTCTTTCATTCCATGGTTGATTTCTTACATTCGAATTTTCTTAATCTAAAAATAAATGGTGAAGAAACGTTAAAACATGCATTATCTGTCACTGTGAACATTTTAATGAAGGCTTCATTCCATTTTCTACAGGACAACATTTTTCTCAGCTGATTGTATCTTTTTCTGATTGACACTTATGATTCTTGAAAAAGAAATAGAGGCTGATGCACAATAATAGGAAAGAAGAGATATTAGTAACGCATAGATTTCCCACACTTCTTCTGACTAAATTTCCTCTACAGTTGGGAAGTTAAGGAAGGCTGACATATTCCCATAAGGAAATACAGAGTTGAGGGCATCATACCCTAGTCTTTTTAATACTTTAGAGGATTGAACTGAGAGTCAGAAAGCAAGGGCAGTCTTCTCTTATACCTCTAATATAGTGAAAAGCTAAAAGCAGAAGGAACATATATTCATAATCTATTATGATAACCCAGCAGCAGACACTATAATTTTTGTGTGTTAATTCAGGCTTTTACTAGGTACAGCCTCATGGATTTTCTTCCTTTTAACCTAATGTGATTTAATTCCACATATGCTTTTTGGACTGGGCCCAGGCACACCGAAATGAGGGGGAAGACTTGCTTCTGCACCAAAGGACCTCTGAGACTAGTACCTAGAGTTGTAATTATAGACAAGATGCAATTTTATAGACCAGTTTTTCACTTAATATTAGACTTTCAGCATTTTTTTTCATGTTGCCGTATTGTCTTCATGATTATCATTTTGATAGTATGATTTAGATGGGTTTAAAAATAGTACAAGTTTCCCATAGAAAATATGATATAATTTATGGTTACATTTCTATATAAGTCTTAACAATAGGATCAAGACTCATATACAGGAGTAAGAGTATCCTCCAAGTCATCTAGCAAAGTACCTGCTACTTGGTAGGTGCTCAGAAAATGTTTGTTACTTTACTTCTGTCCAAATCCTAGGATTTTTGTGCTAGAAAGAACCTTGGATGTAGACACATTTCTCTCTTTCTTTTTTTTTTAATCGGAAAGAAACGGAGACCTAGTTAATTTAACTGAGGCAATGTGTTGAGCTCTGAACTTGAACTTAAAAGATTGGATTCAATCCTTATCACTGCTCCTTATTGACTATGTGACATTAGATAAGTCACTTTACTTCTTGGGGAATTTTTCTGTATATTAGGGAGAACAGTTGCACTAGATAATATAAAATGTTTATTTAAGATTTAACATGTTTTGTTTCTATCCAAGATCTCACGTTAAAAAAATTGAGATAAAAATCCATGGTATACTAAAGAAAGAAAGTCTACCAAAGTTAATCTATCAAATAAGCTCACTATATAAGGAGCCCCAGAGTACTATAAAATAATACACAGAAACAGAAAAACTAACATTTTAAGAGCACACTATGTATTAAGGATATCTTTAGATATCTTGTGTGTGTTTTCACTATTAATCTTCAATTAATCTTCAATTATGCTGTCAGGTACGTGGCATGCTTTTCAGTTTATCTGAGGAAACTGAAACTCAGGAAAGTTACCATATTGCCCCAAACAGCCCATCTAGTATACTTTCTAGGATATCATGCCAGTGTCAAGAATATGGATGTGTTCATTGAAAAGTAAGTAGCACTATTTTTCCTTCCTTAAAATCCTAGAAGGACCTTATGAGAATGGTTTTATGGACCACAACTATTGAAAAAGCTCTTCAGGGAAGTAGGAAACAACTTTCGAATCTCACGTGTTTTGTTCCTGTAACAAGGAGACCATCAAAATCATTGTCCTCATTCTTCAGAGAAATGTCAAACCTTGAGGACAGATAGCTCCTTGAACTGGGAGCCCAGTGCTTCAGTGGAAGGTGCTCCAGAACTGAGATCAGAGTTCTACGCTCTTGCTAATGACTTGGTGTGTGAGTTAGCTCAGTTCCAGGAGGCCATCTCTAAACATGAGGGAGATATACCCGATGATCTCCAAGATCTTCCACTCTGTCTTCTACCTCTCCTTGTGCATCCATTTTCTTTTGCTCTTTGCTCTTCTGTCTGAGGTGGGAGCAGGGGGTGTACAGTTCTGTTGGCGAGCTTTCCATGAATCCTCTATTTAGTAGCCTCAATCAGCCACTTTTCTCTGATTCTACAAGTCCCAAATCTTCTTAAGTTTTTGTCTGGCAACTTGCTCCTTTCTGTGACCACTTTTGGCTTCCACTCCTCCTTTTTCTCTATCTGCTCAAAAGATTTTCCAGAACTGTAATGAGAGCTCTCATCCAGAGATGGCTCTGTCCTCCTTCTCTTTTTCTTGCAGTAAGTTTTATTATCATTATGCCTTTCCAGTGATTTCAGTGTCATTTCTGGACAGAAAGCAGATAAATATATGTAGGGATACACTATGTTGTAGCCTTGAGAAAGTAAGTGGGGAGTGGAGATTATTGATAAATTGAAGTGAAAAGCAAATAATGTCGTTAGAATGTTCCAAAGGAAATGTGCCTCCAGAGGAACCCATAGATGGCTAGAAAGGCATCAAGAGGAGAAGGGGGAGTTGAGTTGAACCACAAGAGAATTGTAGACTTCTTCTGCACTGTGAGGAGCTGGATGAGATACTAAAGTCATTTATTAACTCAACAGATATTTACCGATGACCTATTATGTGTAAACTCTACCCTGGGTACCAATTCTTAGAGGACCAGTAGGTACAGCTTCTGTCTTCTATTTGCTTGTGAAATTGAGGTAGAGCCAGAGGCTTAAATAAACAGAATAGAAATGCAACACAGTTAGTGCTAATGAGAAGATATCATAATTTAGAAGTAACTAATTGCTCAAACTGAAAGGGAAAATTCTATAACACATATTCTGGTTAATATTTTATAGAATGGATGCTAATTACTTTTAAACTAATCAGGGGTTTGAACAGTATTCATCAAAGAGTGGTTCCTATGATATGTATATAAACTAATCAGGGGTTTGAAAAATATTTATTAGAGATCGGTTTCTGTGATACATCCAATCTATGATTAAAATGTGACACAGAATTCCAAGAATCATGTTTTGAGTATCTAATCATAAGGCATACGAAATGTGGAACTTTAGAAGGAAGAGTTAATTATGGTTGGGATTCATTCTTATTTTGGAAAATATAGTAAACAAAAGGTAATGATGCATTGTTATGCACCAGCCATAACAGTTCAAGGCATGGACAGTGCTCTATAAGGAGACGCAGTTTAATGCAAAGATAATGCCTTGCAGGGGTGCGGGGGGTGAGCTCAGGCATCCCTTGGTTTAGAGGGGAACATAGGTTCTCCAAAGTAGGTAGACTCTCCTGAAGTATTCCCAAAGATCATAACCATTTCTATCCAGGCTTTGAAATAATGAGGACTGGAGAATGTAGATGGGATCTCCTGGGAGGAAGAGATAACCAAATAAAGCAAACCTATGCTCCTAACCTTGGGATTTCTCTACTGCTTACCAATCCATTATCTACTCCTACAATTCCCCTTATCTTGTAACAGGGGAGGGGCCACAGAGGGCCAAATCCACATCTCCCATTCTCTTCAAACCCCTTCCAAAGATCAGGAGAATAAAGCCATGAAATAGGAGACATTTACTCCCAGGCACTGCCTTTATTCATTTTTAATAAGAAATTGTTACCAGCACAAGTCATGCTGTTATTAATTTCAAATTAAAACTCAGACTATGTATGACCTCTTTAAATCAGCTATTTTCCAATTCATTTATTTTGGCTGTAATTATGACTGATTGCTCAATTCTTATTGGAATAGCTAAGGTGCAGTTTAATTTTAGTTGAGGCCTTTACAAAAATAACCAGGGAATCTTTTCCACCTAACTGTATAAGACACCTATTTTTACCATACAGAATTAAGATAACAGACTTGGACACCTGATATATTATTTCTCCTTACTGCATTGTGGAAAATAATTTGTCTGTCTATTTTGTGGCTATGTCTAAGCAGCTCCAACAATTTAAACTTTGTTCCATTAAAAGGAAAAAAGGAATGAAACATATCAGCCATATGTTTCTTAACGTCAGTGCTTAATTTATTGATATTGTATGTGTGTGTGCACATATACACATATACATACACACAGTCCCATATATAAACATGTCCAGAGGTTGGAAGCAAAATATTTCTTGGTAAGAAAATTTCTTAAAAAGTGCCATATCAAGGTCTGGGTTATATCCCTCGTCTGAAAAATAAGCGCGCCCCCTCCCCCCCCCGCTTTATTTCATATTGAAACTAGAAAAGAAACTTCATTGATTGTTTTTATTATGTTAAAAGCTTCAGTGTTTCTGTTTGACACTGTGTTCTATTTAAGCTCATCCTTTATCATCGGACAGAAATCCATTTTAAATATTGTTTTGGAAGCCAGATTTCTGATGCTCTCCACTGCTACTAGACCTTATTTTTGTGTGTGTGATGTACTGCACAAAATTGTCTATTGATATGAAGCAGGCTGCGGAACGATTTTTCAGCTTTGATCACTAGAATGAATCGATTTTTAACAAGCCCTCGGTATGGCAGCAGAGGCTGATGTTGTGTGTCTAACAGCTTCATTGAAGGGCTGCGTTTGATTTGCTGTTGCTAAGTGCTCTCTTTTAGTGAGCTTGTCTGTGAAGACTTCCTCAACCAACTGAAGCTCTATTATTGGGTTAGAAACTGCTGTTACATGTTATCTACTGATTAAAAAATAATTACAGGCAGTCTACATTACACAGACTCATCAGTTTGCCATTAGTGCTACTTGGTGTAAGCTTTGAAAATGGGAATGAAACTCAAAACTAGCTTTCCCTCTGAACATACTGATTAAAATAAAAAGGTATTTATTTGTTCATTTTGAATATACAAGGTTAGTGGCAGAATCTACAGTGATGTGGCTTTCCCTTAGTGCTTATTATACTTTGTGTTCAGCTAGTAAGTTCATTGTTGTCTTCACAGGAGACTCATGCAATTGGAAGTCTCTTCGGAAATGTCAGCATGCTAACATAATTGGAAACATGAAATCATAAACCACTGGTTATTTATGTCCCAGTTGTGAGCTATACCATGGACCAGTATGCTAAGTTGGACAATTAAAATTATCACTGGCATCCTGAAAATAGCAATATAGTTTTTCAAATCTGCACTAGGGTTGTCAGTTCCTTTTCGTTTGGTCTTTATTTGATTTCTACAGCCAGTTAACAAACCAAACTGTAAAATGTCAATAAAGACAAAGTCTTTATTTTTAAAAAGAATTCTCATTAATGTTGCTGCAAGTTTTATTCATCAAAGTATATTACCCTACTTTTTCTTTTAATATCTTTTAAGGAGTTAATGCATCAGAGGATTTATGTGTTTGAGTGTGTATGTGTAGTATGAGCTCTTTGGAGCGTAGAAAGGGTTTGTTTGTCTAAGAAAGTTTTTAGCCTAGTTGTCAGGCATTTTGGCATTGTCCTTTTCTCGTTGGATTCCATTAAGAATATAATTTCCTTTAAATATATTGACAACATGACCCAGAACATTCATCATTTCCTCTTTCCATTTAAAAATATAGTTTAGCTCTTTTCATTAATCTTGAGATTTTTAATCTTGACCAAAGATTGACAATTTTAAAAGTATTTTTGACAGCTGTGACTGTCAGGAATAGAACAGAATCAATGACTAAATTAGGTAAGTCCAGGAAAACCAACCTGACATAGCAAAGAGAAAAATTATATTTCTGGTTTTAGAAATAAATATGTCAAACTAAAATAATTGCATTTGTCCTTAGCCCACTTTCCTGAGAAGTTATCAGCCACTTTCCTGAGAGGTTGTCAGCCACTTTAAGGCCATGAAAGAATTCAGATCAGAGAGGGAGCAAACATTTTGCAGTTTCACAGCATAATCATGTCATTGATCAGTACAAAAATTCTCTCTCCTATTAAAGTAGTTTAAGTTACAGCAAGAATGAAAAGAAACCAGAATCACAATAAAACTTTGAGTTTTGTTTTACAGGCAAACAAAATATGAATAGGAACCAGATAATGGCAAAATTGCTTATAAATTCATACTTACCATTTTCCTTTCTTGTCTTTGCCTTTGTTTTTGTATGTGTGTTAGATTGACCAGAATGGGCCCAAAATTCTCTTTTTTTTTTTTTCCTGTTAAATATATGATGAAGCACTAAGGGTGTTAGGTACACGAGACACCATTTGTCAATATTTTTCTTGTCAGCTCTCATTTTGCTCACTGTTAATAAGAGTGATCAAGAGAAACAATTCATTGAGTTTCTGTGTTTATTCTGTTTGCTTGGGTGGTCTCTGAGTTTCTGTATTCTTTTAGGAACACATTCACATTTCATTCTTGAACATGTAAATATAGAGCAAAATTTAGGGTCTGGTCAAGAGACATGGAGTGGACTGTTTGTTTTTATGTGTCTGTTTATTCTTCAAGTTACCCAGGCATAAACAGCTCTCAACAGTCTGGCTCAAGCCTGCCTTTTGTGAATGAAACTTTGCTCAGACCCAGAACCATAAATTTACAATAATTACCTGTGCAGTTGTTACTAACAAGACCCCTTGGTCCTCTCTTGTTTATTCACCAAATCACAGATACTTAATCATTTACCGCTTACCATTTTTATCACACCTCAGAGTAAAATTAGGCACTCCCTTTAAGTCTTTTCATTTCCCTTCATTCTCCTTTGGAAGAGGAAAAATACTTTGTCCCAATGGCCACATGTTTGAAGACCATCTTTTCTTGAATAATTTTCTCAGAAAATACCCAAAGTTTCCATCACTTTTCAAAAATGGCAATTCTATTTTCCTCTCTGAAAATGAAAACATGTTAGAATAAAAGATACCTGACAGCTGATTAGGAAAATGACATATATTTTACTTCCTTTCAGATGAAGCCTTCTAAAAACATATTTACTTACCAGAGACAGTGATAGCCTGTCTGGCAAAAATAATTGATATCCTTTCTGGTTATTGTAGAAGGGGAACAATGAAACAAAAAAGACCTTTCTCATACCTTCCGAGATGAAGAAGCTGGAAGAAATTGTCATTAAATTAAGGTTTTCTTTTGGGCACTCTGGCCACTGACACATTCTTGAAAAATTGTAGGAACTCTTTGCCTCACTGGTGTTAATAATTAGGCTTGGTTTGCTGTTTTCAAATATTTCTTCCAGGGAAACATGCATATTCTGTCTTTGAGGTAGGGTAAAAATATTTGAAAATTAGCAGGTTTATACATCACTATGTATCCCTGAAATATCATCCCAACTAAATATAGCGCATCTTCAGTAATTCAGATTAATGTATTCAAAAGTCTTTTCTAAATGAAACCTCATTTGCTTTTGAATGAAATTTGAACTGGAATGTTGGTTCCAGTAGTTATAAGCTAAGTAATTATAAGGAAGACCATCACACTTTTTGGAATTTTTACTTTTGAGGTATATAAAACAGATGGGTTGTAGTACTCACTTCATAGAGTTGTTTGTTGTGAGGTTTATCTGCATTCGTGTAACTATTATTAATTGTTATGAGATACCTCTAAAGAAATGTAGTTTTGGCACTTATTTGTACAAAGAGCAAGAATGAATATATATCTATCCATATATATATGTATATTCTGAGAGAGGGTCTGTCTGTTCTGCATTAAGAAATAAATAAAATCTGATTTTTTTTCAAGGAGCCATAGCCAAGTCAAAATTGTTCTTTTAAGCACCACAAACATTTTCAAAGGAATATTTACAACATAATTTCGTAAAGATTTTATCATAAATCCCTTTTTCTTCTTAACACTTCAACCTAGTCTAGAACAAACCATCATCTGCAGAGGTAGTGTATATGTTTTCTTGTTTTTTGAAATGCAATAACAGATCAGTGTGGCTTGTTTTAAAGCTTGGTAGAGTGTGCTGATTCACTGCTCTAGAAACCCTGATAAATCTACGGCAAACCTAGGAAGCAGGCACTGAGCTACTCTGCCACATTCCGTGTTTTCTAGGCACTGTGGAATATCTTTGTTTCTGTATTAAAGCATCCTGTCATACGTACATCCTTCTGTGGCAGATGCCATCTGGTCAGAGTGCAGTTGTAGGGAGGCTGTAGAAGTCATGCTTTGTTGACCTAATGGAAGCTCTGTCGTCAGAGAAGTAGAAAATTGGTTGTTTCTATAGGTTATAAAGTTCCAAGCCATTGCTTGCCACCTGAGAGCATTAATCCCATTATATTGGTTGTTTCCATAGTTAAGGAGGGGCTTGTCAGAGTGATAACTGGCCCTGTCTCTTCTCCAAGCCATTAGGTAATAAATTGGATATAATGTGTAATTTCTCAGGGTACTTTTTTTTTATATAATGAAAGATATTATGTTAAATTCTGTGCACTCAAATGTTCTTCAGCCATCTCATATAATCTCACGTTTTTCTGACCTGTGAAAACGGCAAAAACTCCCAGTTTTCAGGAGAGACTCCATTTTGTCACTAGGTTTATTTGTTTTCTCCCTTTAAGAATGTTTGACTTTGGGGAATCACATGTAGGGTTTTTGACTTGATTAGATGTACATATTATTAAATCTGCCCTTGACCTGTAACTCCTAAATAGCTGTTCAATTTTTAATGAATCCTGAGAAATCAGGAATTTTGCTTAAACTTTGTACTGTCAAGCTAATAATTTTTTGATGGACATCCCTTACAATCTTGAAGTTTAACATTATAAGTCATAAACACATTAATTGAAACATTGAATATGCACATAAAATGTTTCTTGAGATACTTGTTAAAACGTTTCATATTTTCCAGCATATTATAACCTGTAAACACATTCAGTTATATTATTTCACTTATTCTTTATTATTGTTTGTCTCAGTATGGAAATTGAACTATTTGTTTCATTTCTGAATTGAGGAGATTGAAATGAGAAGGTTGACTTGATCAATGAAAGATCATATGACAGTTATTGGTAAAAAAAAACGCAAAAAAAAAAACCTGGAGTACAGATGTAGTTAAATATCATCTCTGCTATAATACACTGAAAGTAATACATAGTTCCTGTTATCAGAGAGGTATTTTATGTAATATGTCAAGCTTGCTTTCTCGATAACTGTGGCTATTTACTGCTTTCTGATAACATGAATGAATCATGGGGCTGAAGAATTTTACAAATACTGTCTGTCCAGTTTACCCATTGCCAAAATTTCAGGTTTAGAATCTGTCCGGTTGCAAGTATAGGCATTCTGTGCTACTGCACGAAAAAAAATGTGACTAGGGACTTTTTCCTGAACCACAGCAACAATGACAAATTTCCACTGAAATGTTAGATGACTGTACACAAAACAATGATATTTTATGACATATCAGAGCAAATTCTAAAGCATCCACCATATTACCAGTTGCAATTCACTGCAGTATTTTTTTTCTCCCCTAGGAGAACAATGTAATTTCTATCATTGTAGGTTCTCAAAGAGAATTATAACTGAAAAAGTTACAGAGTTTTCTATCAAAATTTCACCAACCTTTTGCATCCCCCTTGTTTTGGTTGAGAATCAAAGAAGGGAAACTGTGTTCCCAGTGGAAAAGCCACAAGGAAGTCTTTCTGTAGAAGCCAAAGTTAACATGATGCCAACAGGCAGATGGAACCCAAGTCTGAATGAGAAAATCCTGAGCCAGGCCTCTTGCTGTGGCTCTAATACAGCCCTGTTGTGCCCTGATTTCCTGTTTTTATTACTGGGATTCTAGTTATTTATGAATTGAATTCCCATGTAGTAATCTTGCTGTTATTGTAGAATGCCACATGATATTTTGTGCTAAGTCCATAAATGACTCATGCCACCACTTTATTTACTTCGGGTTTGTAATCTCTGTGCTTTTACCCTTTTTCTGACATTTTCCAAGTCTCTCCCTGCACATCAGCTGGCCAAGAAGCAGTGCTTGCTTTGAGCAATTGACAGTCGGCTACTGCTGCAGGCCTAACCACCAATTCACACCGCAGGGCACTGCCCACCCCAGGAAGAGATTTTGCTATCAGTCATCTGACACTTGAGTGACTTTAAAAATTACTCCCAGGATTTGGACTTCTTGCAGGTAATTCTTAGAGAAACATGAAAAAATATTGGTTGTTTGAAGCTTAAATTTAAAAATAAGGAGAAGCAATAAAGCAGGATCATTTGAATTGGAGAAATAGAGGTGATTTCAAGAAGTCATGGAATAAAATTCTAATTCAGAGGCTTTCAAACTCGTTTGACCAAGATTCACAATAAGAAATACAATTTACAGTGTGACTGCTTATATTCATCTATATACTACAATTGAAACCAAAGTTTTATAAAACAATATTTATCCTTATTTGACAACAGGATTGTCAAAGTATAATATTTTTAAAGATATGATTTTCATACCAAAATAAAATGAACACATGTAAAAGATTCCATTCAGCTTATTAATTAATGAGGGAACCAATACGATGTTGAGATTGGCTAAACGATTATTTGAGGAGCTGAGTATTTATAAGCAATTTAATAAAAGACGTTAAGATGGCTGTTAGATACAAAACTGGCTAATGTGCGTACAATCAATCATAACTTTTAGGGTTATCTTTTCTACTGGACAGAAATCATTTATGTAGCTATTATACAAACATCTACAAGTTAATGTGTACTTTCACTGGATCTGGGACCCTTCATCAGTAGTAGAGTCAAACAAAGTTTATTCCTCTAAGTAATTCTTGGCCAGACCTCTTAAATAATACCCTCATATGATGTTGAAAAGCACAGTGCCCAAATGTTTTACTCATTTCTTCCAAATTTGGCTAATTTTTCTAAATAAGATATACTCTGATATTTTTTATTGTGTTCTGTTTCATTTTTGAAAGCTGATACATCTTCCTAAATTGTTTTCATATGATGTAAGTAGTTCACGACTTGGTTTAAATACTACTACACCAATGTACAAATAGGACACCCCCAAACACTGCCAGACGGAGGCAAGTTTATTTTCTCTGTCTTATGAATAAAAAGCTAAGGGGAGAAGGTAGAGGAGAAGAAAAAGCCTCAGCCGGCTGTCTTCAGGGACCTCAACATTCTATAAAGCGACATGACTGTTCATAAAAGTCATAATTCTTTTCTCCCACAGAGCACATATTTTGCTTAGGTTGCAACTTAGGCTCTTTTCCTCCTGATTAGAGTAGAATTTAGACAACTTTGTAGAGTTTTTACAGCTATGGGAGAAGGTGAATTAGTTATCTGGAACCACTGCCTCATTTCACAGAGGAGGAAACTGATTCAGGAAGCTGAGGTGACTGGCTGCATCACCCAGCAGTTCCATGGGGAAGCCCGTTGGGCAGGTAGCCATGGCATAAAGAGGATGGACACTGCACTCAGAAGGGTGTGGGTGACAGTCACCAGACAGAGGACCTCAGGTAAAGCTCTTGTCTTCCTGGTCTGAGCTGCCTTATCTCTAAAATAGAGAGAGCTGTAATGAGAATTAAAGGATGGACGACATGTAAATGTCTTTGTAAAACAAGCACTCTGAAAATGTAAATTCTAGTCACTTTATCCAGTGTACATTTTTCCATCCTTGGATACCATCTAACATATAAGATCTAAATGTTGACCTATTTGCACATATTTACCAGTAGTTGAGATCATGGGTACACTCTTCTACACACAGTTCTATGTTAAATATTTAAAGATGTGCTCGTTATTATTGCTAATAGGTCATCACTTTAAAATGCTCTAAAATTTGCAAATTAAAGAGCACCATTCTGATAAAAATGTACGGTTCTTATATAAGACTTTCCACCTGTGGAGGCTTCTAATTATGCTTCCCATGCATAAAAAAAATGCAACTAGAAAAACTGATAAATGGCCAACAGTTACTTCTCTGCTGATTATACAAAATTTCATTATAGTAGAACATTTAACAGTTTAATTCTGAGCTCTCTCAGGAATAGTCTGTAAAATGTTTTGCTTAGGTCTCTTTTTAAGCACTGAATTCTCTGCTTAAATAAAAGGTACATCAAGCCTTTGCCATAAGCAAAGTTAAGTCATTACATCACAAGAAGTGAGCTTGAAGATGACAGGTAAAGACAGACGAAATAAACACAATTAAAACATGTCTGAATGTTTTCTTCTCTCTTTCTCATTCTTAGACAATAATTGCTGAGATGGAAATGAGACAGCTTTACTGCAAAGGCTACTCTTGATTCCTAAGAGATATGTTTTAAAATACCCTATAAATATTAGAAAAAATATTCTAGGTGTATTTATGCCTTTTACAAAGTGCTTCAGACAGCTGAAGTAATGGGTCTCTTGAGTGGTCTCTTTTTCAGTGCTTTCTTCCCCCTCCACCTCCTTCGCTGGTTCTTCTGATTACATGAGAGAAAAGAAAAGGCTTCATTTAGGCACTAATGTGTCTATTGTACTTGCTGCTTCAACACTGGGCAGGTGCTATCCTCCTGTTTTATAACTAGAAAAGCAGGCCCCAGACTGATCATCTTGGGACCTCTGCAGACAGCAGAGTGGTGCCAGGACATGTGGAGAAAGAGTCTGCATCTGAGAACCAGCAACGCTGGAGCCTAGGATGGAAAACCAGGGACCGTTTATTCACAACTTTGCAGCTTGAATTCAGAAGGTTTATATGCCATTATAATCCCACGAATATTCCTTTGATTTCTCCATCATGTGACTTAAATCACCACTTTGCATACCATTTCCTGTTGCTAACTTTTAGGATCTAATTTCCTTCCCTTCTAAGGATGCTGGGGGAAGATTAGTTACTTCATTTATACCTGGAAACACTTCTTTCTTTAATTCCTACTAAGATATTCTGACCCTCTGCTATTGACCCTTCTTGGACATACTCCTGTTCTCCTCTTTACCCCATGCTTCAGCCACAGTACATACCACATACTTTCCTGCCCATGCAAAGGGAAGGCATTTGGTGTAGCGTAGGTCATGGGCTTGGAATCAGTTCAACCTGTGCTTGATTCTAGGCGTTTACCAGCTGCATGACCTTGTACAGGAGGGAAAATACTTTCTCTTCTACTGTCTTATGTTCAGTATCTGGGGAACTGCAAATTAAACTGTCAAAAGACAGACAAGCAGGATAAATGGTTTATTACATAATATACATGTGGAGGCCTTCATAGAAAAACAGTGACAACCCAAAAGAAGTGGCTGGAATCTGGGGATTATATATCATTTTAACAAAGAACAATAAATTTTTAGAAAAGTGACAAGACAAAGGAAAAGAGGTTTAGGTTTTTAGGGATGGCAAACTGTGAGAAGCTAAATATACAGGGAAACTAACGGGAGAGAAGAGTTGTCTGTAAAGTTTGTTATGATACCCCTTAGTGTCACCTCTGGATACTAAGGGCATAAAAGTCTAGTGTAGGCAAATAAGGGGAGGGCAGAGTGGAGAGCTTTGTTTTGAGTCTGCTGTTTCTCAATTGCTTTCAGTGCCAAATAATCCCTCCGCCAAAGTGGTGTATTTTAACGTGGTATATTCTGACCCCCTTCAATCTTAACAAGGTTACTCAGTTCTTGGAATCTCAGCATCGTACTCTGTAAAAGAAAGTAAAACCTCAGGTGATTGTTGTGGGAATAAATGCCTCTTACCCACTGCCTTCGCAGGGCTCTGCTCCCTTTTCAAAGCTTCTGAGAAAAGTGTTTCCCTCCTTCTAATGTTCCTGGATTTTTTTGTTGTTGTTGTTCCTGGATTTTTACTCTTCATTTTCCTTCATCTTTTCTCTCTCTCTCTCTCTCTCTTTTTTTTTTTTTTTCCTATTAAGTTAACTTAATATCTTCTAGTTGGGCAATCCTACTTAGAGGTTGGGAGGGGGGTTGGAAGAAGCTGAAGGGAGATAAAGACAAGTGTTAGGGGATGAGGAAATTTCAACATTTACAGTTTTTGTCCTGCCCCATAAACCCATAGAAGCCACGTAGTAACCTTGCCTATAATACCTCTTTTAATCCTCCATTTCTTCCATCCACAAACAGTGCGTTTCTCTAAGTTTCTGAAGACCCAACCCAGATTTTCTCTCTTTGTTGAATGTATTTAAGCACCACGGTTGGAAGTAAGTTTTCTCACTCCAAACTTTAATAGAGGTTTCTTTTTAGATGTTATATATTTTTATTGTCTTGATTACTTTCCATACTTTAGGATGGGTGCATGTCTTAAGTTTCTTGTTTAACTGACCTGTAGGATGACCTCTCTCCCAGTGTTTTACAACATGAGAATTAGATAAATGATTGCACTTGAGTGGTTGAATGCAGTTCTAGAAATAGAAATATTAGATTTAACTAAGCCTTATGGATGGCCAGCGTCCTGATACTGTCCTCCCATCACTAAGTGTTATAGAAAGAAAAAAAAATCTCTGAAAGATTAATTCATTCCTCAGGCCCACGTTGGCTCTCTCCTTGCCACATAGGTTGCCCATTGTGCCAACAATTCAGCAGTGTGAGAGATGATTATTTTCCTTAGATGTTTTTATTGATTCACTGCTTGGTAGCAATTCTGATCACTGCTGATTTAGCCAGAATTCAAATCAGGAACCTTACAGTGAAAGCTGCTATACCGTCACTAAATGTGTGAGGCCCTTCATCTTCCAGTTTGGAAGTTTCAAATGAAGCTCTTTTTTTTTTCTCTCACATTTCACATACACTGTGTTTAAAGCTAGAGCAGACCCCTCAAATCTAACCTTTTCTTGAATTTTAGAAATTGAATAAGAGGAAGTCAGTAACTGATTTCATTTCAGCTGAATTTCCCATAGGAGGGCCAAGGAGAGTTGTGGATCACGTTTTATGTCATTCGATGAGAATGAACCCATGATAATCTATGGTTTAAAGCAAGATACATTTCCCCATTATGGCAACTGGGTTTTGTGTTAAAATATGACACTTTACTACAGGTCACTGCTTTATTTCTTCAAGACTTTTGGTGAATTGCCTTTTTCAAAACACCAAGAACACATCTGTACATTTTACTTCTTTAATGACCAAAAAGGACAATGTGCCCTATATTCAAGGAGAAGAGAGTTATTCTTGGTGAGAAAATGAATATATATATTTGAAATTAAACTGTGATTCAGTTATCTAGAGGATTAGCCAATAAATCCCTCTGTGTTCCGATAATTGATTCCATTTGCAATTTGAAATTTTGCAAACAAAACTCACTTGCTACTTTCTTGACACCACTGACTTTGTACAGTTAAATTCATGTGTATGCCTCAAGGGAAAAAAAAGGAAAACATGTCTTTCTTTTACCATCTATCTCTGTCTTACCATAAATTTATATTCATTGTGATTTTTCTTTTACGGGAAGGTAAAGCATGAATGATTTTCCTTGTAACATAAAAAATTCTGATTTAATTGTTTTTAATAGTTGATTCTGTTTTCTGACTTCAATTGTGTTCTTCTTGACAAGCACCTATTTCCCGATCTCCCAGCCACCCCCGCTTTCCATCCTGCAGCTTGACAGGAAGACATTAAAAGACTGATGAAAAACTGCCTTATGCCTCTAGCACTCTGCATTTTACCTTAACAGTTATTCAATAATTATTTGTAAAATGAGAGCTTAATTTTCACTTTTATGTAAGACTTTGGTGTTTGGCAGACGGCAAGAGATTGAAGGTGGTAGCTTACGCAGGCAATGTAGGGCTGGTGAAACAGTACACCAAACACCAGTGAACAGCAAGGCACGGGGAATAGAGGGATGGATGCATTTGTGCCCCTGACCTGGAAACCTTAAGAACATCATCTAGCCATCCAGGATCACTGGATTTGTGTGATCCATGAGGTTAGAGACTAACCCTTCCTTTGTTCTTGTCCTCGTATAGCTCATGTATCTGACACAATACCCGGCATGGGGGCATAAAAAGATGTTATTAATAAACTTACCATTAATACAAACAGAAATAACATTGTCTAGATGCAAAATGGAATTAAATGAGTCTCCTTTTAATCTCTGAGATACTGTAAGTTATTCCAGAGTGTTTTTTTGAAAGATGATTTTCTTTTGATAGAAGAAATGTTCATAGGGGAAAAAAAAGACATTAAGGCTATCTGGATAATTACAATAGAATCAAATAGCAAAGTTACCTGTTTATTTATTTTTAATCTTGAGTGGCATGGCAGTAGCTCACACTGTGCAATAAAATATTTGGCAACGCAGACACAGAAGGACTTTTAAAATTTCTATTTTGGGAGCAAAAGTAGGATATCTAATCAGTGCGGCACCCTTTAAAATCATTCAATTGATGCCTGTGTGTTTAGGGAGAAAAGAAATGAGGAACATGAATAGATTTCCTGAGAGAGTTAGAGTGAACAGTGATTAAGCTTAGAACATAAAATTACCATTTATGATTAGTTCAGTTCAATTAATTCCATCTGTCTATCCATCCCTTAATTCATTTATTCAATCAACCAGCATTTATTGAAAAACCTATTTTGTGTCAGGCTCTGTGTAAAGCTCTGGGGATCCAGGAATCAAAGACTCCATCCAAGAATTAATAGTCTTGCAGTGAAGTCAAAGATGTAATTGCAGTACCTGAGGGTAGCAGGAGTTTTCTGCTAGGGAATACCAGGGGGGTCGGGGAGCACCTAGGGCAGGCAGTGGTGCAGGCTGTTAAGTCACAGATTATGCAAGAACCACGTGGTAGGCAGGGTGACCATGTGCCTAATGGTGACCAAAACATAGTCCCCACTGAGATAAAAAATATTCCCTGCCCTCAGGGAGCTTACAATTCTTATTTCTCTTAATTTTAATGCATATGTTTGTTGGCAATCATCTTTGAAGATATTTTTAGCTCTGAGTAGTTTTAGTGAAGTTTCTCGCAATAAACACTGGATATGTAGTCCTGGTTTTCCACTTGCTTGTTTGTTCCAAGATTCCTGGGTTTGCAAACCACCATTCCCCTCCACCAAAGACTTCCATAACTATTATGATTTTTGATCAATGCTGTATTCAAAAGTCACCCAGAAGTACAGCAAGAAAATCCACCCAACGAATGTTAAGTTGGATGAGTGCAACATATTCATAAATTTTTGAAATGCTGTAATCCTGTTTGTCCCAAGAAAACTCTTGCATTCCTGTCTTAATTAAATCTCTCAAAAGCAAGCAGTTTTCTGCAGGATGTAATCCATTCATTCAGGTGTGAAAGGACAGAACCTATTTACATATTCACAATCCTGATAGCCATGTCTGGGATAAAATACATTTATTTCTGAGTTGTCTGGGTTCTGCAGATATTGCAGTTACTATTGTATAGTCAAGCTTTCTCCTAAAAGACTCATTTAGGGCAGTTCTGAAAAATATCAGAAATTCGAAAATAGATTGTAAGCTCTTGGGGCAAAGACTATGTTTTGATTCCAGTTCTCTTTACTGCTCTGAAAGTGCTGTGTATGCCTAAAGCTGCTTATAAATATGTAAATAAAATAAAATGATTAGCTGAACTGGGATAAAGAAAAGAGACTCGTATAAAAGAACGTTTATGAGAGAAAGTAACCAGATTTTAGAAAATACAGCCTGGGAGAGAATGTTCTGGATTATATAGCTCTGGTTGTATTTTCTTAGACTCATCACAATGGGAATAATATTTGTTTGAAGTTACACCAATAGCTTTCAGTGAAAGAGGCTACAAGCACACCAGTAATTCAATACATGGCAAGTCGAGTAATTACAGTTCTGAGTGAGTTGTTCAGTCACTTGTAGGGGGTCAATGGCAGAACACTAAGGAAGGGGAAACTAAGGAAGGATCACAGTTCAGAGAGGGGTAAAACAGACACACAACTGAGCTTAGCGTATTTGAGGAGACTATCCCAGGGGCACTGACTCTCAGAGGAAAAGTGGTGTGCAACAGTTCTGGGAATTTCTTTAAAAGTAAAAAATATGACAGTATTAAAGGCAAAGCATAGAGATAACCATGCTGATGCAAAGAAAGATAAGAAAACCAGAGCATCGGGCTGTTTTTAAGATCTGAAATGCAAAAAGCAATTATCTGCTGAATAGAACAAGGGCAGATCAGCAAGGACAGAGGAAGGAAACAGCAGAAGCCTGCAGGGCGGTCAGAGGGGCCGGGACACAAAATGAGTTCCAATTAGAGCAGGTCAGCAAGGAGAAAGAACCAGCCTTTCATAACACATTTGAAACAAGAACAAGACCGAAGGAAGTACAGGCTCCCCAGTTAATAAGGAGAGGAAACAACATGACACAGAGAAGGCTTAGGTTTTATATCTATTTATTTTTAGATTATGAGCAAGAAAATAAACATCTACACTAAGAGACTAACTACAACCCACAAATAGAGGCTCACAGGTAGACATTACAGGAAAGATCAAGCAATTAAAACTTTCCTCATTTTAGCTAAATGCAGTAGATTATCTATAATAATCAGTGAGGTGGATGAGAGTATTCTTTCTGAAGAGTACATTTTTACTGAGTCGTTTAAGCTCAGACAAAATTCTGCAAATCAGAGGTTTGAGAGACCTTTTGGGTGAAGTAGCCCATTATTATCAAAGAGCTAGAGATGAAATCATTGTAACTGATTTTAAATGTAGGAGATGCTGGGAATATGTACCTTTTAACCAAATTTCTTTCCATTCTTAGAAAGAAACTGGACCATTTCTTCCCAAGTATTCAGGTGTCAATTAGTAATAAATATAAGGTTCGCGTTAGAAAATTAGACGAACTATCTTTTTAAAAATATTTTTATTGGAGTGTAATTGCTTTACTGTGTTGTGTTAGTTTCTGCTGTACAACAAAGTGAATCAGCTATATGTATACATCTATCCCCACATCTCCTCCCTCTTAAGCCTCCCTCCCACCCTCCCTATCCCACCCCTCTAGGTGGTCACAGAGCACCGAGC
Organism: Balaenoptera borealis; assembly: GCF_965194805.1. NCBI lineage: Eukaryota > Metazoa > Chordata > Mammalia > Artiodactyla > Balaenopteridae > Balaenoptera > Balaenoptera borealis. The sequence goes on along the minus strand of NC_138862.1, from coordinate 97,745,879 downwards.
TGATCTCCCTGTGCTATGCAGCTGCTTCCCACTAGCTATCTATTTTACATTTGGTAGTTTATATATATGTCAATGAACTAAATATCTTTTAAGAAAATTACTGAGCTTTAAATAGGCAATGTGTCTGTGTTTAACTTTATATTATTTTCAATTAATACAGTACACAGGATAAGGCGAGTGATAATGTTTTATATTTAGAAATGCAAGAATATCTGAAAATGGTATGAGTAGATGGTCCCTAGCCCCTTCATAATTAACACAATTTTATTAAATATTTATTAAGCCTCTCCTATAAACATGTAACCAGTTTATTGAACAGCTGAACTCAGTAGGATAGTAATATGGAATGGTTTTTTTTTTCCAATCTTCTCCTTCAAGCACATGTTTGTGTCTCCTTTTGTAACCTCTTAATGTGGAGAGGTAGAAGACTGTGGTGATTAACAGAGGGGACCTGAACTGCCTGGTTCCAACATATGCTAGTTGTGTGACTACAGAGAAGTTACTTAACTTTTAATGCATCCGTTTCCACATCTGTAAAATGGGAGTGATAGTAGTGCTGGAGAAGGAAAATATTTTCTTCTACCCTTCTATGTTCTTCTGGCTGGTCTAAGAATTAAATTGACATGAGACAGATTAACAGGAGAAAATCATTCATAATGTAATCATCATAATTACGTACATACAGGGGGCCCATAAGAAAAATGAGACCCAAGGAGAAGTTAGGCAGCTGAGGCTTATATGTTACCTGAAAGGAGAAGGGATAGGGGTTTGGGACTTCAAAGGGGAAGAAAACAATTTATAGGAAGATGGGAACAACAAATGTTTGGTCAACACATGTTTGCTATGATGCAGAGACAATGGGACACAGAGGGGACTTGGTCAAACAGGCCTTGCTGAGTTCTGCCCCATCTACGACACCATGCTCTGATTCCTTACGGTTGGCTCTGGGGATGGCTCCCTTCCTGGGATAGGTCCCCTATCTCAATCCTTTAATGCTGTTAAGGGGGAGGAAGTAAATGCTCTTCCTGAACTTTTTGTTTCTTAAAAGCAACCAGCCTAAAATAATCCTCATGCCAAAGAGACACATTTTGGGGTGGCAAATTCAGCTCTCTTACAATTGCAATAGTCATTCAAAAGATTGTTGTGAGGATTCATTGGATTACTCTGTTTAAATCACAGTGCCTAATACGTTCAATGTTGAAGAAATGTTAGCTATAGTATTATCTCCGTGAAATTCTATATTTTCTAGTCATGTTCAGTTATTGGAAATTCAACTAATATTTTTAAAAATTCTAATCCCATCTCTTCTCTTCTAGGTTTGACCCTAGATTTCAGAGAGCTGCTTTAAAAAAGAAGGCAAGATCTCTCTCAATCTTCTTTTGGGTTTTAACTCTTCTGGCATTGAGACAAGCATTTGAGCTTGGGGGGAGAAGGCAAGAATTCCCATGAGAAAGCCAGGCTTGGGGTTCCTGCCACATTGAGGGGATTGACATGGTAGGTAGTGGTGGGAAAAGCAGGAACTGTATGCAAGAGCCCCTTGCCTGGCTTTCTCAGGGGGCACACGTGTGTGTTCTTGGGGGAGGTTGCTGTGGGAATTCCCCAAAGCCTGGTTGCTTGATGGAGATTCTGGCTCCTGCTTGACATCTTTGACTCTCTGTAACACTTGCTTGTCCTACTTCCTCTTAACTGGTGAACCCCATGGCTGGGGTTTCCTCAACAGGCAGGCCACAGTCTTGGGAAGGCATTGGTCATACAATCAGGATGTATTTTTCTTGAGGTTTCTCAGCAATCATAAGCTTTCTGCTTATAAAGGTTGGGGGCCACTGGGTAGCAAAGCTAATGTGAGAACCTCTTAAGAAGACCTAATTGCTGGCAGTTCTTTGCAGAACACAGGATGCTCAATATCTGTTTGGTCTTAGTTTGGGGGCTAGTCACCAATTCCAGGGCAACAGGAAAAGTCCCCTGTCAACTTGTCGTAAACATACAGATTCAATAGTTTGAGGCCAATTTACTGATTGTAGTCTTTTAACTTTAGAGATTCTCTCTGTTTCATTCCCCTCTGCTGTTGCCCAAGTAGACCATTCCTTCTTTGGGTACTGCATATCTGATTTATCACTCTCCACCTTTGAGTCTCATTTATGAAACTCATGTTTAATGACATCTTGAGGATTCCCATTAAGAACAAGTGATGCAGAATGACTTATGTGGGTAATTTCAAGATTACAGTCTATTACAGTTTTCCCAGCCCACACATATGGTTTAACTCCATTAAATATGCTTGAATAGCAGGTGTTTTTAAAAGATGTTTATTTATTGGATTTATGGGCAAAAAGGATAAGATTGAGAAGGTTCCATTCATTGGTTTCCTATTCCTGCACTCCTTGCCCCATGTCTCCTGTCACATATCTGAGTATGATGGATGAATGTGCTTGATTATGAGGCATACGGCTCCTCTTATATCACTGCTTGGCTCTTTTCATCCATTTTTTGCATCTCTAAGAGAGAGATGGAACAAACAGTAGGTAGGGGCCCGTCATTATATTACTGGCAGAAATGTATCATCAACTGCAACATCTCTGGAAAGGACACAGACCCTTTATAATGCTCATCCCAGAACTCTGTTAGTTCTGGGTAAAGCCAGCTTTTCATTGGTCCCTCTCCCTTATAACAATTACCCTGGAAAAACATTGTTTTATCCTTAGTTTACTTTCTTTATCCCAAAATTCATGTGGAGGACAGGAGATCTGATACTGTATCTTATTTGAAAAATTATGTTTAATGATTCAGATCTTTAAAAATATGGCCTTGGCTCCTAACTTCCTTTAGTTTTTGTAAACAAGATGGGAAATACCCGTGAGGTAAAGTTTCTAATATAGACTGAAATCTGCTTCAGCTTTTGTATTTTAACTGTCAAGTTTCGGTAATAAAATAGAGAAATTTAAGAAGTCTTTTCAACAAGACACTACCGTTTCTCTGGGTACTTCCTGTATTAATTCATTATACCAACTTTTCCTTCGATATTGAGTGGTAGTCCCTTCTCAATTTAAGTCTGGTGTAAGAAAATTGGGAAATAACCCTTTAATCCTGGAGGACTGATTTCATTAAAGATCTTATTACGCATTGGTGATCCGGCCTTGCCCTCTTAAGTACGGCTCAGAGATGACATTGAGAAACTGTTCCTGTCATTAGAAGTCAGGTCTAACACAGTTGCAACTCCCAGAGGCACAGAAGTGCAGAGTCATGCCAGAAGACTCAAAATTAGATATTAAAATTCTTGGTTTCTACCAGTTTAGGAAACCACTCAGTCTCTCTGGACCTCAGCCCCAGATGGAGTTCAGTAGCTCTTTTCATTGCTACTACTTTATTTGGGGTCTCCACTCAAAATTAGTCCTATATTTTGTCATTTGTATTCCCAAATAATGGTTACAATGCTGTAATAATAGTTAATATTTACTAAGCATTTACTATGTGCCAGGCACTGTGTTAAGTACTTCCAATGCATGATCCCAGTTAATCCTTGAGGTAAGTAATATTTTATATACGAAGAAAATGTTAGAGAAAATAAGTGTCTCCCTCAAAGCCTAAAAGTTCATGAGTAGTGAGAATCCAGGTCTTTTTGGCTTCAAGGTCCACATTTTTCAACAGATTACAAATATTGCTATTAAAATTATTTGGACTGTGTTCCTTATTTCTTTATCAATTAGATCATTCATTAGGATGGGACAGGATAAGGCTGAAAATTTTACTGACAGGTTTTCAGATCTACATTGCAAAATAATATTTCTTGACTATGTCTCTCTGATAGTCCAGTAAATCTTCATTGTATATTTGAATGCTGTTTCACATATCAGAGATTCAGATTCTCTCATAGAACAAGTCATCCACCTCATGGATGATGTTATTTGTTTAATTTATTCAGTTTACATTGTTTTATTCAGCTCTTCTGTTTTTTGCTCAGTTTTGTTGCTTCAGTTCTGTTTCTGTTGACATGTTCTCTTTTCTGCCCTTAATGTCCTAGGGCTTGATCTGTTTATGTTTGTCCCTGTGGTTCAGTCCGTTGCCAAACTTTTACTAAGTATCTGAGGCAGTGTTGTTAACAAGCGATTTTAAATTACTACCTGAAAATGGTACTTATCTGTTGTTAATGGGGCAATAGCAAATGAAAAGAAAATTCTTAGAAAATGCCAATTTATGTTTTAGGGAAATTGTTTAGTCTTTTTATTAACCAGGAACAAGTATAGATGCTATTGTTAATGACAAGTGGTACCATTCACAGTGATCCTGCCATGTGCCAAGTGGCTCACGTGGAATATTCTATTAAAGTTGCTGTTACCCTAGGGCTTCTCTTTTTCCTATAGTTATGCTCTTATTCTTGACACAGCAGCAGCTTCCGTGCAGTAGAAGAATCATATAAATCGGGAGTAGTTTCAATAAACCAGAGAGAAAAAGAAAGAACAGGGAACAAAGAATTCCTTTTGTGAGCACATACTCTGCTGACTACAGAAAACTTCTTTTTCTAGCCCTCCCCAAATACCTAAAGGAACCTGAAATCTTGAGGTCACACAGACTAAGTTTGGGCAAATCCAAATCTGCTAATGTCTATGTTTTTTAAAGCTGCTTTTGGTTAATCCTTTTGCCATCATTTTGCGAGACGAATTTTCTAAAATAGATTCAGATTTGGGGGGGATTCTTGTGTGTCTATTAGACAACTGTATACAATGTGTGCATCATCTTTTCTATTTTTCTTCTCTTTCTTTCTTTATTTATTTATACAGCAGGTTCTTATTAGTCATCAATTTTATATACATCAGTGTGTACATGTCAATTCTAGTCGCCCAATTCATCACACTACCACCCACACCCCCCCGCGGCTTTCCCCCCTTGGTGTCCATACGTTTGTTCTCTACATCTGTGTCTCAACTTCTGCCCTGCACACCGGTTCATCTGTATCACTTTTCTAGGTTCCACATACATGCATTAATATACAATATTTGTTTTTCTCTTTCTGACTTACTTCACTCTGTATGACAGTCTCTAGATCCATCCACGTCTCAACAAATGACCCAATTTCGTTCCTTTTTATGGCTGAGTAATATTCCATTGTATATATGTACCACAACTTCTTTATCCATTCGTCTGTTGATGGGCATTTAGGTTGCTTGCATGACCTGGCTATTGTAAATAGTGCTGCAGTGAACATTGGGGTGCATGTGTCCCTTTGAATTATGGTTTTCTCTGGGTATATGCCCAGTAGCGGGATTGCTGGGTCATATGGTAGTTCTATTTTTAGTTTTTTAAGGAACCTCCGTACTGTTCTCCATAGTGGCTGTATCAGTTTACATTCCCACCAACAGTGCAAGAGGGTTCCCTTTTCTCCACACCCTCTCCAGCATTTCTTGTTTGTAGATTTTCTGATGATGCCCATTCTAACTGTTGTGAGGTGATACCTCATTGTAGTTTTGATTTGCATTTCTCTAATAATTAGTGATGTTAAGCAGCTTTTCATGTGCTTCTTGGCCATCTGTATGTCTTCTTTGGAGAAATGTCTATTTAGGTCTTCTGCCCATTTTTGGACTGGGTTGTTTGTTTCTTTAATATTGAGCTGCATGAGCTGTTTATATATTTTGGAGATTAATCCTTTGTCCGTTGATTCATTTGCAAATATTTTCTCTCATTCTGAGGGTTGTCTTTTCATCTTGTTTATAGTTTCCTTTGCTGTGAAAAAGTTTTTAAGGTTCATTAGGTCCCATTTGTTTATTTTTGTTTTTATTTCCATTTCTGTAGGAGGTGGATCAAAAAAGATCTTGCTGTGATTTATGTCAAAGACTGTTCTGCCTGTGTTTTCCTCTAAGAGTTTTATAGTGTCTGGTCTTACATTTAGGCCTCAAATCCATTTTGAGTTTATTTTTGTGTATGGTGTTAGGGAGTGTTCTAATTTCATTCTTTTATATGTAGCTGTCCAGTTTTCCCAGCACCACTTATTGAAGAGACTGTCTTTTCTCCATTGTATATCCTTGCCTCCTTTGTCATACATTAGTTGACCATATGTGTGTGGGTTTATCTCTGGGCTTTCTATCTTGTTCCATTGATCTATGCTTCTGTTTTTCTGCCAGATTACTGTAGCTTTGTAGTATAGTCTGAAGTCAGGGAGTCTGATTCCTCCCACTCCATTTTTTTCCCTCAAGACTGCTTTGGGTATTCGGGGTCTCTTGTGTCTCCATACAAATTTTAAGATTTTTTGTTCTATTTCCATAAAAAATGCCATTGGTAATTCGATAGGGATTGCATTGAATCTGTAGATTGCTTTGGGTAGTACAGTCATTTTCACAGTATTGATTCTTCCAGTCCAAGAACATGGTACATCTCTCCATCTGTTGGTATCATCTTTAATTTCTTTCATCAGTGTCTTATAGTTTTCTGCATACAGGTCTTTTGTCTCCCTAGGTAGGTTTATTCCTAGGTATTTTATTCTTTTTGTTGCAATGGTAAATGGGAGTGTTTCCTTAATTTCTCTTTCAGATTTTTCATCATTAGTGTATAGGAATGCAAGAGATTTCTGTGCATTAATTTTCTATCCTACAACTTTACCAAATTCATTGATTAGCTCTAATAGTTTTCTGGTGGCATTTTTAGGATTCTCTATATATAGTATCATGTCATCTGCAAACAGTGACAGTTTTACTTCTTCTTTTCCGATTTGGATTCCTTTTATTTCTTTTTCTTCTCTGATCGCCGTGGCTAGGACTTCCAAAACTATGTTGAATAATAGTGGTGAGAGTGGACATCCTTGTCTCATTCCTGATCTTAGAGGAAATGCTTTCAATTTTTCACCATTGAGAATGATGTTTGCTGTGGGTTTGTCATATATGGCCTTTATTATGTTGAGGTAGGTTCCCTCTATGCCCACTTTCTGGACAGTTTTTACATAAATGGGTGTTGAATTTTGTCAAAAGCTTTTTCTTCATCTAGTGAGATGATCATATGGTTTTTCTCCTTCAGTTTGTTAATATGGTGTATCACATTGATTGATTTGCATATATTGAAGAATCCTTGCATCCCTGGGATAAATCCCACTTGATCATGGTGTATGATCCTTTGAATGTGTTGTTGGATTCTGTTTGCTAGTATTTTGTTGAGGATTTTTGCATCCATATTCATCAGTGATATTGGTCTGTAATTTTTTTTTTTGTAGTATCTGGTTTTGGTATCAGGGTGATGGTGGCCTCATAGAATGAGTTTGGGAGTGTTCCTTCCTCTGCAATTTTTTGGAAGAGTTTGAGAAGGATGGGTGTTAGCTCTTCTCTAAATGTTTGATAGAATTCACCTGTGAAGCCATCTGGTCCTGGACTTTTGTTTGTTGGAAGATTTTTAATCCCAGTTTCAATTTCATTACTTGTGATTGGTCTGTTCATATTTTCTATTTCTTCCTGTTTCAGTCTTGGAAGGTTATATCTTTCTAAGAATTTGTCCATTTCTTCCAGGTTGTCCATTTCATTGGCATAGAGTTGCTTGTAGTAGTCTCTTAGGATGATTTGTATTTCTGCGGTGTCTATTGTAACTTCTCCTTTTTCATTTCTAATTTTATTGATTTGAGTCCTCTCCCTCTTTATCTTGATGAGTCTGCCTAATGGGTTATCAATTTTGTTTATCTTCTCAAAGGACCAGTTTTTAGTTTTATTGATCTTTGCTATTGTTTTCTTTGTTTCTATTTCATTTATTTCTGCTCTGATCTTTATGATTTCTTTCCTTCTGCTAACTTTGAGTTTTGTTTGTTCTTCTTTCTCTAGTTCCTTTAGGTGTAAGGTTAGATTGTTTATTTGAGGTTTTTCTTGTTTCTTGAGGTAGGCTTGTATAGCTATAAACTTCCCTCTTAGAACTGCTTTTGCTGCATCCCATAGGTTTTGGGTTGTCGTGTTTTCATTGTCATTTGTCTTTAGGTATTTTTTGATTTCCTCCTTGATTTCTTCAGTGATCTCTTGGTTTTTTAGTAACATATTGTTTAGCCTCCATGTGTTTGTGTTTGTTACGTTTTCTTCCGTGTAATTGATTTCTAATCTCATAGCATTGTGGTCAGAAAAGATGCTTGATATGATTTCAATTTTCTTAAATGTACTGAGGCTTGATTTGTTACCCAAGATGTGATCTATACTGGAGAATGTTCCGTGCACACTTGAGAAGAAAGTGTAATCTGCTGTTTTTGGATGGAATGTCCTATAAATATCAATTAAATCTATCTGGTCTGTTGTGTCATTTAAAGCTCCTGTTTCCTTATTTATTTTCATTTTGGATGATCTGTCCATTGGTGTAAGTGAGGTGTTAAAGTCCCCCACTATTATTGTGTTACTGTCGTTTTTCTCCTTTATAGCTGTTAGTAGTTGCCTTATTTATCAAGGTGCTCCTATGTTGGGTGCATAAATATTTACAATTGTTATATCTTCTTCTTGGATTGATCCCTTGATCATTATGTAGGGTCCTTCCTTGTCTCTTGCAACATTCTTTATTTTAAAGTCTATTTTATCTGATATGAGAATTGCTACTCCAGCTTTCTTTTAATTTCCATTTGCATGGAATATCTTTTTCCATCCCCTCACTTTCCGTCTGTATGTTTCCCTAGGTCTGAAGTGGCTCTCCTGTAGACAGCATATATATGGGTCTTGTTTTTGTATCCATTCAGCAAGCCTGTGTCTTTTGGTTAGAGCATTTAATCCATTCACGTTTAAGGTAATTATCGATATGTATGTTCCTATTACCATTTTCTTAATTGTTTTGGGGTATTTTTTGTAGGTCCTTTTCTTCTCCTGTGTTTCTAACTTAGAGAAGTTCCTTTAGCGTTTGTTGTAGAGCTGGTGTGGTGGTGCTGAATTCTCTTAGCTTTTGCTTGTCTGTAAAGCTTTTGATTTCTCCATTGAATCTGAATGAGATCCTTGCCGGGTAGAGTAATCTTGGCTGTAGCTTCTTCCCTTTCATCACTTTAAGTATATCATGCCACTGCCTTCTGGCTTGCAGAGTTTCTGCTGAGGAATCAGCTGTTAACCTTATGGGAGTTCCCTTGTATGTTATTTTTCATTTTTCCCTTGCTGCTTTCAATAATTTTTCTTTGTCTTTAATTTTTGCCAATTTGATTACTATGTGTCTCAGCACGTTTCTCCTTAGGTTTATCCTGTATGGCACTTGCTGTGCTTCCTGGACTTGGGTGACTATTTCCTTTCCCATGCTAGGGAATTTTTCAACTATAATCTCTTCAAATATTTTCTCGGGTCCTTTCTCTCTCTCTTCTCCTTCTGGGACCCCTATAATGTGAATGTTGTTGCATTTAATGTTGTCCCAGAGGTCTCTTAGGCTGTCTTCATTTATTTTCTTTCTTTTTTCTTTATTCTGTTCCGCAGCAGTGAATTCCACCATTCTGTCTTCCAGGTCACTTATCCGCTCTTCTGCCTCAGTTATTCTGCTATTGATTCCTTCTAGTGTAGTTTTCATTTCAGTTATTGTATTGCTCATCTCTGTTTGTTTGTTCTTTAATTCTTCTAGGTCTTTGTTAAACATTTCTTGCATCTTCTCGATCTTTGCCTCCATTCTTTTTCCGAGGTCCTGGATCATCTTCACTATCATTATTCTGAATTCTTTTTCTGGAAGGTTGCCTATCTCCACTTCATTTACTTGTTTTTCTGGGGTTTTATCTTGTTCCTTCATCTGGTTCATAGCCCTCTGCCTTTTCATCTCGTCTGTCTTTCTGTGAATGTGGTTTTGATCCACAGGCTGCAGGATTGTAGTTCTTCTTGCTTCTGCTGTCTGCCCTCTGGTGGATGAGGCTATCTAAGAGGCTTGTGTAGGTTTCACATCATCTTTTCTTAAGGTGTGTTTCGTAGAGCATGTTTGTAAGTCAGAATGAGAGCAGGTGCTATAAAAAGGTGGGGGCCCTCAGTGGGAGGTGTGTTTGAGAAAGAAAGTTAAACAGTTGTCTTTCTGACAGGATATCACAGAACTTTGAATATACTATTGTGTAAAGCAAATCTCTAAGAGGTTAATGAGAATATACTTTCCTTATATTTGACCCCCCAACCTTCTTTAGGAAGCAGCAATGGAGATGGTTGTTTCTAGGAATGCTCTATGGAAAATAAGTGCTATTGTAGAAAAAGATATCTGAATGGTTCCCACTGGCTTGGGTACAAAATGTCATATTTCCTTTACCAGCAGAAGTTCTTAATAAGTATTTTCCACATATTTCGGATGGAGCGTCATTGTTACAACCATTTTAGAAACAATTTGACAGTACATGTAAAGAACCACTAAAGTGTTCCTATCCTTGACCCCGTAATAACACTTTGGAAAATATATCCAAAATTAAAAGTCTAAAATAGAGAACATGATATATGACTTTTATTTTTTAGTTTACCATTTTTTAAAAACACATTATGGTACTGGAAACAAATACCCAAGATAAATAAGAAAATTATACTGGATTAAATGTGAATCATAGTCATTAAAATGATAATTATAAAACTACAATACGGAAATCCTTAGAAGAAGTCAATAAAAAGCGAGATACAAAATTATATGTACAGAATGATTTTGTAAATGACAAAAGAATCAAAGGAAAATTTTCTCAAGGAAAATACACAAAAATGCTAATAGCAATTATGTATTTTGAGGCTGGTAGGTTTATCAATGATTTTCTTTCCTCTATTTTCTAATTTTTAAAGACAATGTGGTTATTTTATATTTATAATGGTACTTTAAAGATATTTTTGTTAAATGACAGACAAATTGAGGCAATTACCCTCTTTTTGTATTCAGACACTGACTTCTGAATGAGTACAATTTGTTAATATTATTTATGATAAACAAAGCCAATCTTTTTCCCCAATGCAGGCAGCCTACCTTTGAGGGGTGAGGAAATTCCTCCAACAAGACAAGGATGCTCCTGCTCAGGTTTTCATTGCTATAATGGGGAGGTTTTATTTTAAAGTTTCAAATATTTGTGCAGTCTAAATACATGGACCTCATCATTCTGCTTTTTATGCTTTCCGTGAGTGATCAGGTAGAAAAATGCAAAATGAAGAGAAGCTGATGCAAACATTTCTGTTCTATTTCATTTACATGGACTCTTTTTTTAATTCCCCGAATGAGCTCTTCAGTGTCTGAAAGCACTTCACACAAAAATGTTAACATTATTGAAATAAAAGGGGAAAAATCAGTGATAAACATTCTGGTTATTAAATCTATTGTGAAGCTCTCTGCAACTTGCTTAAATTCCTCATGTTCTTGACTTCTGAACATGTGCTTCAAGTTTTCTAACACTCTTTGACAACTTTTTTTCCCCATAGTATATGACTTATTTAAGATGCAGCAGAAATTTTCAAAATTTTTCCACAATTTGGCATCTGAAAATTGTCTTTATTAGTTTGAGTTTTGAAACAGTACAAGCACAGGAATGAATAATTTTGTAGTAATAAAAGGCTCTCTTAGCTTATTGTCCTGGAAATATTTGCTTATAGAGACACTTCTTGTCCTTCAAATGAAAATTAAGGTATGATTTACTAATGTTCGTTGGATATACATTTTCATTCTGCTCATACGAAACTCTTCTCATCAATTTTTCAGTGACCTTGACTGTATTTTATAATTCCGAAATCTCCTTGGGGAATATTTCAAGGATAAAACAAATTCAGTGGAATCTACCTTTAGAGAAATCATGTAGAACGTACTCAGGTATGGTGTAAAATATGTTCAAGTTTAAAGATCTAAGAGTTGCTTACACAATTAGTAGTTTGTCTCCCATTGCAAGTCGTCTAAGGAAAGGCACACAAGACTGGTACAGTGGCTCAAGAATGCCTCCAAGTACCCACGCTCTTTTAACTTTCCCACTTCAGCATCTGTAGAATGTGCACTTTTCTTTCATACTTTTCATCCATGGTTTCAAGATGGCTTCTGCACCTCCAGGCATCTCATCTACATTTCCATTCTCAAAGATGATGCATAAAGTAGGATGGGTCAGTGCTTATATTAGGAAGTATCCCCAGAAATCCTGTGCAGACTTCTGTTTACATCCCATAAGCTGCCACTGTGTCACCTGACCACCACCAGCTGCATGAAAGCTTTCGGGCATCTATAGAAGACAAAAACAACACAGGGGGACTAGGTGTTGAATCATCTTGTCTCCAGTAATTAAATTGGCCATATGTCTCTCCAGAACACACCTTGGAACCATAAAATCATCACAAACATTTTCTTTCCAAGCCAAATTAGATGTTTCAAAGGTCAGACACTAAAAGTTATGAACTTTGCTTCCATCCATCAGATATGTTGCCCAGTTCTTACCGGGATTGCTGCTGTGTGAGCAGGCAGCCAGCGCAAATGAACTGCTACCAGCTCTGACAGGGAGCACTCATAGGTAGGAAACCAGAAGTAAAGGGTAAAGAAATATTAGAAGAAAATTCTATAGATGTAGTCAAGTCATAGGATGGCCTGGGTTCATTTAAGATAGACTTAAGAAGCTCCTTCTTGTTACAGTAGAGAACAATAAATAATGAGCATAGTGATGGTCTCTGAGTTCTCAAAAAGAGGGAAATTATATTGAGCGTTTTTTTCTAGTAAGGAGGAGATGGCAGAGAGATTTATCTTCCATGTGTTCATAGTTGAAAATCTGACATTCAGTAAAGAAGCAAACTCTGATAGACCATCTAAAATACTTTGTTAGCTAGACAAGGCCTTTTAGGTTTTGCGAGTCTCCACTTTTTGTTTTTTTTAAATGAGGAAATTAACATAGCGAAGGTACTAGGGGAAAAAATCTATTTAAATGATTACCATCATTTCGTATAGAAGATCATTATAGTACCTAAAAAAGGAATGACACAATCTGAGAATTAAAAACCTCTTTAAATTGAGGAAAAGTTAAACTTTATTTTTAAAAAAATCATATTTTTCCTTTTTCTTTTTCATTTTGGTGCAAATGAGCACAAAACTTGGTTACCAATCAGCACCAGTCCAGGGATGGGTGTTTAGGGACCACTGACCCATTGTGAAGGATTTTAAATATTTGGGACTTGGTTGTTTTTGCATCTTCTACATGCATATATGCAATTCATATTTGTTTGGTGGCTGTTGTGTGTTACTGGCCCACTGTCATTCACATGCATGGTGTGAATTGTGTGTGGCAAATTATTTCCCTTCCACTGTGTAAAGTAACTGTCTTGCTTTTAGGATAAGTCTGGAGTGGTGAACACTATACATGTGCCGTCACTGACCCTACCCTATGCCAATGGCAAACTTACTATTCGTGATAATTTTTACGGCTGAGACTAGAAATGGTATAAGATCCTGTCTCACCACAATGTGTAGGAAGCCACAATCAATCCATTGGAGCTGACACATAAAATCCCTTTGTCCTTCTTGAGTTAGGTATTATCCCAGAAGACCTTTGTTAAAACATGCTGGTTATGTGAAAAGGGAGACACTGACACATCAGTTCATATTAACCAGCTGTTACATGGCAGAAAGAAGAGTACCAAGGGAGTACAGACACAATTCAATTGTGTTTTAAAGGCAGTGGGAGGAAATCTCAGAGAGGTGGTGAGGGCACTGTCCAATGTGTCGGTTTGAGGTCATACAGTTCCCCCACTCAAATGCTCCCAATGGGTTCTCATATGCTTGTTAAATTCAATCTGGATTTCCACCAAATAGCCTGCACAAATTATAAATGCTGGAAAATCCATCAATAATCCCAGAACATTGATCTGTTTGCTTCTCTGGGCTTTGATGTGGCTGTTCTTAAGCCTACATGCTTAAGTATTCCAGGTAATTATATATAAGTAAAGCTAATGCAAAAATGATATGTATTGTGGAAATTTGGAAATGCTAGCCATCTCTCAAACATTACCTCTTCCAAGAGTTCTTTCCAGAAATCCTGTTGTTTTTTTTTCTATCTCCCAAATAAGATATGAGATTCATTTACTGAAGAAGTAGAAAAAATAGGTTTTTCAGCAACTTTTTCTGTGCTTCTACAAGGAGCATTCTCAGGATTAAAACACACCACACTGTTAAATAGAACAAATTGGAAGTGTTTAAGCTGTTATAGGACAAAGTCTAAAATATATGTTTGTTGAATTATAATTTTGCTTTTAAAATTAATTTAATTAAAAATAAAAAGTAATAGAGGGACATGAAAAATAATCACCCATGATACCACCATACTAATACAAATGCTTTGACATTTTGGTACATTTCTTTCCAGACTTTTTTTTTATTAAAGCACCATAGAACAATTATTAAAACGTTATAAAATAGTCATACCTGGAAAATATTCATGGAACATTATTATATTTAGCATTACTAAAATATATTTGTATTTCACTCATTTAACAAATATTTATTGCATAAATTCTCATGCCAGGTACACTGTGCTAGCCAACTATGGAAACAGTTATTTGTTTTCACTTAATGTGATTTTATATTTGTGTACTTGCATATATATATGGCTTCATCATTTTTGACACTTCATTCAACATGAATGTATTCAAATTTACACAGTATTATTGGCTATTTATGTTATTATTTTTTCAATAAATGAAGGCATATGCATTTCCTATAACATCTGATTAATATTAACATATTTCTTTACAAAAGTTTAGATAACCGTGTGTACTAATATCTGGAAGAGCAAACACCCCTTTATTGTATCTTATCTCCTTTTTTAAATTGTCATGTTTTATAGGTTAAAACATGATGTATCATTATTGTATTAACTTGCTTTGTTTGGTTTCTGGTGATGGTGTTTTCTAAAATGTTGGGAATTGCCAACTTTTGTGAATTGCCTCTATAGAATTTCTTTTTTTAATCTATTTAGTGATTTTCTTATAAACAATTATGTTCTTATTAGTGAAGATGGTATTCTGTTATTTTATCCTGTTTTCAAACACTATATTTTATTTGACCTATGTTTTTATAACATGCAAAAGTTTAAAAAACAATTTCCTGAGTATAAATTCATTGATGATTTTCTTTGTGATTTTTCTAACTGCTGATTGTAAAAACTCTCCCCCTCTTCAGAGATTCGATGAATATCCAATTCCAGTTTTTTAATAGTTTGTTTTAAAACATATTTAATTCTAATCCACCCGAATCTGTTTTGGTGAATGGTGTGAGGTGAGGCTGTAAATGCATTTTCCCCAAGATTGCTTATCATTTATTCAAACAAACATTATTGAATAATTTACCATTCCCTGGTGATTTGTGATGCTCTATCTATGATTCAAATTTTACAGAGAACACAACTGTCTCTGGTCTAAAGAATTATTTCAAATTTAAATTTTAAAAGACAAAACACTTTTTTTGAAATGCAGAATATTGTGATATTCATTTCTAATGCAAGGTACACATGGCAGACACTTTGAAATAAATCTCTGAGGAGAGAACACTGAAGCCATTATTATAGTATTAAGTGCAGAGTATGCTTACTGTATTTCCTTTGCAGACAGAACTTTCAGACCAGTATACAAATGACAAGTTAGCCTCAGTTGTGTCTGATTGTTCTCAGCAGCATTAAGGAGTCCTATCATAAGCATGAATAGGCACAAATGTTTAGCTAGAAGGATGTTATCAGGAGTATTATAAATAGTGAAAAAATAGAAATAGACTGAACTCCATTAATAGGAAGCTTTCTCTATAAATCATGGTACTTCTTTATTATGTTATGAAAACATTATAGAATGGTCATAACCTGGAAAGTATTCATGGGGAATATTATTACGTTCATAAAATTAAGTAGTTCATAAAAGAGAATGTGCAATGTAATCCCATATTGGTAAAACAACATGCATGCAGTATTATAGCCATATATTATTTTCTTTGCTCTATAGAGCGGAAATAGTAGAAAGATATCCAACATGATAGTAGTGAAGATTACCTAGTTACCTCCATGTGGAGATATTATATATCTATATAAAGACACCAGGATTAAGCAGCTGTCTGCATGTCCTTTCCTTGATTCTCTCTGATTTCTACTATAAATAGACAATTGGTTTTAGAAGAAGTTATTTTGAGGGGGTTGGCTCCTCAGCATAAAAATAAAAATGGTACATTTCACCTTCTTAGGATACTGGGTTTTTGTTCAGATAGGAAAATGAAACTCTGGAGACAAATGCTACTGTCTTGTCTTTCTTTGGCTGTGCCATTATCAAAGTTCAGTAATAAATCTTCCGGAAGCACTCAACATCCTTTCAAACACACCCCCAAAACATCGTGCAATTAATTTCTAAACTCTGCAGAAGAATATGGAAAGGTTCATCCCAATAAATAAAGCTCCAGGGTAAATTGAAGTATCCATGCAAAATTCTTTTGTTGCCACTTTTGCCTTCTTACGTACCTTTTTGGCCACTGTCTGAGGAGTTATGTGAGTGACTGGTAGTGACAAGACCAAACCACTTAGCATAATTTGTTTGTCATCCTTTGAAAATTCTATTTTCATAAAAATTGTGTACTGAGTATGGTTTTACTATTTTGGTCCTTAATTGGTTTGCTGACCATTAGGGACATTGATAGTATTCTATTATGCCAGGTAAAATTCTGTGTAATGCTCTCAGAGCAAAATATTTTAAAAGAATAGACTAACAGTGCAAAAAAGACTAATTAGTCTCTGGAGTTCTCTATAAGCACTAAATTTTCCTGTGTAAAGACCCCTGTGAACATGAGGAGAAGAATGCATATTTTATTTGTGCCGTGTAAGAAATCTTCGTGCTCAGAAGGCTAGTTTTACCTATTGACTAATACAAGGCATGACTGAGAAGTAATCAGGGAAATCCCACAAGCCACATGGGAAAATCAGTTTCATCACTTTATAGTCACGTCTTGTATTTCCTTTATTTCATGCTGTGCCACTCTCAGAAAGGGCTGCTGGAATTGGAAACAATAATTAAAGCTTTGAATTCAGTAACAAATAGTGATATTAATATTCCCTTTTGTTAACATTATAGATACAGGTGATAGGTTGAGGGAGCTTACTTTTTTGTGAAGTGTATGGAAGACTAGTATGAAAGGAAGGGTGGTTGCAGGGAAGAGGGAATGGGAAAACCGATACAATTCATTTTAAGTGTTGGATTTATGTAAAGGTAAAATTAAAATTTATTTAGTAAACTGTATGACACAGGAAATTTACAAATTCAGAGCAGATGCCAGAGCCACCAGGGTCCTCAAGGGCCCCTGCTTTAATAATTTATTAGCTGGGCTGGGAGAAGTCTGCTAGACCCTGGGGACTGGGGAGGCCGTCCAGAGGGTAGGGGCACTCAGTGGTCTCAGGACAGAGACTACTTTCCAACTAGCCTGAAAATATTCAGTACATCAATATTTTAACAGCCAGTATGCATATCAGCAACTAAATTCTTACAGAGTATATATTTGGAGAGTTTGTCTAGGATTTCAGGTTCTGAAGTATTATTCTGAGCTTAAAAGTCTAACATTTTCAATTCTAAGAGATTTCTTCTAAGCATTTCCCGCTATCCCTTCCCTTTGAGTCGCAGGGTCCTGTGCTTTTTTTGTTGTTTTCTTGGTTTTTGTTTTTTGGCTGACCTTGGTTGGTCATGCTTCCCAGCTCAAGCCCTAAGAGGGACAATTATTACTGGCCTGGTGAACCCATCAGCAAGATCATTTCCTGTGTGGCTTCTGATGGAAACAACTATCAAGGCACTGACCCTGTCCTAGGACTGGAGGAGATCTCTTCCCCTGAAGCTCTCCTCTGAGACTGATCCCCTGCATCTGTGGTCACCTGTCAGTGCTTCCCTTTCACTCACTCAGAAGCCCTGAGAGCCACGTTGATCCCCAACATCTAGCCCGACTTGGAGGAAACCTGCCTCATCACAGGCACCTTTCTCCATTATCAACTGGAGGTGTCAAAATACACATTTGTCCAGGAGACAGAAAACCCCACTTGCCCAGGGAAGACACACTTGTCATTCCTAAAACTCGCTAATGGTTTGACTTTACATCTGTAATTTAACATGTCTCCTCTTATCCAGTATTTGGATTGTCATCTCAATTCTTTGTCACTTTTGGGAGCAGAGAAAGTTTGTTTCTGAGAATCATTTGTTTCCCATGGACCTATGTGTGATTTAACCTTAAATAACGTGCTCTAGAAAATAAGTTTTCTCTCTGCCAGGTTTAACTCTTAAGTCACCCTGAATTCATTTTAATGACTTTTTTTGGTCAATAAAAATTGTTTATAACTAACTAAATTGAAAGATTCTTTTGTTTTTAAATCTTTTTTTAGCATGTTAATCTTTTTTTTTCTTATATAAAGTCCCAATAATTTTTCAGGGGGAAGAAGTAAGAAAAATAATCCCTGGGTGAGATAATTTATGAACTGATTATTTCATGAAAAGAAGAAGAGAGGCAACACAAATACAAAAGTGGAGATAATGATAAATTCTGCTGAAATTAGTGTAGGGAAATGCAAATTATCATGAGAAAAATCATAGGAGAAATGCTTCTGATGGGTCTCTTTTAAATTCAGTTTTTAGTCCTCCTACAGCTACCTTCCTGAGATTTAAAATTTTAAAAATAAGCAAAGAATAGGAATCATTTTCCAAAACCTTTCATAAATGTGACACTGATTTATTGATATACAGCCCATTAGCCTAGAGTTTCATCTCTTCATCTATCATTTCGCTTATCTCCTGATTTCCCCAGGGCTTTTGATAAATGGGAGACCATTTACATTTGGTGCATTAATGACCTTGGTAAATTTTGAAAATGCCCCCTCCTACTATATGTATATGTATATTTTTCAAAATGACCTACTAGTTCTTTGTGTATGCAAAGGGATAGAGTGGCATAGTGCAACTCCATTACTTGGAGATAATTTTAAAATAAAATTCTGAAAATATGGGAGTTTATGTTGGTACATCCATAACAATAAGTAATTGTATAGGGGTTAAAAGTTACCTAGAAGCAAAAGAGGCAGAAGAGCATTGTTCAGAATAAATATGACCCTTTTGGGGTTTTCTTCCTCTTTAGAGTCCATTCTCCAAAACCTTCCACATCAGACATGGTTACAGAGCATAATTTTATTTGTTTGTTTCAGTGTTGATATTATTTTGTTATTGTCATTTTCTTACTATGATGAGTTGAAAGAGAAATTTTTGTCTAAAATCTTTTGTCGGCTTATCCCAAAATGTACAACAACCCAAGGCAACACACTATACGTATATCCCTTGTATATGAGCTGTCCATCTATCTGTATCTATATTAATATCTATATATTTATTTCCCTATTTTTACCTTATTTGTAGTTGTTTCTTCATTGGAGGAGGGGCCAGTGGAGTGATAGAGGAACACACCAGTGTGCCTGCTCTACTATTACTCTACCCCGGAATGCACTTGAAAAGGTAAAAAAAAAAAAAAAAAAAAAAATCATTGCTTTGTAGCCCTCAGTGGTTAAGTTTTTAGAGGACAAGGATATATTTTGTTTATCTGTGTATCTTCTGGTACCTAGTACAGTGCTTAGCACAAATGAGGCATTTAGTACTTTTTGACAAACGAGTGAATGAATGAATGAACGAGTGAACACTTTGTTTTACCTAGAGGTTACCAGAGCTATTTTCAAATCACATGACAATTACCCAGCACATATACAGTAAAGGAGCTTCTGTCATTGAGCCACAGAAGAGGCTAAAGGTCAAAGAGAAAATTGAAAATCTTGACTTTTATATGGCAAGTTTCATCTCTGTGCCAGTGACTCAGATCTACTTCTCTGGCCCCTCTCTTTTTGGGCAGTTCACCTGAGCACCCACCAAATGATTACGTTGGGACTTGGGCTCTCCCTTGTATAGGTCTAGACCGGAGCAAGCATTTCTGACCGGAAGTATCAGCTGAAATCTCAATCCAAGGGGCCAGTCTTGCAGAAGAGAAAAGCTGAGATTCAGATACCAGAAGGGAAACATAATTACCAGATATCAAAGGGCCAGAAAAGTAAAGCCAGGTCAAGAACTCAGAACCAAAATTTTTAAGCCTGTTAGACACAGGGGTGGCAGTGAAGTAGGTTATTGAGAAGCAAGGAAGAGGGAAAGGGCAGAGTCCTGGGTAGTTGCCTCTAATTCCAGCCTATGATTGAGTGTCAATTTGATGAGCTCGCTGATGAGGTATGTGTAAAGATCAAGCAGAGTTGACAAAGGTATTCAAAGCTGTTCCCCTACTGATGTGCAGCCTCAGCCCTTCAAATTGCACATTGGACTTTCTCCCCTGTTTCTTTGGCACTACATATTTAGTATACCTAAAATGAAAAATAGCTTCTCCTGTATTTGTTGCCAGAAAAAATACCACAAGACTTGGGAATGGGCAAAGGAGAGTACAGGTATCTGTACTCTCATTGGAGTACTGGGCATACCTAGGGGACCCTCCGGGGATTATCTAATTCTATAGGAATGTGCATGTTTTATTGTCTTTCTGTTGACTGGGTTATTTTACAACTCTGAAAGTGTAGAAGTTGTAGAAAACCGCTAGTCATGCAAATGATTTTTCTCCACAGCAAGGGTATTTTGTCCCATAAATACACATTTGATTATTGCACTATTGAAAAGATGACCCAAATAATTTTATTGCCCTTTATAATATATTAACCAGTTTGTCATTTTTTTTTTTTTTTTTTTAGTTTGTCATTTATTAACAAATTATTATCAGGATTCATGATTGCCCATGTTTGGGGTATGTTGTGTATGTATATATCACTGTTTTTTTCATTAATGAAAAAGTTGAATAAAATATTTACCATATTTATTCTGTATGTATAGGAGAGTCATGTTTTTAACTTATTAAAATTATACTAACATCCTTATTATTAATATCTCTACCATGCTAAACACTTGGTACCATTGAGCTTTCTCATTCCCTGGCTCTCCTTTAGAAAATCAGTTGCTGAGCTAAATACACTTTACTTCAATTCCCATTCCCACTTTCAGTGAGCCAGTTCAAGTCACAATTATTTTGTACTTGAGCTGATCCAATGACCCAATACTCTCCAAACTGATCTTCCTAAATTGTCTCCCCCACTGTCACAGACCAAACACACAAAAAAACCAAACCTTTTCATCTAACCTCAGGTCTTTGGGACCGTCTCAGCTCACAAAACTTGTTTGACTTTCTATTGGCTAAAAAATCAAGTCTTCAAACGTCATCTCCTTAATGATAGAGATCCGAGGTATCATCTTAGTCTTATATTCACTGACACCTTATATTAGTTTTCTAAGGCTGCCATAACAGAGCAACAAAGATAGGATGGCTTAAATAACAGAAATTTAATTCCTCACAGTTCTGAAGGGTAGAAGTCCAAGATCAAGCTGTCGGCAGAGCTGGTTTCTGCTGAGGGCCTCTCTCCTGGCTTGTAAATGGACATATTCTCCCTGTGTCTTCACATGGTCTTTCCCCTCTGTGTGTCTGTGTCCTAATCTCTTCTTATAAGGTCACCTGTCATATTGAATTAGGACCCATCTATATGAACTCATCTTACCTTAATTACCTCTTTAAAGGCCCTATCTCCAAACACAGTCACATTCTGAGGCATTGTGGGTTAAGACTTCATCACATGAATTTGGGAGGAACACAATTCAGCCCATGACACCCCTATAGGAGGGAAGAAAACAAATGTTTGTTGAATGCCTACCATGAGTCAAGCACTGTGTTTTATGCTTTCACATAAGTTAAAAAATGGTTGACTTGGTGTTTTTCTGAACCTATCCCAACCCAATTTCTGCTTGTAATATATCACCTCATCTAAAATTCCTCCATCTGTAAGAATCCTGGGATCCTCCTATCAAATATAATATCTCTTTATTTTGAAACCTCCATGGCACTTAATTTTTCCCTTTTATAGTACTTTCAAATTCTACCTGGTTTTATGATCATTTTGTACCTGTGTTTTCTAATGATAGATTATTAATTTTTTAAAGGCAAGGGCATTATTGACTGTTTTAGGACTCCCTTGAGATATGTGACCTGCTGTCTAGAAGATAGATATTTATTAAATTAAGAATTCAAAGGAAGAAGAAAAAAGTTTGTGAAAGAAAGAAGAGGCAAGGTGGTCAGATTTTTTTTTTCGAGGGGGAGATGTGTGGTGGAGGCTGAGGGAAGAGAAGAGAAAGAAGCACAAGAAAGATGTCAGATAATAGCCACAATTATAAAGCTTTTAAGTTAGAGGCCAATAATATAAGACTTTTTGGAACATAGAGGTTCTAATAATACTTTATCTTTTAATTGATGATATTCTTAGTAAATCATATTCCATTTAAGTAGTTTCCTGCCTTTAAGCAATGGAGAACATTATGATTTGTGGATCAAAATGATTTTAATATTGATCTCCATTCCCACTGTATCACATTGGCTTGAAGATCTGATATCAGCTAATTTGTCTTTCACAATCAGCTGGGGTGTGACTTGAGGCGACAAATTATTGTGTGGCAGCAAATATATTCTGCAGTTCAGCCAACGTGGTGTGGTTTTTGAAGCATCAGAAGATTTGAAGGTCTCAGCTAATGTGCATTACACATGTCACATTCCCCAAACTAGGCCTAAGACTTGTGAGGGTGTGATCCATAACTCCATCTACTGCCACCAGACTGTGATATTTATTGCTGTGAAAAATTCCCATGACAAATTTGTTTCTGTGGCACATTTACCATTATAAATTGACATGGAGCCATAGATGTGATGGCTTCAGATGTAGCAGCCCCAGTACTTTATTGTTTTTCAAGTCTTAGGCTGCTGTGAAATTTTTAGAAGTTCCTGTTTCCTTGGGTTATTTTAAAAATAACCAGCAAATCATTCTTTTAATAGAGTATATTATTATTCAAACCTTTTCTGAAGTAAAGTTTCATCTGATTTCTAAATTTAACAGTACGCTCTTATCTCAAAGTTTTTGCCACCATCCACTTAACATGTATTTTTCTCATTATTGAAATATTCCAGATGCTTTCTTTCAAAAGGAATTAGGACTAAATGTAACATTCTATACAGGGACTTCTGTGGGGTAGGGATATAAATACGATCTCCCATTAAAGTAAGATCTTCTAAATTGAGAATTGTAGAGTTGGATTCATGGCTTCAGTATGTCTGAGGCCTTGTGCTGTGTCTGAGGGACATAGAGATGCATGAGACATTAAGCTGGCTCTCAAGTTTACAGTCACCCGAGGAAAGACACAAATAACCATATCGAAGTTAACCACCGATTTTCAACTAGGGGTGATTTTACCCCTCAAGGACATATTGCCAATTGAGATGGAGATCTCTCTCAGAAAGTTAGATGTATACATATAAAGATTTAGTAGAGCACTGGGCTGGAGATCTAGATGTGAGAGTCATAGCACGATAGTTGTTGAAAACAAAAGACGGGTAAGATTACTCAGCAACAGTGTGTGGATGATCAGGGCACCGAGTAAGGGACACCTGCATTTTAAAGGAGACACAAAAGGAGGACTCATAAAGGCAACTGAGAAAAATATTAATATAATAACATTAGCAAACATTTTTAAAGAGCCCATACTATGTGCAAAAAGTAGTCCTCATAACTAGCCTATCATTGTCAGCTCTTTTGAATAGTGATTGAAGGAGGGATCAACAATATCAAAACCTTCAATACAATGAGGGCTAAAGGCATCCATAGATTTGGCAATTGGGAAGTCACTGGCAGTCTTAGCGAGAGCCGCTTCTGTAGAGGGATGGAGCTGGAAGCTAGAGTCCAGTGGATAGAGGAACCACAGGTTGGTGTGGAAGTAGAGATAAAGGAGTTTGCATTAAAAGGATAGGAAAGAAAATGGCAGTGTTTTAATGGCAACAGACTAAAGGGAGGGCATTTTGTTTTAGGATGGAAGAAGGTTAAGAGTTGCAGATATTGTTTATAGACCTTGAGTGGAGAGATGAAGATTCCTTACAGACACTAAGAGGACTGGCAAATTCTACAAGAAAAGACAGTGTAAGAGACTTGAGATGCAGTGCCTAGGGCCAAGCTGAAGCAGGATACCACTTTCCCCAATCCATCAGTCCATTGGAGCCCCTTTTTGGAATTTCTTTCCTCTTATCTAGTTTGGATTTATCTGAATTATTCTTTCAGGAGGACCTCTGAGTGTTTCATCTTCACTTATCAGGACACCATGCTACAAAACCGTATCACACGAGTAATATACTATAGTCTTCCATCTCTGTTCCTGCAAAGTTAGGAGTTCAGTGCCAGGAGGAAAAACACTCACTGTGGGACTACTGCCTGTACTAATAGATGAGGACTCCCCACATGAGTGTTGAATAATTTGCTTATTCTTTGTGGCCATCTTACTATAGCATGTTAATGTATTTGGGGCATTTCTTTTCATTAATGCAATGCTAATATGGAATAATTTTTCCTTCCCCCAATATTTTCCTATTTCTGTATCTTAGTCTGACCAAAATTGTGTTTTCTATACTATTTCTAGTCTCTACCATTTATTTAACCTCAAATTTTGAATATCTGCAATGTAGTAGGTCCTAGCTTGTAGGATACATACAATATAGCTATGGTACTTGAAGAGCTCACAGTCTACAAGAAAAACAGATAGGTAAATAAACATCTAGAATAGAAAGGAGTAAGTCTTTTAATAGATGTAATATATCCAATGATTATGCAAGCCAATGCAGTAAGTAACTATACCTCCTCCTTCATAAAAGAAGTCTTCTACTCAAATACTGAATTACTTATATTGTTTTAAATGGGCTGTCAAGAATAGAAACACCCCCTCTCTTTGCTTGATGGATTTTTTCTTCTTTCTTTCCCTCTTTTCTCTCCTTGGCTCTTACTCTGCCAGTTCTCTGCACTGGCTCCTTTTATATTCTGAAATCCCACTTAAGGGACTTTCTCACTGATTATAATGACATAGGTCTGTTTTCACAGCTGCAATCTTAAAGTTTCTTAATAATGCCATGTTTTAAACATTATTCTGAAATGCTAGAAGGTTTGAAGGTGCTCAAAAAAGTAAACAGTCGGCCCATATGAAAGGAAGAGAACAGTTGTAATATAAAACTTTCAACAATTTGTATAAAATCATTGGCACTTCATTGAAAATCTCAAGCTCTTGAGACAACAAAATTTTCTGCCAAGGGGAACTAATTCACTAGACATGTGTGTACATTAGAACCAGATGAAGGTGATGCAGTGAAATTGGAAAGACAATTCCTGGGCTTATTAGAAGCTGGAGACCAATCATTTGTATTTCTGCTGGATTCTTTGGGCTTGCTAAGAATCGTTTTCCCAGCAGAGAAGATTTTGGGAATTTGCATTTATGTTCATGATCACCTTTGACATCTGAGACTCTGAGGACTTGACATCACATACTATTATTATTATAAACAGAGCTCCCAAGCTGTTCAGCTCAAATTGCTACTTTAGTGTTAACAAGAATGGTGCCACGTGGTGAGCATATGCTGTTTGTAAAAGTAAATGATGCTTTAAGAATGTTTGACTCTCAAAAGAAAGTCTACTAGCAGATATCTTGTATTGAAACTGTGTATGTTCTCCTTTGACTATCATAAACAATGTTTAAAGAGTCAAGGTTGTTACTTGAGAATAAATCAGGGAGCTCTTGAACATTTGGGTGGATATATTCACTGTAGAGCATGACAGACCTTTTCCCTATGTTTATCCTTCTAAAAATGTATGTATTTCACTTCAGGGCTTGAATAGATCTTTCAGATGGTATCTTAATAGAGCTTCCTCAGCACATAAGTGATTTATTTCTTTCAATGAAGGATTTACTTAAATCTATTATTTAGGCATTTAGCATTATTATAACTGGATGTAGAATTCCTTTACCTTGGACAGATTTTAAAAACTCCCAAGACTAATTAGGCAATTTAAATGGTGAACAATGCTATTTCCCTATGCATTTTCTTTGTGAGCTAAAATGATGAAGATTTAATCTTCTTTTTCACAGTTTCTTTTGTTTGCAAAACTAAAGATCCACCTTTATAAAAGATTTTCCTTTGTTTTGTTTTAGAAAGGGATTTGACACCTGCATGGCAGTGGTAATGAAATTCTCTGTGGGTTAGGCTTCAAGAAAGAAATATTAACATGAAACTAATGAAGTATTAACAAATAAATTGAGTTCATAATGGTAACGATTTCCCTATGTTATATGTGATAACTGTAGACTTATGTGTGAGTAGTTTGGAGCTTTGCATCTGATCACACATAGCCATCAATGCATTTCTAAAAATAAGGTGATTGAGGAAAACTATAATAAATAATTTTTATCAGAATGAGATTATGAACACTTCAGCTGTCACAAGACTTTTTTTTCCCTTCAAGCAATTTATTTTCTTTTATAAGGACTAAAGTTCTAATGTATTATAACCTGAAATTTGAGATTAAATATAAATACAACTGAAATCAAATAAGGAATATTACTTCCCTTCTTGCATCCTATATATTCTCATTCTTCACAGGGAATGGCTGCAGCATACAAGGTGCCAGGTTAATCTTGCTTAAATTTGGCTCTCGACAAATAACTTCTGTCCACAAACTGATGGAGGACCATGTGAGGCAACAAAGGAGTTTAGGTCTGATGCAGTAATAGAGGGTGAGTTATTGATAGTATCAGAGCAAGAGAATGAGAATATGCAAATGCCTTTTAAGGGCAATTAGTCTGGAAACCAAGAATAAAATGGAAATGACAGATTGAAAAGATGGAGACAAAGAGACAGTATTTGTATCACAGGGAGAGCCTGGCATCAACTCAGAAACTTCCTTTTTCACTTGGTATTTACTTGGTATGGCTCAAGGCAAATTACAGTGGCGAAAAGGCCATTGGGCTCACAATAAGAAGGCTCATGGTGACTTAAGAATGTCCTTTTTTTAGAAAATTATGGAAACAGCAGTCAGCTTAAAGAGAATTTGACGAGGAAGTTTCTGGAGATGTAAAGACATCTAGTGCATATAGAGAATGAGGGCTGAAGGAGGAAGTGGAAAAAAAATGAAAAAGTAGCCAGAGGAAGAAGCAATATTATTTCTGATTTTCTAAAGCCATGAGCAATTTGTTACAATACAAGAATAATGCACAATGAACACGAGTGTGTGTCAATAATGAAATTGGTGACTTTGGGGAGGAATTCCAATCACTGAGAGTAGGGATCCTAAAAAAATCAGTTCCTCAACTAAGTAGTCCCCAAGCCTGGGGAGTTCACGATTACATGTTTAGGCACATCTTACGTTGGGGGATTCAGCAAATGTTTCGATTTCCTGATGATAAATTTTGTGAATGAGTCCACGTTCCCAAGTGGCAGACGTTTCAGGAGGGCCCATCAAAGGTGACCTGGGAAATCCCTTGGTTTCTCTTTCTAAAGGCAGGAGAGAGCCAGTTCTTTGTCGTATCAACACACTGAAAGCGTGAAGGGAAAATAGAACGTTCATTAATATTTTTATGAGTCAAGTTTTATGGCTATCACTATCCCCAGCAGGAAGGCAATTCATAGAATCAGGAGGGGGCAGGGGGAGGAGATTGAAGGGAAGGATACTAAGAGTGTGTCTGAGAAAGTGAACTAATTTGCCTGCCTACCAGGAGCTGATTTCTATACCAAGAGTTTCTCTGCAATTAAAATGCTTTAGATGCTTAGTTTCAAAGACGTACAGGTTGACCAGCAGTTGAAAGAATTGTAAGTTGCTGGATAATGATCTCAGTCTAGCTCCCTCCCTTCACCCAAACAGAACTCTTCAACCACCAGCAGTAATTACGTGGATTTTAGCTTTCAGGCACCAGACAGCGCCTCATGATCAATAACAGCTCTGTCATTTGGGAGATGAGGCTGCAGGGGAAAGGTGAGAGGTACTTCTCACTTCCCCAGCTTCAGAAAAGCAAGTCTATTCTCCCATCCTTGGTCTGCTACGCTATTGGTGTGTGTGCCTGTGTGTGTGTATGTAAGTGTTTAGTCTAGGTCGTTTGTTCCTTTTTATAAAAATAATTTAAATTTGGATCTATGATATGCCAAATTCTAGTTGATTCTGCTTTTGAGAGACTCTGGTCCTTATAGAAAATGAACTAAGCGAAGTGTCTATTTTTTCCTTTTATCTCAGATTTTTAGTCTTATTGAAATTCTACTCTATTTTAAAAGTCAAAGTAGAATTTAGTTCATAAACAGCTTAGAGAGTTTATTTTCCCGATCGTTTCTAGTTATGGAAAATGTAATATTTGAAAGATAAGTATCTATCACAAATCAAAACTGATGCTTAAACACAAAAGATACATTTGCCAAATTGCTGCTTCTCTCTGGTGCTCCTTTAGGGACATATGAGTACGGTAAATGGAAATTAATTCTTATTATATGCATGCTTTTCTTCCTGTCTCTGAAATTCATTGTTTTCTTTCAAATTTGAACATTCCAGATTTTTTTCTGGTCTTCAGCACTAGGCTCTAACCTCTTATCCCCCGACTCCGCCACCCTGACTTTTCTGCAGTCCTGTTGCTGTGGCAGTTTAACATTTTCTCGTCCTCATTTTGAGAATTTGTTTTCATTGTAGTGGTCCCTATTGTCTTTGCCTCTGCCCTGTACTTTTGGGCAAACAAACCAGAAAAATCTCTTAACAGTTCACTGTAACCTTGGCCTGAAGTAACAGGATCAGAGAAGGATGTTGCATTTGGTGCCTTAGACTGAGTGGGGGGACAATTGACCAAGGACTACAGGGTCAGAGGAATCAGACAGATGTTGATAAAGATAAACAACATAACAAACAGTTGGGATAACATTGAAAGAATATATACTTACAAAGCACAAAAAGCTGAGTGCATTTAAAATGTCATTACACTAAGTGTCTGAAGACCTACTGAGTTTTTATCCTAACTTCTCTGCTTACCAGCTAGGTGACCATGGGCACATAACTTCACTGAGTTTCATTTTCCCTCTTGGAATATCTGGATCATAACAGCCTGCCAGGATTACGATAACAAAAGTGTGAATCCTTATGCGCTATGCAAACAGTGCTTTGAATACCATTTATTCTTAAAACCATATTATGCTGGAAATGTGGAAGAGAACTAAAGCTAGCTAGATGAGAGCCATGGGGAATCTGATTTTTTTTCTTTCTTCCTTTACAGTTCAGGCTTGGCAGTGGTAACACTAGAATTAAGGCCAAAGCCTTAATTTGGCTTGAAATCTAGGTGCTGTTTTTTAAGCAGAGTGACAGTTTCTACTTACTGCTTTTATTAGCTTGACCTTGCTTCCCAATCCAAGTATTCACTTCTCCTTCACTCTCTAAATAGCAGATTCTTTTAGAAAACAGAGACTCATTTTCTCTTACCTTGGCAATGGCCATGGTGTTATTTTTGCCCTTGCTTGTCTTCTAAGTAGAGTACAGGAACTCTGCCCAATCCATCCTCCTGGTGACCTCTTGTTCAGCCTGCTTGGGAGCATTCCTTCCCATCAAGCAGTCCTCTTCAGCCCTCTCAGACTGTCAAGGCACTGAAACAGTGGTTCAAGAAAACCTCTCATGTTGTTGAAAGGCTGTTCTTCACATTTAATGGGTTGGTTCTAAAGGTGGCATAGAAAGTTTTATGCCATTTCTCTTTCATCTCTGCCATATTCCTACAGCTCAAGGTGAGAATGCTGAGAGACATTATGATAAAACTGAAGGTTTTCATTTTCATCCTCATATTTAAATATCCAGAGGATACCAGTAAAGTGGGTAATTGCAGAGTATTAGAGAAGACTCTTACACATTTCAGTTGCCATGTTACTGCACAGCAATTAATGTCAGCTCTTAAATTATAAAGCTTGTTTGTCCCTGTGTTAATTTATCAGCCAACAAAATATGCATTTGCTGTGACAGTTAAATTATTCACAGAGGTTTTAGTTCCATTAGGCCCTTTTTTCTGGGGCCCATCCTGGTACCTGTGATTTTAAGAAGCCAAAACAGGTGGCTTGAAGATTTTCACTTTGGCTTAGTGTTGCCAGAGTTCATTCTTTTTTTTTTTTTTTGGAAGTATAGTTGATGTACAAAGAGTTCATTCATTCTTAATGCTATTTCTGGACCTTTATTGTTTACTCCCCTGTGAATAATACTTGATAATCTGGTTGTCTTTGGTGAACCAGTTTTCTTTGGGCCCCTGAGCTGACCAGTGTCTTCTATAACCACCAGCTTTCCTTGGCACCATCTTCTGGATAACTTTCTTCTCACTCCAGTCTCTCTTTACCTTGTGCCCATCCAGTGATCTCTGAGTTATTGATTTGGCTCATTTAGCTTCAAGTGCCCCACAACCCAGCCAGGTTTTCCTATGAGGCTGTTGGGAGTAGGATTCTATTCTGCCTGGTTCAGCTCTGTCATCAAAGAGAAACTTTTCCACAGTTAAAGTTGCAGGATAATGGACTCTTGAATATCTTAAGCAAGATTATCACATAGGTGAATAAATTTGCATAGTATCAGGTTGAGTCCAGAAAAGTGATAATATATAGATGTTAAAGAAACTACACAAAATATGAATATATAAGATGTGTGTGTGTGTATGTGTCTGTGTAACCTTCTAATGATTCATGCTACTTCTCTATTTTATTATACTTAAGTGGAATATCCAGGACAAACACAGATACACTGTCATAATGATAAATTATATAGTTTAATCCAACTTCACCAGTGATAACTCAGATACCTTTTACAAATGTATTGCAAGAACAGCTTTTTCATGTTTGCGCCTAATTCCAGCAGAAGAACCTAATTATGGAACAACATTAGCCAAAAAAAAAAAAAAGAAAAAGAAAAAAAAGGGTTTGCTTGGGGAAAAGGCTTTACGAGTAATCAGTGCAAAGCAGGAATCTCTTGCTGGGAATAATGTGGACCAGCCAAGGCTTCTGGGAGGTTTTTCTTTTTGGTTCTGTACTGCCTGGGTGACTTCTTCTTCTCATCCATCACTTAATCAGGAAATCAAAAGACAGCAAGCTGCAAGACAGACTCTTGTTCCAGATAAACCCCGTGACCTCCTAACAGGTTACTGAATCTTCTGTGGGAGTTCAGCTGACCAAGTGACTTCTTATGTTTGGGGATTTATTCATGAGCCAGCAAAGCTGTGGCTGATGTCACATAACCTGAGAGCGCTAGTTCTGTTCCTGGCTTCGTCTTCAGGCACAGCTGCTATATTCTGTTTTCTTTAGAAACTCCAATGAGGTGCCATATCTTTAAATTCAAATATATCAGATAAAACAGAGCCTATTTTTCCCATGAGCATATGTATATCCTCTATTAACCCTAATGAGCTGGGGACATTCTGAAAAGAACACCCACATAAGGTGATAGTACTGAGTATTAGCTGAAAAAGAAATAGGTTTTCGGTGGGGATTGGGGAGGAGGTGGAAAAAGAACAAGAAGAAAAAGACCTTCATGTATTAAATAGTTTAAAGATACAGCATATAAAATAGGAATGCTTTTATTCCTTTTGTATTTTCCGAGGACAGTTCTGCCCATGAATCCACAAAATGGTACAGATACAAATGCATCACATTTGCCTGCTGTGATTAAATTTCTCTAATTACACAACCACACTTGATATGCGGGCCTGATGTATCACCTCTTTTTTTTCTTTTGTAATCATTGTTATATCCGTGCTCTATAATCAACGTTCATCACAGCTAATTAGACTTTCTTCGTCTGTTGTTTCTGAGATCTGACATTCCTAGGGTTCAACTGCAAGATTCATTTTTGAACATTTCTGGAGGAAAAAAAACAAATGAAAATTCTAGGGCTGTATTATTCACAAATGGCTTTTTGAAATTTTAATGTACTATGAGTTTCTTATTTTATTGAATTTAAATGATTACTCTTGGTGCAGGAGACCAAGTCCTGCATGATTTTGCATGACTATTCTATGATTTACAAGTACATTCTTGTTGGTAAAGGAGCTGGCAGTCTTCCTCATTGCTCAAGATCTTGTAGATTTCTTTGTGATTCCCGAGGACAGACATTTTTGTTGTATTAGTTTGACATTAATGTTGATTTCTCTTCTAAAAGGAATAGAATGCTGCAGATTTATATCATTTACAGCTTCAAAGCTTATGTTCATTCTCAAATGCACTTTTCTTTCAGCAAATGTTTTTAATTATGGACACTTTAAATGTGAAATTACAGTGATAAGAAAGCTAGTTAAATTTTAGCTAGTCTATTACAACAAATTTAATCTACTTTCTAGATGTTAATTTGAGGCCAAAGCTTCAACTCACTGCTCTGTTTTCTCATTTGGAAATCCCCCATCTCCTGCAGCCCCTTATTAAGGCAATTATAATCTTTAAAGCTTTGATAGAAGGGTAAACCTAAGTGGAAGTCAGACATTCATTACCCATGTATATCCCACCTTCTTTATTTTGTGTTATCCTACCTTGTTTTCGCCATCCTTTTTAATCTACATTTTCATTGCGGCTGTTTGAGCCTGTAATTTGGACTGAGTCATTCCCTGATAAACAACCCTGTGTTTCTGAGCAACCATTTTGTTTCCAGCTCTTGCGAAGTTCACAGTACACTAGAGGATCTCAGCCCATGAACACAGAATTACAATACAATCTGAAAAAGTAGATTAGAAAAGAGGTAACTTGGAAGCTTGAAGAGAGAATGAAAAATCAGTGTGAATAGTAGAAAGGCTCCACAGAAGAGGTGATACTTGTGCTGAGACATGAAGATATTAATAATAATAAAATTTCAATTTTAAATTAAATTAAAAATAAAATTTATGAAATGACATTTTCTGTGCTAGGTACTGTTCTAAACACTTAAATTGAATTAACTCCTTTAAACCTCAAGAACACTATGAAGTGCCATATATTATACCTATTTTATGGATAAGTAAACTGAGGCACAGAAAAGTTAGTTAACTTTACCACGCTCATCTTTGGAAAATAAAATCTGCCACAGCAATGTCTCCCTTTTCCACATGTTCTTCTCGAACTTTGCCATTCCCACATGAAGAGAGGAAGTCTAATTCCTCTGGGTGAATCTGGATGGGTTTGGGACTCTGATGAAACCAATAGAATTGTGGCAGAAGTGACACTAAGTGACTTCCAAGGCTAGGTCAGGAAAGAAGACACAACATCCGCCTTGATTACTGGAACACTTGTGACGGAGCCCTGAGCTGCCAGGCTGCCAGGCCAGCTGTCCGAGGCCACCGTGCTTTGCGGAAGTCCAAAGTAGCCCGAATGAGAGGCCACCTGGGGAATCTTGAGACTACAGGGAGAGAGAGAAACGTGTGCCTGGCTAGTCCCAGCAGCTCCAGTTCCCCTCTGCCCTTCTAGCTCCAGCCACTATCTGGCTATAGCTGCCTGAGTGGAGCCAGAACTGCCTCGCCAAGCCTGCCCCAAATTCGTGACCCACTGAAACCGAGACAACAAAATAATTGCTGTTTTTAAGCTACCAAATTTTGGCAGTTTTTGTTATACAGTAACACTATTGGTTAACAGTCATACAGCAAATAAGTATTAGAGCCAGAATCTGGACCCACTGTGACTCCAGAGCCACTCTTACTCCTTAGCCAGAAAGTAAAGTTTGAGAAGATTTATGCACATTCCTTCAGGTTTAAATAAAACCTTCAGTTATATGAGCGTGTTGCAAAATCCTCTCCTTCAAATCAATATTCTGAGAGAACAGAAAATGTTTTTGCTAGTGAACTTTTTCTTTTATTATTGAAAATTAAATGAGGGATGAATAAGAGAATGTTTAATGGGATCATAAACATATCAACTGTCATAACTGTAAAAGCTGACTGTCCAGCGATTGGGGAGATATATATTGCACATCTGAGTAATGATTCCTAGCTATATTAAAATGATATGGCAGTTTAGATAGAGGGGGAAACAGTGATTTTTTTTTTTGATTTCTGAGTAGGCAGCTTAGAGTGGAAAAGACTGAAACTGCTTTAGAGCCAGAAAGCTTGGATTTTAGTGAGCTTAAATTTCAATCTTGCCTTTAGTTTATTTACAGCAACTTGTTGAATTGCATATCCTACATTAGCCAGTAAGCTTACTTAGTATGGGAATGAGGCTTATCCTTTAAAAAAATATTGGGTTTGATCCTCCAGGCCCAGCCTAAAGAAGACATCCAGTAAATATTTACTAAGTGAGAGAATGACTATACAACAGAGTATTGTTAACTATCATCACCATGCCATACATTATATCTCCAAAAACCGTTCCTCTTATACAACTGAAACTTTGTACTCTTTGACCAATATCGCCTCATTTCCCACTCCCCCCCTTCCCCTGGCAACCACCACTCTACTCTGCTTCCATGGGTTTCATTATTTTAGATTCCACATAAAAGTGAGATTATGCAGTGTTTGTCTTTTTGTGCCTGGCTTATTTCATTTAGCATGATGTCTTCCAGGTTCATCCATGTGTTGCAAATGATAGGATTCCCTTATTTTTTTTAAGGCTGAATAGTATTCCATTGTGTATATATGCCATATTTTCTTTATCTATTAGACCATTGATGAACATTTAGGTGGCTTTCCTGTCTTGGCTATTGTTCATAATGCTGCAATGAACTTAGAAGTGCAGATATCTCAAGATTCAGATTTCATTTCCTTCAGATATACACCCAGAAGTAGGATTGCTGGATCCTCTGATAGTTCTATTTTTTAATTTTTTGAGGAACCTCAGTACTGTTTTCCATAACGGCTGGACCAATTTACATTCCTCCCAGTAGCGCTCAAGAGTGGCCTTTTCTCCACATCCTCACCAACACTTGTTACTTGTTTTGTTTTTGGTATTTGCTATTCTAATAAGTGTGAGGTGACATGTCATTGTGGTTTTTGTTTGCATTTCCCTGATGATTATTGATGTTGGGTACCTTTTCAATACCTGTTGGTTATTTCTATGTCTTCTTTTGAGAAATGCCTATTTCGCTCCTTAGCCCCTTTTTGGTTTAATTGATATATTTTTCTTTTTGCCATTGAGTTGTATGAGTTCCTTATATATTACCTCTTCTTCACAGACACACACACACACACACACACACACACACACACAATGGCAATTATATAGAAGTGATGGATAAGTTATTTACCTTGACTGTGGTGATATTTGCACAATGTATACATACATCAAAACATCAAATTGTATACATTAAATATACACAATTTGTATATGCCAAAGATATCTCAATAAAATTATTAGGAAAAAGAATAATTATAACTCTTAGACCTTTAGTTGCCTTATACCTAAAATATAAATCAATAGCTGAGTGTGCAGTGCAGAAATTATCAGCACTTGTCATACCTTGGACTGGGAAATTTTCTAGGTCATAGGGAGACCTGTACTTCATAAATAAATGAATAGCTACTTTTAAAATTTGTCTTCTTGACACGTTAGAAGATAGATCAATGTTATGGGTAAAACAAACACTATTAGCACTAATGTGACATCTGTTCCTCCCATTGTCCTGTAATGATGCATGAATGAAAGAAGACTTGAGAATCCAGCTAAAAGATAGATTGAGAATATCTCATTTTACTTTAGGTGACAGAGGCTCATGTGATTTCTTAATACTCTTCTGGGATAGAAGTTTCTCAACCATGGCTACCTTAATTTAGAAAGTTGTACTGTACTGTCATTAATAATAAGGCCTACTCTACTTCTCTGGTTTGTGAAGTTTAAATGCAACCCAGAATATGAGAACATGATGCAAATATACAAATGTTAATTATGTGAAACGATATATAATTGGTAATTATAATTATTAACTATGACTAATTTGTGTTGCTGATAGCTTAAGGGAAATATAGACCAAAAGAGCAAATTGGTTTTAGTTCCTCATCTAATCTTTGTTAGCTGTGTTATAGACTTGTCATGACTTTTTGACTTCATGGACAAGAGCTAACAATTCAGTAAGATTGTGTTTTCTACAAACTTGCAGCCTTCCAGCATATCACACAGTGGAGGTATTTTTTTGCAGCTACTTGGTAAGAGTTATATATAAGTTGCATAGAGAATTTGAATTAAAGGCAATTGCACTTGGATATGAATTGGAAGAAAGAAAAAAAAGAGAACAAATTTCATTTGTAACTAACGTATGAGAAATAATGATAATAATAATAATAGGTCACCCTTACTGTGTGACTAACTGGTTCCATTCATTTTACAAGTAATAATTCATTTAATTTTCACAGTTAACCAGTGGGGCAGGTACTATTGCTATTAATATTACCCTCATTGTACCGATGAGGAAACTGAAGAATAGAGAGGATAAGTGAATTCCCCAAGTAAGCGAAGGATCTGATATTCAGATTCAGTCCAAACATCACAGTCTTCACCATATCACTATAGTTAGTATGTGATTATTAGTTTCAATTGAAAATTTCAGTTAAAAATTGCTTTATAAATATCCTAAAATATTTCAAACACATCTAATTATTAACAGATAAGAACCATAGTAAGAAGGTAATGATTTTAGAATTGTTATTTAATGTTGCTGATTTATTGCAAATTTAGTGAGCTTAAAGTCAGCATAACATTAGTTTTAATATTTTTGTCACCTTTTGAAAAATTCTTAAAAAATAAATATATCTCTAGAAATGTAAGCTGCATTGACTGAATGTGCTGTAATATAATGGCTTTTTTTTCAATGCCTCTGATTTCGTTTATTTAAAGTAGCCATTGTTTAATGTAAGTTTTTCCTATCAAAATCTAATTGGCCATTTGCAGCAACATGGATGGACCTAGAGAATATTATGCTTAGTGAAATAAGTTAGGCAGAGAAAGACAAATACTATATGATATCACTTATATGTGGAATCTAAAAAAGTAATACAAATGAATTTATATACAAAACTGAAATAAACTCACAGACATAGAAAACAAACTTATGGTTACCAAAGGGGAAAGGGCGGGGAGGGACAAATTAGGAGTATGGGGTTAACAGATACAAACTACTATGCATAAACCAGATAAGCAACAAGGATTTACTGTATAGCACAGGGAATTACACCCAATATCTTATAATAACCTGTAATGAAATATAATTTGCACAAAAAAGAATCACTACATTGTACACCTGAAACCAACCCAATATTGTAAATCAATTATACTTCAATTAAAAAAAATGGTTTTTCCACAATTCCTCTTGTTAGGTGAAATTATGATTAATTTTTTTAAGAAGTCTTTTAGTGGAAATATGAAAGAAAAATAAAGCATTTGTATGTAGTATGTGAGAGTGCATTTATGTTGGGTTTCAAAATTTGCAAAGCATTTTTATAGGTGTTACCATAGTTATACTTCTCAACATTTTTATGAATTGTCATCATATTATTTTTCAAATGAATAAGAAGCAGCTCACAAATGTGAAGTGAATTGCACAGTTTCTCACATAAGGGTTAGAACTCAGATTCAAACTTCGATCCTCAGAGGCTGAAGTTCAGTATTATATTGCGTTATAGCTGTGATTGTTTCTTCCTTCCTGTACAGTGGCGGTGAAAGGAATGAGGTCACTGGATCGTAAGAATGGATCTCCTCTCCTCCTCTCTGGTAAGCTAACACATTTCCACATTCCTCCTTTCTTTCTCTCTACCACCAATAATGAATAGTAGAAGAAGGAACTCGGTTGGGCCTCAGGAGACTCATAAAGGTTAAGATTTTTGTTTTGAGGTTCTCAGTTTGTTCTTTAGTGACTAAGAGTAGAACAAGGTGCTGAAGTCTTGATGTGGAACCACAGATGCACTATTTTAAGGAAAATCCTAGAATTAAAACCATATATGCAAGTGTATGCTATTGGCATTATAAAAATTCTTCAGAATACATATATGGTTAATATACTTCATTTATAATTCTATAATCCCAAAATGAGATCGTAAAGACCCAGAACATTGTTTAAATACATTTCCCAATTATATTTTAGGCATGTATGAATTTTCCAGAGATGTTGATTACTGCCATATCTTAACCTGTAGAGAATTATATTAAGCTTGGGACCTAAAGAGAAATCAACTGATTTGCTGGAAAAGCTAATTGCAATAAAGAGCTTAGTTCATCACTCCAGCAAGCCTATTGATTTGAAAATGACTATGATACATAAAATGTGTATGCACTTTTGGGGTAATTTTCACAAAACAAACACACAATCCTTTAAAAACAAAAATGTGCATGCTAAATTGGGCAAATATATTTGATTTAGAGAAAGTTGTGAGTAAAAATTGAAACACTTCTGATTTTGCTTCTTTACTCTGCCTTGTGGCCAACTCTGTTCAGTATTTGCTAAGTTTCTGAAAGCAGCATAAGCAATCACTAAAACCCAATAACCACAAACTAAATGGATCATGTGACTTTAGAAGTGAAGCATGTTTTAGGAAAATGATCAAATATACAGAGCCCAAATTCACAAATTTGTTTAAAGATAGAAATTAATAGCTTATTTTTGTAGCTAATTTAACAGATCTTTTATGCATTTGCAGTTCTGTTATATTGTTTTATCCTACAACTAGAAATGCAACACTGCCCTTGCAAACATCATATTTAATTCTTGAAGAGACTGCAGTATGTCATTGCAGATGGATTGATAGCCTTAATGATGTCATTGAACTTTTGTCATGCCTAACCTGGAAGACTTGCTATATGTCAGAGAATTTTTGTCATTCATCTTGCTTTTGAAAGACCAAATTTATTTGCAACCTTGAATGACATTGGGCACATGAAACAGCCTGAAATCTATCATGCAGTGAGTATTTTATAAAACTGCAATGTTAAATCCTAAATATTGACTTGGCTTTCAGAACCATCTTCAAAGCTAATGACTTTCAAATTTTTTACTTATGAACACTGATTTTCAGTTGATAAAAATAACATTATATTTTCATATATACTTTTCTGAGTACTTGAGGTCACCAAATGTGCACCATGCTTCCTTATTTACTTTTTAAAGTAGA
Source organism: Balaenoptera borealis (assembly GCF_965194805.1). Lineage (NCBI taxonomy): Eukaryota > Metazoa > Chordata > Mammalia > Artiodactyla > Balaenopteridae > Balaenoptera > Balaenoptera borealis. The sequence goes on along the minus strand of NC_138862.1, from coordinate 97,707,003 downwards.
AAAAAAATACAATTGGAAATGCGTGCTTATATTTTTTTATTTATTAATGTCAATATGTAACAGACTAGTGAACAAGCACTAGCAATGAAGTCTATCTTTTGGTTGGATTATTCAGCCAATTTAAAAAAAAAATCTCAGATTGTACATAAATACAGCAGGGTTGTATAAAAAAATAGTGTTGTAAGAGGAAAAGCAAAATTGTTTTTGAGCTTTCTGTGTGTAGAGAAGAAATATGGCATATGTTACTATAAATTTATAATTCCATCCATATAAGATGGAATTCATGTTCAATACAAATTAAACAAGAGAGCAATTGAGTGCTTTATATGAACCAGGCTTGGATTCTCAAGTATAAATAAATAATAATAGATAATGTTTAGTTAATAATAATAATAACAGTAAGAGCTTACTTTAAGCTAGAAACTGTGTTATATTAAATGTATTATGTAATTTGATCCTCACAATAGTCTTATAAAATAATTACCTTTTTCCCCTTACTATACAGATAACAAAATTAAGAACTGTGAAGTTAGCATCAAATATTTCATAAAGAAGTTTACTCTTGTGCTCATTTGTGCCCTGGCAGACCAAGACTTAAGCTTGATAATAAGAGCCATTGCGTTTGGAATTGTTGCCTTGCCCAGGAAACTCACCTGCTTGTTACATTTAGTTGTCCTTAAAGGGTTTCTACTTTAGCCCTGGCGGGAAGTTCTTGGTATAGACAGTGTGCTATCCTCTCCTTTCATCAAATCTTCAGTACATAAGCATGGGTCTAGTTTTCAGGAGAATAGTGGTCTCTTGCATACCTTCCACAGGGAGTGTTCTAGAATGCTATCCTTATCATTTGAATATGAAGAGTCCTCCAGAGATCAGAAGCATTCACATGCATTGCTGCTTTCTCATCCAACTCATTGAATGATACAGCCTTGGCCACAGGAAATGGACTGAAGAGAACGCCAACATTCTATATCATTAAGCAGCTTTAAGCTCTTTACAAAGCAGCTTAACAAGCAAAATCTTAAAGATCATTCATCTTTTTATAAAAGCATGCCACGTATTCTAAAATTCAAGTGAATACACTGGAAGTCATATAATTGTGCACCATGGCAAGAGTGTATAAAAAAAAGAAAGGGAAGGTAGTAGGAACCTTTTAGCCTTAACTTAAAATATATTTTTTTGCATTTATTGTGCTCTTTTTCTGAAAGTATGCTCATTACAGAGAAGTTTAGGAAACAGGCAAGTGCAGAGCAACAAAACAAAGCCAACTGTAATCAATCATTCAAAGATAAGGACTTTTAGCATATTTGAGTATGTACTTGCATTTAAAAAAAAAAACATGTATTAACAGGTTAAGTAGATATATGGGGTGATCATTATATATGTATATGTAAGTATACACACCCTTAGTGTGTCATATTTGCAGAGGTATATAAATATTCTCCTGGCCTGTGATTGTTAATTATCATATAGTGGTCCTTGATTCGTATGTATTATAATTTACTTACTACAGTTTTATATTTAGTTTCTATTTTTTTTCCTCTGGTATTAAGAAATACATAAATCATTATAGACACTTGTGATTATCTCCTTATGATATATTCTTTTTTTTTGAAAGTAGAATTGCTGGGTGGAAAAGTATATGCATATCCTGATTTTTGTAGACACTTGAATCTCAGAAACTATTTCTCAGCTTGTGCTCTTACTAGCAAAGTATGGTACATTCCTTTCGTCACACCCTTACAACCCTTACACATTAGTATTGATTTTAATCTTTGTAAATCTGATAAAGAAGCAATAGTATAACTTTATTTTTATTTTAATTTCTTTGATTATCAGTTAGGTTCAAAAACATTTGACATTTATTGGACATTTGTATTTCTGATTTTTTTCAATTTATCACATTTCATTAGATCAAATTTCTGTTAGGGAGAGTTCACCTTTTCCTATTGATTTATATTAACCTTTTATATATTAATGATTTCTGCCCTTTTTGCCTTCTATGTGTCAATGTTGTTTTCTTCATTTCTTATTTGTCTTTTAATTTTGGTCTCTTGGAATGGTAGATTTTGAAGTTTATGTGGAGCAATCTATCAGCTTCTTTCATTTATGTTTTTCACTACTGGTATTAATCTACTTCCCAAAACATGAAACACGTTTGTAAAGTATCTTTAACAGTTTTTTGTGATGCTAAAATTCTTACTGAGCAGAAGAGATTTTAAGTCTTTTTAATATTATTTCTATATACTAATCATTTTGACCAACAAAACCTTTAAATGTCTTTTATTTCTTAAATTCCTGCTACATTAGCCCCATCTTATCTATTTGATTATGAGTTTTCTGAAGGGCCAAATTCAGTTTGACACTTTTTAATATTGTTCATGATTGTTACGGTTTAAAGTAAATAGACATATGTGGAAAGGGATCCTTACACGTGATATTTATTATTTTAGTATTTCAGAATCAAAACTGGGTCCCTTTATTGACAGTTTTCTCTCATATTACCTCCCAGAGATATATTTATTCACATTCTTTAGGAGTAAAAGACCTTGTCTTCAACTCTCCTGTAATCAGATGTAATAGTCTAGGGAAAGGATTCAAATATTTTTAGTAGCAAAAACAACCACTTTATTCAAACAGATTTTAAGTTGAGAGCTACCCAATATAAAAGTAATAAAAGCAATTTTTCACTTATTGAATTAGAGGAGTTATGCAAGGGTGCTCCTTCTCTCCATCCCTATCCAGGCCTTCCCTGAGAGACATCTGTGAATCTTTAAGGATTTGAAGCCAAGTCTTTCAGACCAGGAAGGGTAAGGTCATAAGCTTTCAGAGCCAGTCAAATAAAATAAATGAGTGAGAAGGGATATGTTGTGGGAAAGACTGTGGTGAACTGGAAAACACATAGAAAGTATGAGTGTGGTCCAAAAGCATAAACTATTTTCCAAAGCCCTGTTCAGGACTATGCAAACCAGCATTACTTTCCTTTTTAAAATTATAGATTTATTTCAGGTAGAACCAGGCAGAGGCAATTTGGGCCATATTGTTTCAGCTTTCAGTTGAACTAATTTAGCCATAATATGCTATTCCATTAGGCCTTACCTCTTAGTACAGGTCAATATTAGTCAAAAATTGATGTAAAAAATGTTGGCATTTTTGGAAAAACCTCTGTTGAAGATTCATCATTGTTTTATCCAATAATCCTTATGTTCAAACAGATTTCCATAAGAATTTAATAAGGGTAAAAATCCATCCCTCCTAAAAAGCAAATTATTTCCCTTTGAACAGTCTCCAAAAACTGTATAATCCATTGTTTTATTCTTTTTAATTGCCCGTCAGACATCTCAGACCAATTTTTTAAAGTAATGATGGCACAAGTAATATAACAACCAAAACTAAAACTTTAAAAGACATAACTCTACTATTGTTATGTCAAATTATTTAGTTTTTCAATCTTTCCAAGCTTTCTCCATAAGAATATATGGCTTTTCTAGTTGCAACTAAAACACAGAAACAATTTGTTATCCATTTCAACATAACAGTTCTCCATGTTGCTTTACAGCCATCACAATTGCAACTTGTAATGACTGCATTGAAGTGATACATTTAATTTACTTAGTTATTTCCATATTGATGAACGTTTCAGTTGTAATAAATGTTTTACTTAACATATATATGATTTTCAGTTTTCTTTTTAACGGCCATAGCTTTTTTGAATAAGCATAATTTTTATGATTTCATCAGTTCATTGTGAGGCTTGCATGATATTAAGTACGGAAAGGTGTCTAACACAGTTGAATTCCATTGGAATATATTTTTGGATGAATTCTTAAAAGTGGAATCACAGGACTCTTGATATCTGACCTATTCTAACATATCTCCTTTTTTTTCCAGCAAACTAAGCTTAGAGGATCATATGTGAACTTGTACTCAAATATTCCTTAGAAAGTCAGCCTTCACTGATCTTTCTCTGTATGATAGTTTGCAACACAAAGCTCAGGACTTATTTATAGAGTCTTGTATTCTTTGTTAATCATTTCATGAATTCCTGGTTTATTGGCTGAGTCAAGTTTTAAGAAAAATAAACAAGCATGTAATGCCTCAGTTAATAGAGTTTTCTTTGGACTAATGTAATGTAAGGAAAAGTAAGGAAGATCAAGAAAAGTGTGAATAGGCATTCTTTTACTGGCTAAAATGGTCTACATGGTAGCAAACCTATTCTCGTGCTGAGAACAAGTAGAAAAGTTGCATGTAATATAAAAAAATCACTCATCTGAAGATATCGGAGAATATCATGGCAGCCAGGAGCGTCAGTGAGATAAGTTTTCCCCTTGAGGGACTGATTCATACGTGACATAGTGGGAAATGCCAAAAGATGAGAAGAAAATTGCTGCTAATAGGAAGAAAAGGTAGACAGGGCAGTCATCAGTCTCACTGGACTGGGAAGATGTAAATTGGAATTCAGAATTATCATGAAAGCCAAAATTTGAGGGATCAAGATACTGGAGAGAGGGTATACCAGAAACCACAGCAAGGATGTGATCAGGAAAAAGAATTACTATAAAAAATATTAATTAGAAACTAGAGATACAGTACTAAGAAGGGTTAAGAGAATGTTAAAGAATATAGGAATAGCAGATGTAGGGAACAGCCACTATTTCCAGGACTGAAGAAGAGTGCCCAAGAAAGGAACAAATTTAGAAACTGTCTCCTAATCTCCCCACCAGGTTGAAATTCAGATCCAATTGGAGACGTTCTGGCTATAGGTCACTGGGTGTCATAAAAGTTTGCTGAGGTGCTGCTGGCCAGAAATGGTGGATGGCAGTGAAATTCACTGAGAAGCTGCCTGTTGGAGTACTGGTGAGACTTGCTGAAGGGTATGTACCACTGGCAGGGTAGCTGCTTGCTGATAGATAAGCTTCCCACTGACAGGGGAGCTGCCTACTGGCAACCACAGTGTACATGCCTGTGAAACAGAAAGTACTAGAATCAAACTGATAAGTCCCTTCCTCTTACAGAGTTCATACAGTGCCCTCTACTAAGAAGGCTTACCATTGTACCACCTGGCAAGGGAGAAGTGTTTACAGGGTCCAGCTTCAATATTATAAAGCAAGTCAAAAAAGAGTGGATTGGTAAAAGTGAGAAAATTGATGATGAAATGTAAAATTTCACCTAAGAAGTAGAATTTATAAAAAGAATCAGCTATATATAATAGAAATGAAAAAGACAATAACTTTAATGCAGAATGCAGTAGATGGAATTAATGGTATATTATGAACAGTTGTTTATAGAATTAATAACCTAGAAGACTGGTCAGTAGAATATATCTATACTGAAGCAAATAAAGAAAAAAGATAATAAAACAAAAAAACAGAAAATAGCATAAGAAAAATGATGTATAGATCAAAGATCTCACAAACATGTGTTATGCAGTACTAGAAAGAGGAGAGAGAAAATGGGCAAAAACAGTATTTGAACATATAATGGTGAGAACAATTTCTCTAAAACTGAAAGACATCAAACCACAGAAATGTGATGTACCATAAACTCCAAGGAGGAAGGCTACAAAAAAAAAAAAAAAAAAAAAAACGAACCACCCCACATTAAAGCATACCGTAGTAAAACATATCAGAAACAGGACAAAAAGAAAATCTTAAAAGCAGACAGAGAAAAACAGTCACATTACATTCAAAAGGAAATTTAAATGATAATGAAATATCACTTTTGAAATGCTTAAAGAAAACAACTGTCAACCTACAATTCTATTCCACTGAAAATATTTTTCAAAAATTAAAGTGTGATAAATGGGGGGAATAGGCAAATCTGTGCAGAAGAGTTCCAAATAATTTATATATATACCTTACCTTTAAGGAGGGGGAAGCATAACTCCACTCCTTAAATGTCGGTTGTGCATAATGACTTCATTCCAATGAACACTGGTATGGAAAAGGGGAAGAATGAGAGTAAACTTACAGTGGAAAAACCTGACAAACACTGTCAGCCTGGGGATCAAGGTTGACATCAACAGGACTAAGTGATGTGTCGATAGTATGTACCCTTGATATGATCATGAAAATGGCACTTCACCTGTGTGGTCTTCCTCCTCAAAGCACATAATCCCAGTCTAATAATAAGGTAAACATGATAAAAATCCAAATTGAGAAACATTCTGTAAAATACCTGACCAATACTCCTCAAAACTGTCAAGGTCATCAAAAGCAAAGAAAGTCTGAGAAACTGTCTCAGCCAACAGGGACCTAAGGGGACATGACAACTAATGTAATATGATACCCTGTAAGGGATCCTCGGACTTAAAAAGGACATTAGGTAAAAACTAAGAAAGTCTAAATAAAGTATGGACTCCAGTTCATAATAATATATCAATATTGGCTCATTAATTATAATAAATGTACCACACTAATGTAAGATACTTATAATAGTGGAATATGGAATAAGTGGGGTTTATGGGAACCCTCTACTATCTTTGCAGTTCTTCTGTAAATCTGAAAATGTTCTAAAATTTTTTAAGTTTATTTAAAAACTAAGGTGAAAAATGTCATTTCCTGACAAATAAAATCTGAAAAAAAATTGTTGCCAGCAGATCCATATGAAAAGAAACACTAAAAGGAGTTTTCAGGCAGAGGGAACATTATTCCAAATAGAAGCACAGAAATCCAAGAAGCAATAATGAATACCAGAAAAGGCAAATATGTGGATAAAGCTAAATTACTCTTGACTATATAAAATAATAACAATAAAGTCTCACGGGTTCTAAATATCTGAAATTAAAATGCATGATAACAATAATATAAAAAGCAGGAAAAACATAAAGGGAATTAAAGTATAAGTTTCTAGCATTGTCAGGGAAGTGGTTAAAGTACTAATTTATATTAGACTTTAATAATCGATGTTGTAATATCTAGAGTGACTACCAAAAGAATAATAAAGGAATATATTACTGACAGCCTAATAAAGAGTATGTGTAGAACACTTAAAATTATAAATTTAAAAGGATCTACGAGTTCAGAGTAAAAGTAATGTAAAATATATAGAAATTTAGAAAAATAATAAAATGGTAAATTTAATCCAAATATGTTAGTAATTACATTAAAAGTCAGTGATATAATACCATGGTTTAAAGATGTTAGAATGTTTAAAATAACACATACAGATAAAGATACATGGATATAGTTTCTAAAATATGTGAATACAAAAAGCCTAAAGTTTAGAAAATGAAATGTCATGCAAACACATGCCAAAAGAAAACTTATATAGCTACTAATAATCACAAAACCTCAACTTCCTTGCAGAACATTTGGTCCTGTCTAAAATGTCCATAAGCATATTTGGTTCATGCCAAACAGTTTTGGACAAGACTAAATATCTGGGACCTTTTGGCATGGACCAGATGTCTTATGGACCAGCTGTCTAATGGAGGTTTTGGACAGGACTAAATATCAAGGATTTTTTGGCATGGACAAAATGTCTTAGGCATGTTTTAGTCAGGACCATATTTGCTAACACCTCAACTTTAATGAAAGAAAAGTAGCTGGATCTAAAGAGGAACATTTTATAATAACAAAGTGTTAATCTTTTGGAAGATGTGGCAATTCTGAACTTGTATTCCACTTATAATAGGGCTCCAAAGTATATAAAATAAAAATTGCAGTCATAAAAGGAAAAATGTAAAATTAGAGAGAATTTACTATGCCTCTCTCACTAACTGATATATAACAAACATATAAAAAATTCCAGAAGATATAAAGATATGAGAAACATGATTAATGGACTTGAACTAATTAAATATACATTTGTACATATTTGAAATATATACATATAAATAATTTATATGTGCATATATACATACAGAAAACATAGCACCTGACAATTGTAGATCACACTTTATTTTCCAGTAGATATAGATTTTTTTTTAAATCAAAATTGACCATGTGCTGGAATATAAAGCAAGACTTAACAGATTTTGAAGAACTGAAGTCATGAAGAGCATATTCTCTGTCCACAGTGGAATTAATCTAGCATTTCATAATAACAAGATGATGGGAAGTTCCTAAAATGTTTGGACAACCCCCAGAATATACCTCAAAATAACCCAAACAAAAATATTAATTTAGATTAGGAGTTCCAAATTCCATAAGATTCACTCTCTGAATCAAATGATAATTAAATCATAACATAGCAAAACCTGTGGGATGTAGCTAATACTTTATTTTTAGGAAAATGTATAGCCTTAAATGAACATATTAGTGTGATACACTCTCTCCAAGAAGGTTGCCATCAATTTCTTTCTTCGAGACCACTGGGCAGTGAGAAAGTCAAAGTTAGGCACGTGGAGATAAAGGGAGATGCCCGACCAGCCTCTCAGATATTCCAACCGTCTCAGCCCAAATCCCAACATGTGAGTGAAAAAGTTTGCATGCAAGTCTAACTCAAGCTGCCACCTGACTGCTCCCATATGTGAAAACCCAAATAAGGACCACCCAGCTGAGCCCTTCAATCCCCAGAAATGTGAAAGATAACAGTAAATTGCCTCTTTAAGCCACTTATTTGGAGGGTGGTTTGTTATACATTTATAGATAACCAGAAATATCTTTAAAGAAGAAAGTCCAAAAATTAATTAACTAAATTTCAATCTCAAGAACTTAGAAGCAGAGCAATGAAAGAAATCTATAGAGCCAAAAGTTTGTTCTTGGAAAAGATGAAGGTGATAGATAGATGATAGATAGATAGATAGATAGATAGATAGATAGATAGATAGATAGATAGATAGTAGATAGATAGTTAGATAGATACCAAATCTGATCAAGAAAAAAAGAGAAGGCACACATTATTTATTTCAGGAATAGGAAAAGGAACCTTGCTACAAATTGAACAAACATTTAGAATATAGGATGAGAACATTGTGAACAACTTAACAGAAATACATTTGAACATTCATGTGAAAAGGACAAATTCCTCCAAACATATAATTTATCTAACATGTTTAAATGAAAATCTGAATATTCTTATTTATTAAAGAAGTGGAATCTGTAGTTAAAAGTCTACACACACATACACATGCACACACACAATATCCCAGGCCTAGATGGTATCATAAATGAATTCTTTCAAAAATCTAAGTAAGAAAGACAAAAGTCTCAGATTCTTCAGATAATAGAAAAAGAGGAAAAACATCCTCACTTGTTTAATCCACCCAGTATGACCTGGATGCCAAAACCTAACAAGAATATTACAGGAAAGAAAAAGTGCAGGAAAATCTCTTTCATGAATATAGTCACAAAAATCCTAACAAAATATTAGCTAACTGAATCCAGGAATATATAAAAGGGTAGTGTATCATTACCAGGTTCATTTCAGGGAGGCAAAAAATCAATGTTATTCATCATATTAACAGAATTAACTAGGAAAACCATATAATTGTCCTTCTAGATTCAGAAAAAGCAGTAAATAAAACTTAACACCTATTTATGATACAAATACTTAAGAAACTAGAAGTAGAAAGGAACTTTTTTAATCTGATAAAACTAATCTATTAAAAAAAAAATCCCCACAGAACATATCATACCTACAGTGAAATATTAAAAACTATTCTTTTGAATTCAGAAGCGAGACAAGGATAATCATTGCCACCATTTCTGTTTAACATTCTACTTGACCTGCTAGTAAAAGAAGAGTATTTTAAGAATTGGACAAATGGACAAAATATTTGAACAAGCACGTCAACAAGATGTTATCCAAATGGCGAATAGCATGAAAAAGGTGTTTAACCTAATTAATCATCAGGAAAATGCAAATTAAAGTCACAATGTGATACTCTTACACACTCCCCAGAAGAACTAAAATGAAAAACAAAACAAAACAGAATATCCCAAACATTGACAAGGAAGAGTAGCATCTGGTCTCTAGGACACCACTGGTGAGAGTGTAAATTAGAATAACCTCTTTAGAAGACTATTTGGCTGTAACTACTAAAGCAGAACATATCATACCTTTTGATCCAGCAATTTCAGTCCTAGATATATTACCCCCCAAAATGTATATGTACATTCATTGAAGGCATGTATAAGAATGTTCATAGCAACACTCTTTACAATAACCAAAAATAAGAAAATAGGTAAATTCCCATCAGCTGTGAAATGGATAAATAAAAAGTGTGGTATATTCATAGATTTGAATAATATACAGGAATAGGAATGAGCAAAGTACAAGTACAGTCTCATAATCTCATAAGCAGAATGCTGGGCAAAAGAAGACGGACACGAAAAACACACAGTATGATTCTACTTCTATATAGTTCCAAAAGACAAAACTAACCTATAGTGTTAAAGATCAGAATGGTTGTTACCTTCAGCTAGGCAGGGTGCCCCTTGGGTGCTAGCCATGGTCTATTTCTTGGGGTTGCATTGCTATAGTTTATTTCTTAAGACTCATCAAACTGTATCCTAAAGATCTGTATACTTTTCTATGTGTATGTCACATGTCAATGAAAAGTTAACTGAAAACAAATGGAAGCAGTCTCAACAGCTGCACAGCCAGGCCTCAGACAAATTCAGTTCTATCCAGTTGAGGTGCACCTTACCCCACTCTGCTTGGTACCTCATCATTTCTTCAGTATCAGTTCTCTGCACTCTTGGTTCCAAAGTTATGGGAACTCAGTTCCTCTTCGGCAGTGCTTCTACTTTGTCAGCTTCTTTGGCTGGTCCCAACTAACTCATTCTTCCTCTCCCCCTCTGTCTCTCTCTTCTGCCCTCTGCCATCCTTACCTGCCCCTCCCCAGTTCTTCTCTGCTCTCCACCCTCTCTGTCTTCCAGCCACACTCATTTCAGGAAACAAATACCATTGTCAGCAAGTCAAAACGCAGAAGTGACTACTTGGAGCAGAACGGGCCACTCACTATCAAACCTACAGATGGGTTGGAATGTTTACCAGCTGGAAGCTGGATGGGGGGTGCACATAAAATTGAGCCCTATCTGTGAAGATGCTTCCTGGCCACAGGTTAAGAAGTAGGCTGTGGACATACCCAGCACATGGACACAACCAAATCACACTTCTGTTTAGTCCTCAACCCCAGCTGGATTTGAATCATTGGAAGCCATGAAACTACCCTTTTACCTCCCCACACTGTTTAGCACAATGCCAAATATATAGTGGTGGGTGCTCAGTGATTATTTATCTGAGAAGCCCGCAACAAAACATTTAATGGATAAATAGGTGACCTGGTATTCTGACTTGCTAACTCCTCACTCTCTTCTTAATCTCATCCTGAAATGATGACTTGGATGTGAAATATCTGGATCTGTACCATAAGCCTCCAAATTCCATAAGATTAGACAACCCCTTAGGGACACTGTTCAAAAATATTTACTTCAAATACCAAAGATTATGACCTGTCTTTTTCTTTACATCAAAATTAGAGTGTGTTAGCTCTAATTAAAATAAGATACTATAGTTTTATCTCATTTCATCTGAGGTCAAAGAATGATGTCACTCTGTGATGGTACATTTTTAGGAGAGCCACTGAAGTCTTTTTGTGTGTCTAGTTTCAGGAAGCTAATTCTGTTTACATATTCAATTGCAGATATAAATGAATGTACCATGGTGTCTGTCAGGACCAATGCTGTAATACGATTGGCAGTTATTACTGCAAGTGTCAAGCTGGCCAGAAGCTGGAGGAAGATGGCAGAGGATGTGAAGGTAATGGTTAGGACTGTCTGCTTCCTGATAAGGAAAGAGAGAACATCTATGTAGTGCAGAAGAGGGGCTTGTCTTTGATCCAGAGCCAGTTGAAGTGCCTGTGCTGAATGTTGTCAAGAGCACAGATCTTCCTCTCGTGCCTAGATTACAAAATTGTAACCCTAAGAACACTTCAAGTAGCTTATTATGAGAAACATATGATTATATGCTGGTTTGGTTGTGTCATGTTCTGATTGTGGAATTTCAATCGTTCATTTAAATCCCTGGGTAAAGTACGTATTTGTGAAAGCATTTTGTTTAATTCTAAAGTGAAAATGGTGCTTATCATAAAATACTCATATGTTGTTACAATAGAAAGAGAGGGACACAAAACTAACCACAGAAACAGCATTCTTAGTGTACAATTAACTTTTTTTTTCACGAACTTCCATTTTCTGACTCCTTTTAAAATTAATTCTTTCCTTCCTTTATTTATTAATTCATCATTTTGTTCATTTGACAATCATTGAGTTGCTGCTCTGTATCAGGCATTATTCCATGCTCTGGGGATACAAAAATTAATGAGAAATAAATTCTGCCCTGAAGGAGCTCGCTGATTAGAGGCAAAGATTGAAACATAAGCCAAAACTTTACAGATTAGTGTTTTAAGGCATTGTAGAATGAGGTTAAGTGCATTGGATTCAAAGAGACCTGGATTTGAGTCTTAGCTCTGTCACTTACAATTTATGTAACCTTGGGCATGTTATTTAATCTTGCTAAGACTCTTTCCTCAACTGTAAAATATAGGATAATGGTAGCTCCTAAAACCACAAAAGTTGCTGCGGGAATTAAATAAGATAATGCATCTAAAGCACTTAGCATAGTGGATGGCATATAGTAGGTATTCAAATGATAACTATGAATTGTACTCTCATTTATGACCATGCTGTTTCCCATTTGGGGAATATAATTGGGACCACAGACCACTTCCTTGTCTTCTTCTCTAAAAGAGGAAACACCCAAAATAAAATGATCCCTTGTACCATGCCTTATAACTGTCCTTTCTGACTTTTTCCCCTATCTATTCTTACCATTTAAATGCTTGAGCATTTTATGTATTCAGCCTTTTTTTTTTTAGATCACATAGAAATGCATTTATTCTATGTTTTAAGCACCATAAGCACCTCTGGTTAGCACCTCTGGTTCCCACTGACCTTACAAAATCACACTTATTTTTTCCCCTGACAATGTCAGTTCCTAATGGGACATATCTGAATAAGTTGTTGGGATAAAACAAAACAAACAAAAGACATCCAACTGAAGGTGTCTGGTGCCGGGGCTGTGCGTTTGCTTGGGACTGCCAAGACAAGTTGTAGATGTGAGTAGGTTGGAGAATTTCTCAGATTCTCAGGAACAGTGTAGCATCTTACCTTCTGGAAATGTTCTGGCAGGCAGCAACAGGAAGGGCTCCAAACGGACAACCAGATGTTCAAGGGTGACTGCATCTGGGCCTTTCTGAGACAGGCTTCATTCCAGGCAGAGTCCTCTGCCTATAAGGGTATAAATTTATAAAGGCAAGCCCTAAATTCACCCAGGTCCTTTTTCATTCAAGTGAGATCATCTTTGTTTCTGATGAGATTGTTTGGCAATGGTGTTTCCAGTATGGACTCAATATCAGAGAACCAGAGGAGTAAAGCACCCCATGGTGTCCAAATGAAAGGTAGAAAAATGGCCACTGAAGTTAGCATGATCTGCCTGATGATGCACAACCCTTTCCTTGCCTGATAGGCGGTTTTGTTTCTTTTTGGCTGAGTATTACTTTTATCAGCATGATTATTATCACAGATACATTTGAAGTGCCCAGCACAGCAATTAGCCAATTGTTGTTATTTTTATAACAACTATTAGGCTGATAAGACAGGGTAAACTTTATATCCACTAATTCATTTATATGCAATTATCTCATATTTTAATTGAAATTAGTCCCTCTTCATATAAATGTCAACATTTCAGAGAACTGATTTCCATGCTTTCATTTAACTGATGTTCATTCGTTCAAACTGAGTAAGAGTAACATCAGTATTTGTGAGAATCAGGAGTTTGACACTGAATTAACATTGACTTCCTACTTACCAAGATGCAGAACTTGGGATGGTGGTTTGGGGTGGAGCAACTTGCCAATAAGGAACCACCTCTCCCGGTCTCATACTTCTCAGCATCTTTTCTTTGTCATTTCTTTAAATGACCATTTGGTAGACATAGTGATGCTAGAGATTCATCTTGTTTGACTGTTGAACATGCAGTGATCCCAGATTTGTTTATATGCATAATTAAATTAAAATAATAGAGGTTGTTTTGAAATTAAATACATTCTAAAGCCACTGCAAATGAGCACTTCAATTCATGTGAGGGCACTGATGAGTCATTCATATTTATTTACTGGATACTAACAATAAAGGTCAGTTGGTTTCAAAGACCATTGTGTTAAATACTGCAGACATAGAATTAAACAATCATTTGAAAATACTTTTTCTTTGCATTAATATAAATTGGATTTAAGTTATTTGAATTGCTTTTTAAAATACAGATCAAAATTTTAGTAGACATTTATTGCAGCATTAAAATACATCTAGAGTCTACCCTTCAGTGGAATTGAAACATTTATAAATGGCTTTGTGAGTTAATCTTATTCTTTAACCTTTTCTTTAAAGAGCCATAAAACTTGTGGGAAAGGCTTCTGATTAGCTCAGGTACATGAGTGTCCCCTTCTTTCAAGCATAGCACTGAGCATAAAGCACAGTTTCTAACTCACTCTGCAAATAGTTTATTATAACGTGTAAATTATAAGGGGAAATGCCTGCATACCACTGGACACTGTGAGAATATATATATATATATATATATATATATATATATATATAGAAAGGACATAAAGCTTTTCTTCTTTAATTTGTTAATGTGGGTTAAAATAGTTATAGTTTTTCAAATATACAACCATCTTTGCATTTAGGGAAAAAGTCTAACTGGATTTTGTAATTTTATTTGTTATTAAATCCAATTTGCTATAATTTTGTTTATGATATTTGCATCCATAACCATGAGTGACATAGGTCAATAATTTGTGTTTCTCATATGTGTTTTATGGCAGTGGTTCTCAGTTGGAGGAATTTTGTCCCCCAGAGACATTTGGTAATGTCTGAAGACACTGATTTTCACAACTGAGGGGAGGGAGTACGGTTGGCATCTATTGGGTTGAGGCCAGGATACTGCTAAATGTCTGCTTCTGTTACACTGATTTTACGTATGTTGGACCTTCTCATTGTCTCACATGCTGCTTTCATGTGCTGTATTTTCTTTTCTCTCTTTACTGCATGTGCTCAAATAGTTTTATTGAGTTTCAGATATCAACAATTTAACTTTACATTTTTAGAAGTCTCATTTTTCTCCAGTTAGTTCCTTTCTATTGTATGCTCATTATTATAATTATATCCTTTTCTTTTGATATTTCGCCCACAGCTATTCTGTATTCTGTGTCTGATTCCAACATCTATGGTCCTTATGGGGGAGTCTAAATCTATTGTTTCTTATTTCTAGGCTGTAAGTTAGACTCTTTCCTTTCATGTTATACATGCTTCTAATATAAAACTTCTCACAGAGCACTGTATTTATTTACACATTCGTACTATCTCTAGGAGATTAGGAGTATCTCCTAGGTAAGGGCCATGTCCTTTCACTTTTTTATACCTATATCACAGGTGTTAGTACCTAGCAGAATTCCATAAATGCTTATTGAATGAATGAATGGATGAATGAATACATACCCATCCAAACATAAATGCACACAGACATACAGTCAGTACACATTTTATTCATTTCCTTATGTACAAATTTTAATCATGCTGGGTTTGTCATTTAAATTCTAACTGGTTAAACCATTTGGTTATCAGTAGGTCTGTGTAAATATTTGCTGATAACAGGTCTGTTTCATTTGAAAGGGCAAATCACATTTTTACTTCTAGAGAGCAAATCAAAGTCTTAGCTTAGTTTGAACTTTCTGAAGTTTCTCCATGTGGCTTGTCTAAATTATTGGTGCAGCAACATAACTAGTGTGACTATTTGAGCATGGTAGTACCATGGAGTCAAGGAATTTTTCTAAATGAGATGGTAATTAACATTACTGTACATTTTAATAAGTAAACTGACAAAGATAATGAACATTGATTGACATTTGGGATAGTCTTCCATTTGGAAGAAATAAATGAACATAAAGGTATATTGTTTAATGAATTGACTTAAAATATTTTAAAGTAGTTTGATAATATTTTTAGCCAAATTTTTCCTGAAACACATTAGAAATGATAATGTGAATAAACAATGTAATTCAGCAAACTGTTGTTGTTATATATGGGACTTATCATATTTGACACATAAATGTATACAAAGATCTCTTTCTTTTTATCCATCCATCCATCCATCCACCAAACTATGTGTCTGTCCCATACACTGTGGACCACGTTGAACAAAGCACACACTTTGGGTTTGAATATTGACTCTAACATTCTCTAACTCTGAGGTTTAGGGCAAGTTACTTAATATCTATGGGCTGTCCCTTCTTCCATCTGTAAAACCAGAATAACAATATCTAACCTAATATAGATTGAGAGGTTAAATGAGATGTTGTAGGAAAACAACTTCATGGTGAGAAAACTCCTTTCCCCTACTTCATGACCACATGAAGAGGGATATTATCAATCCTGACATCTCTCTGCCCCCTCACTCACTCTCTTCTTCCCAAGGGAGGAGTTAATTACCTCACTGTGGAGTTTTGGGAAAGAAATTGTTTGTTTGGGGAAAGAGATTGTGGAGTTTGGCCCACCTCCCTATTTCCTCTTTAGGATCTACAAATGCCTACAGGAAATGCCCATGCTGGTCTGCTCTGCTCTGCTCAGATGCATGTTTCACCAGGTCAGTACCCCACATGGGGAAGACTGAGGTTTTCCAGCTACACCTGTGGCCAGGTGGGAGCGTTTGCCTAATTCTGCATACGTCTTTAGTAAACCCCTAAATCCTTTTCTCTAGTTTCAACTTTAACAAAAATTAAGCTGATATTTTGTCTACATCTGCCTGTTTTGGATTAAATCTCAGTTACTTCAAAAGTCAGGCAAGGAATACAAATTTGTTATTGTATACTTTCATACTAACACCTTGCATTTGCCTAATACATAATACATGCTCAAAAATTTTTCCTTTTTCCCTCATTTTTAAATTTCCTCCTATGCTATATGTTGCTGAAGATAAAAATATGTGTAAGGTTATCTTTCTCTCTCCAAGGAGCTTCCAGTTCAATAAAGAAGATAAGATAGATATACAAACAACTATAGTTTAAGTTAGCAGGAGTATATATACGGCAGGCACAAGCAAAGTGCTATGAGAATTAACCAGAGAAAGAGATAACCCACTGTTGAATCAAAATGGGCTGTGAGGAACAGGGGCAGGCACTAATCATTCAGTCTTGGGACTAAACAACCCCCCTTCCACTTCTTTAATTTCCTTAAAAAAATTCCTAATTTTCTTCATACTCCCTGCTCTGCTGTCATTCTTCCTTCTTGTTTGACACTAGAAGACATCTGAGATTTGAACAGCAAAGCTGCCACTGTCACACCAAGGTCATTCTTTGTAGAAACTCTGAATGTATTCTTAAGTATCTGTGTCTTTTCGTCTAGAGAGAAAACACATATAATTCAAATCCAAGACTCTGCTATGAAAGTGGAAATCCACTTTGACTCTTTTGAAGTTAATCTTTTAACTAAAGCCCATCATTTCTCCCCTAGTAATTCAGAGTAATCATTTCAACACCTCAGTTTTCAGCTAATACTTATTATAGTCAAAAGTGTATTTGGAAGTGAGGCAAGCTGGAAGAAACCATCACCGATATAGATTCCCCAGGATGAACTGGCTCACTTTCCAAATTTAATTAGAGATGTACAGATTTATGGCATAGCTCCTATAGGTGGTGCCAAAGGAGGGAGACCGGAAAAAAGAGGTCTCCAAAGTATGAGGCTGAAAAGCAAGGCATCGCTCACAGAGGCCTCTTGTTGGTAATAAGCCAAGACAGAAATCCTAAGGCAAACCTACTGCCTCAGTAGCTCCTGCCACTTGCAAAAGTGATGGAACAGAACAGCCAATCAGGGCAAATGGCTCTATGAGACTGTCTGGGAATGGTGGGCAGCAAGGGACCTTCTTTCCAAAGTTTGGCTCATGGTCCTTGAATTTTGCCATATATCAGGAAGCATAATATAAATTTATTATTCTTAAGAATAAAACCTTTTAGTTTCATTCACAATTATTTGAATTTTTCTATTTAGTCCTCTTAAAAATGAGCTCATCTTTTTGAAAGAGTTAAAAAAAAATCCCCCAACTGAGGCACCCTGACTGAATTCCTCAGATTTGTGTTTTCCCTCTAGATATTTTTTTAGATTATGGAATCACACCCACCAAAGGATAAGTATGATTCTGTATTCTAAAGAGTGATCTTTTTAGACTTCTGAAATGTGGAGGGTTGGTTCCTACCTTTGCAAGACCCATATTATCTTCTGTTACTGTCATAAAAATAGTAATGGGTAAGAGATTTTTAAATTTTCTTGCTATAAGAAATTCTTCATCAATTTCTAAATAATGGAAACGTTTTTTTCTGTCAATAAGGACTCACTAAGGGAAACTCTGAATATATGTATGTGTAATTTTTAATCAGGAGATAAACCAGTTAAAATTGACTCGTTATTTTGCTGTTGACTTTCATGTGTCTGTATTTTTAGTGACCTGAAGACCAGAACTTCCTCAGTATAGGATCTCATAGAAAGAATTGAAACTACTCATTTCTGAAAAAAAACTGTGTACCTTAGTTCATAAGTTCAAATTAAGTTTCAGTTTTTATTATTTATTCTAGTTCTTCATCTATTTCCAGACCAAGTCTGCACTTCCTTGAATACAACTAATATCAGTATAAAAAGACATCACTCATTTTAGTTATTGTGGCTACACTTGATGGATATATTCCACATGTATTGCCGGTAAAACCAAGCACATGAAGGATGCATATTTATTTGCTTTTTACTTTATATCTTCTATACAAGTGTCTCACTGGTAATAGTATGTTCCTAAGAATAGTAAATACTGTAAATATGTAGAGTGCTTCATGCTATTACAAACACAAATGTTCATGTATTTTATCATTCCCCATAGGTAGTAAAGATATATTTAAAAGAATCATATCTGAGAATTTTTTTGAACAGTGTTGTTCTCTTTCTACCAAGGGGCATGGCGGGCCTCTGGCATTGTATAAAAGTATGGTCCTGTGACTGTTTATCAAAATACTCAGGGTAATTGATCACAAATTAATTGTTATTTGCAGTCTCTCTTGGAGACTGAGAAAAGCAGTTGGATTTTTCTAAAACCCTTTGATAACTGTCCAATAATAGACCACCTGACAATGCTGAGCGGTGCTGCTCATCATAGGAGACCTTCACTTCCCAAGCACACACCTGCGATGGGGAAAGGAATTAGCCCTGGTTGGTATGAGTTTGTCACTCGGTCCGACTGACCCCCATTTCTGGGTTGAGATGGAGAGCAGCAGAATCAAGATGCCTCAGGCTTCCCTGTCTGTGTGGGCATGAAAGGTCAGTTGCAGGAAGGAGAAGAAAAGAGAATAATCCTTGAAAGGAATGCATTTTATATGTATATTTATGCTGTAATTAAGTACATGTTTCTCAGTTATAAATTTATCTAATTTCTGACAAGCTTATAGATGTGGGGCACTTCACATCTTACAGTATTCCCAGCAATATCACAAACCATCCAGCAGAGTTCTGAAACAAAGTCTTTTCTCTGCTTCATGTATATTTAATATTTTTTGAGCATGACCAAAATAACCCTTGCTAATTCATCAAAAATGTTGACAATACTAAGGAAAAAAATTGGTTATAAATTGCTTTCACTGATGAGAAAATAAGCTGGTTTAAAATAATTTGTTATGTATCTTTGAACAAGGTAACTATAAGCTTTTGAATTTAAATCAGTGATTATAAAAGATGGCCTGTCTGCAAAATTCAACGGACTAAAAGACCTGAACAAGTTATCTATTTATTTTCATATGATTTCTTCTATTTTAAATAATCATAACATTTTGGAGGCTTGACTGAGCACTGGAAACATATTAAAACTGCAGCTGAGAAAATTAGGTTAATTGTAATTCATTAGATGCTGTCCTTATTAAAAGTGAACTGATTTAATCCCTCTTAAAAGCCCTAAGGCACAAGAAAGCAAAATAGCTATGTAAAAGCTTAGTGTTCTCAGCAATGAGAAGATACTACGGTTCAGTGCTTTTCAAACTTCAGTGCACATATGAATCACCTTAGATCTTGCTAAAATGCACATTCTGTTTCAGCAGGTGTGGGATCAGCCTGAGAATCTGCATTTCTAACAGGCTGCCAGGGCATGAGATGCTGTCATCCATAGACCACCCTGAGTAGAAAGGCTTTTGTTAGCCTTTTCTTTCAGTTCATTTGTCAGATAATTGTTAAGCCCTTGCTAATTAAAATATGGCCATAGGAAGGGATTACCAAATGGTGTGATACCGGCTATTCTTGACATTTAAAAAACTTTTCTTTTTTGTTTATTATTGTTAATAATTATGACCTTTGTTTTATATAGAATGATAAAAGATGATAATGATATCTTACATTTATGTAGCATTTTTCATATATAGTATAAAAAACTTTTCTTAATAACCAGTTTTATTGAGATGTAATTCACATACCCTACAATTAACCCTTTGGAAATGTACCATTCAATGGTTTTTAATACATTAAAAAATATATACAATTATTACCACAATTGATATTAGAACATTTTTATCACCTCAAAAAGAAAACCTATACAATTTAGTATCACCTCCCTTTCTCCCCCTATTCCCCTCTAAACCTAAGCAACCACAAATCTACTCTTTGTCTCTATAGATTTCTCTACTCTGGACTTTTATATGAATGGAATCATATAATATGTGGCTTTTTGTGACTGACTTCTTTCATTTAGCATAACATTTTTAAGGTTCATCCATATTGCGTAATATAATTTATGGAATTTCCTTCTTTTTTAAGGCTGAATAATATTCCATTTTATGGATATACCACATTTTTATCCATTTGTCAATTGATGGACGTTTGGGTTGTCTTCACCTTTGGGCCATTATGAATCATACTGCTATCAATATTCACGTGCAAGTTTTTGTGTGTACATATTTTCACTTCTCTTGGGTATATACTTAGGAATGGGATTGCTGGATTATATGGTAACTCTTGTGTTTAATTTTTCTGAAGCTTTTAATTTAAATAAATAAATAAGATTTAGAAATACAGATATTTATATGGGTATGCATATGGATAGATATACATCAAACAGTTGGCTTCATGAAAAGAGTTCCATGGTCAAATAATTTTGAGGAACGGTGCATACCAAAGCTCTCTTAAGGAAAACCAGGCAAAAGAGGAATCATTTAACTTTGTTTAACCCAGGCTTCCCAAACATGTTGGGAAAACATGTCGGGAAATCTTTGAAAGTAAAATATTTATATTTCAGTGATGTGGTGTTTTGTAGAATGCATTTTGAGAAGTTGTTTAATTCCATGTTCTGGATATAGAAGAACTATTGGATGGGGCAGAGAGTATTTTCAGGGAACTCAAGAAGGATTTGTTTTGGCTACACAGCAGATGGCTTCAACTCAAGAGGTACATTCTATAAGTACATGGGAAGGAGTATGGTTTTCAAGGGAGATATTTGAGTAGAGCAATAATAGGGTGAAACAGTGATTTCTGAAAGTTATTCTGGCCGTGATATGTAGGATGATATGGAAAGACAAGAAGATATGGAAATGGCAGGGAGACCATTGAAATGGTCCATATATTGATGTTCATAAGATGTATAAGGAGATAAGAACCAGCAAGTTCTGATGAATTACTAGACCCAAGGGAGAGGAGAATACCAAAGTCTTTGTAAATAAGATGATGAATAATATGGAATAAATTATTGATAGCAGAAATGCCATGTGCAACATGATAGAAAAAGTACTGAACAGAGATATGACATGTAAATCAGATTTATTAGCATATCCATATAAAAATTTCTATCATTAGAAGAAAATCCCAGCCCTTTTCTTCCTCATTTCTCATTTGAAAATCAGTGCTTGACTGCTGTGTGTGACCTGCCGTGGGTTTTGATAGTGCCATCTGGCAGAGCTTGCTTATTGTCTCCATTATAGACCTGGGTTTTCTTTATGCTGATTCCTATTTTTCTTCATTAAATCCTAAGTTAAGTCAATATCAAATTAATGAGAAGTCAGACTAAAGATGAAAACTTGCCCTGAATGTTATTATGAATTATGTTGTGGGGTGCATTATTTAGCACTGCTCAAATCTGCTTGTAAATAAGTTCTCTCTTTGAAGAGGTGACCTGCTTTTGCTTTTGTTCTTGTTACTTTACTTACTGTTTTCCTTTGTCATTGGAAGTGGAATTGCCAGATGGTTTGCAAAAAGTGAGCAATGACATTTTTTTAAAAGATTCTTTACATACAAACAAGCTAGAAAACAAACAAAAAAAGAACGTTAGCTTAAATTTAAAAAAAACAAGAAAAAACTTTTGCTTAAAACATAAAAACACAGGCAGAACCTCAGAGTGTTAATTACATAATCTTATTTATAACAGGAAAAGTATGACAAGTATGGGTGATAGTCCTTAAACTAGCTAGAAAAATGGATCTCTAGGAGCCACGGATTGTCAGTGTAATACACACAACATGCAGACAGCCCTCTGGCCAGCATTTTTCTTCAGCTATAGCTGAAGAAAAAATTCATTCATTTTCACGTGTTGCTCTCCAATATCAGTAAAGATTTTCCCTTGTTAGCCACATAATTGTTTGAAGATCACTAACGTGGACATTATGAAACCCCTTCAGTGATCACTTCACATCCCCCACTGGGAACTCAGAATATATCCCTTCCCTTCTCTATGCTTCAGTTTCCTCATCTGTAACATAAGAAAACTTCTTGCAGGTTATAAATTTCATAACTCAGAAAGCATAAACCTACAACTTTCAAGGTAATCCAAAAGCTGGAATTCTGTGAAAGAGTCCCAGAAGAGATTTCTAGAGGTTGATGACAGTATAAAGACTTCTTCCCTGAACTCCACAGCTTTTTTTCATTAGCCCTGGGGCTACACAGAGAACCTAAGTTATCTAGTAAGATGTGAGAACATATCAAATTAGAGGATGGAAAAGAGTAAACCATAAGCAGCAATTAAACTTTAGCAGATGTTAAAGAAGCCATGGATTCCTCCTGCCTTTTAGGCATGGCTTTAAAATAACCTTGTTTTCCATATAGATCTTGTTTCTGTGGCTCTCAAAAAAAAAAAAAGTTCCATCTTGGATTGCAGTGTCATTCGCCCCACTTCTGCACATGGCCCACCTGAGCTGAGGTGTTGGTGGCAGCCATTCCACAATAGGAACTCCAGTCAGAAGAGCCAGGTGCGAGGCCTCTGCATGTGGCCCCCTGTGAGCAAGTGAAACGCGACTAAGCACAAAGGAAAAAAAAAGCCATCTCAGAGCTGTGACTATTTTCAAGGCTACTGTTTTTCTCTGTGGAACACTGCCTTTCGGGCAAAACTAGGAAGAAGCAGGTGATTCTAATGTGCAGCGCAGAAGGAGAGCCACTGCAGGCCAGCTTCTCCAACTCTGAAGGCACTCCAGCCATGTGGCTGATAGGGTCTTGGTGCGTGGGTCGGGTGTCAGGCCTGAGCCTCTGAGGTGGGAGAGCCAAGTTCAGGACACTGGACCATGAGAAACTTCCTGGCTCCATGTAATATCAGTCGGTGTGAGCTCTCCCAGAGATCTCCATCTCAATGCTAAGACTCAGCTCCACTTAACGACCAGCAAGCTCCAGTGCTGCACACCCCATGCCAAACAACTAGCAAGACAGGAACACAACCCCACCCATTAGCAGAGAGGCTGCCTAAAATCATACTAAGTTCCCAGACACCCCAAAACACACCACCAGACATGGTCTTGCCCACCAGAAAAACAAGATCCAGCCTCATCCACCAGAATACAGGCACCAGTCCTCTCCACCAGGAAGCCTACACAACCCACTGAACCAAGCTTACCCACTAAGGCAGACACCAAAAACTACTGGAAATACGAACCTGCAGCCTGCAAAAAGGAGACCCCCAACACAGTAAGTTAAGCAAAAGGAGAAGACAGAGAAATATGTAACAGATGAAGAAGCAAGGTGAAAACCCACCAGACCAAACAAATGAAGAGGAAATAGGCAGTCTACCTGAAAAAGAATTCAGAGTAATGATAGGAAAGATAATCCAAAATCTTGGAAATAGAAAGGAGAAAATACAAGAAACGTTTAACAAAGACCTAGAAGAACTAAAGAGCAAACAATGATGAAAAACACAATAAATGAAATTTAAAATTCTCTAGAAGGAATCAATAGCAAAATAACTGAGTCAGAAGAATGGATAAGTGACCTGGAAGATAAAATAGTGGAAATAACTACCGCAGAGCAGGATAAAGAAAAAAAATGAAAAGAATTGAGGACAGTCTCAGAGACCTCTGGGGCAACATTAGACACACCAACATTTGAATTCTAGGGGTCCCAGAAGAACAAGAGAAAAAGAAAGGGACTGAGAAAATATTTTAATACTATAAGAGATTATACTTGAAAACATCCCTAATATGGGAAAGGAAATAGTCAATTAAGCCCAGGAAGCACAGACAGTCCCATAAATACAAGGAGAAACATGCCAAGACACATATTAATCAAACTATCAAAAAGTAAATGCAAAGAAAAAAATATTAAAAGCAGCAAGGGAAAAGCAACAAATAACATACAAGGGAATCCCCATAAGGTTAACAGCTGATCTTTCAGCAGAAACTCTGCAAGCCAGAAGGGAGTGGCAGGACATATTTAAAGTGATGAAACGGAAAAAGCTACAACCAAGATTACTCTACCCAGCAAGGATCTCATTCAGATTCGACGGAGAAATTAAAACCTTTACAGACAAGCAAAAGCTAAGAGAATTCAGCACCACCAAACCAGCTTTACAACAAATGCTAAAGGAACTTCTCTAGGCAGGAAACACAAGAGAAGGAAAAGACCTACAATAACAAACCCAAACAATTAAGAAAATGGTAATAGGAACATACATATCGATAATTACCTTAAATGTAAATGGATTAAATGCTCCAACCAAAAGACATAAACTGGCTGAATGGATACAAAAACAAGACCCGTATATATGCTGTCTACAAGAGACCCACTTCAGACCTAGGGACACATACAGACTGAAAGTGAGGGGATGGAAAAAGATATTCCATGCAAATGGAAATCAAAGAAAGCTGGAGTAGCAATTCTCATATCAGACAAAATAGATTTTAAAATAAAGACTATTACAAGAGACAAAGAAAGACACTACATAATGATCAAGGGATCAATCCAAGAAGAAGATATAACAGTTGTAAATATTTATGCACCCAACTTAGGAGCACCTCAGTAGATAAGGCAAATGCTAACAGCCATAAATGGAGAAATCGTTAGTAACACAATCATAGTAGGGGACTTTAACACCCCATTTTCACCAATGGACAGATCAACCAAAGTGAAAATAAATAAGGAAACACAAGCTTTAAATGATACATTAAACAATATAGACTTAATTAATATTTATAGGACATTCCATCCAAAAACAACAGAATACACTTTCTTCTCAAGTGCACATGGAACATTCTCCAAGATAGATCATATCCTGGGTCACAAATCAAGCCTTGGTAAATTTAGGAAAATTGGAATAGTATCAAGTATCTTTTCCGACCACAATGCTATGAGACTAGATATCAATTACAGGATGAAAACTGTAAAAAATACAAACACGTGGAGACTAAACAATATGCTAGTAAATAACCAAGAGATCACAGAAGAAATCAAGAGGAAATAAAAAAATACCTAGAACCAAATGACAATGAAAACACGATGGCCCAAAACCTATGGGGTGCAGCAAAAGCAGTTCTAAGAGGAAAGTTTATAGCAATACAATCCTACCTCAAGAAACAAGAAAAATCTCAAATAAACAACCTAACCTTGAACCTAAAGCAATTAGAGGAAAAAGGACAAAAAACCCCAAAGTTAGCAGAAGGAAAGAAATCATAAAGATCAGATCAGAAATCAATGAAAAAGAAATGAAGGAAATGATAGCAAAGATCAATAAAACTAAAAGCTGGTTCTTTGAGAAGATAAACAAAACTGATAAAACATTAGTCATACTCATCAAGAAAAAAAGGGAGAACACTCAAATCAATAGAATTAGAAATGAAAAAGGAGAAGTAACAACTGACACTGCAGAAATACAAAGGATCATGAAAGATTACTACAAGCAACTATATGCCAATGAAATGGACAACCTGGAAGAAATGGACAATGTCTTTGAAACGCACGACCTTCTGAGACTGAACTAGGAAGAAATAGAACATGTAAACAGAACAATCACAAGCACTGAAATTGAAACTGTGATTAAAAATCTTCCAACAAGCAAAAGCCCAGGACCAGATGGCTTCACAGGCGAATTCTATCAAACATTTAGAGAAGAGCTAACACCTATCCTTCTCAGTCTCTTCCAAAATATAGCAGCAGGAGGAACACTCCCAAACTCATTCTACAAGGCCACCACCACCCTGAAACCAATACCTGAAAAAGATGTCACAAAAAAAGAAAACTACAGGCCAATATCACTGATGAAGATAGATGCAAAAATCCTCAACAAAATACTAGCAAACAGAATCCAGCAGCACATTAAAAGGATCATACAACATGATCAAGTGTGGTTTATCCCAGGAATGCAAGGATTCTTCAATAAAGGCAAATCAACCAATGTGATACACCATATTAACAAGTTGAAGGATAAAAACCATATGATAATCTCAATAAATGCAGAAAATCTTTCGACAAAATTAAACACCCATTTATGATAAAAGCTTTCCAGAAAGTAGGCATAGAGGGAACTTACCTCAACATAATAAAGGCCATATATGACAAACCCACAGCCAACATCGTTATCAATGGTGAAAAACTGAAACCCTTTCCACTAAGATCAGGAATGAGACAAGGTTGCCCACTCTCACCACTATTATTCAACATAGCTTTGGAAGTTTTAGCCACAGCAATCAGAGAAGAAAAAGAAAAGGAATCCAAATTGGAAAAGAAGCAGTAAAACTGTCACTGTTTGCAGATGACATGATACTATACATAGAGAATCCTAAAGATGCTACCAGAAAACTACTAGAGCTAATCAATGAATTTGGTAAAGTTGTAGGATACAAAATTAATGCACAGAAATCTCTTGCATTCCTATACACTAATGATGAAAAATCTGAAAGAGAAATTAAGGAAACCCTCCCTTTTACCATTACAACAAAAAGAATAAAATACCTAGGAATAAACCTACCTAAGGAGACAAAAGACCTGTATGCAGAAAAGTATAAGACACTGATGAAAGAAATTAAAGATGATACAAACAGATGGAGGGATATACCATGTTCCTGGATTGGAAGAATCAACATTGTCAAAATGACTATACTACCCAAAGCAATCTACAGATTCAGTGCAATACCTATCAAACTACCAATGGCATTTTTCACAGAACTAGAACAAAAAATTTCACAATTTGTATGGAAATACAAAGGACCCCGAATAGCCAAAGCAATCTTGAGAAAGGAAAACAGAGCTGGAGGAATCAGGCTCCCTGACTTCAGACTATACTACAAAGCTACAGTAATCAAGACAGTATGGTACTGGCACAAAAACAGAAATATGGATCAATGGAACAGGATAGAAAGCCCAGAGATAAACCCACGCACATATGGTCACCTTATCTTTGATAAAGGAGGCAAGAATATACAATGGAGACAAGACAGCCTCTTCAATAAGTGGTGCTGGGAAAACTGGACAGCTACATGTAAAAGAATGAAATTACAACACTTCCTAACACCATACACAAAAATAAAGTCAAAACGGATTAAAGACCTAAATGTAAGGCCAGACACTATAAACCTCTTAGAGGAAAACATAGGCAGAACACTCTATGACATAAATCACAGCAAGATCCTTTTTGGCCCACCTCCTAGAGAAATGGAAATAAAAACAAAAATAAACAAATGGGACCTAATGAAACTTCCAAGCTTTTGCACAGCAAAGGAAACCGTAGACAAGACAAAAAGACAACCCCCAGAATGGGAGCAAATATTTGCAAACGAAGCAACTGACAAAGAATTAATCTCCAAAATATACAAGCAGCTCATGCAGCTCAATATCAAAAAAACAAACAACCCAATCCAAAAATGGCAGAAGACCTAAATAGACATTTCTCCAAAGAAGAGATACAGATTGCCAACAAACACATGAAAGGATGCTCAACATCACTAATCATTAGAGAAATGCAAATCAAAACTACAATGAGGTATCACCTCACACTGGTCAGAATGGTCATCATCAAAAAACCTACAAACAATAAATGCTGGAGAGGGTGTGGAGAAAAGGGAACCCTCTTGCACTGTTGGTGGGAATGTAAACTGATACAGCCACTATGGAGAACAGTGTGGAGGTTCCTTAAAAAACTAAAAATAGAACTACCATACGACCCAGCAATCCCACTACTGGGCATATACCCTCAGAAGACCATAATTCAAAATAAGTCATGTACCACAATGTTCATTGCAGCACTATTTACCACAGCCAGGACATGGAAGCAACCTGAGTATCCACTGACAGATGAATGGATAAAGAAGATGTGGCACATATATACAATGGAATATTACTCAGCCATAAAAAGAAACAAAATTGAGTTATCTGTAGTGAGGTGGATGGACCTAGAGTCTGTCGTACAGAGTGAAGTAAGTCAGAAAGAAAAAAACGAATACCATATGCTAACACATATATATGGAATCTAAAAAAAAACAAAACAAAAGAAGAAAATGGTCAGAAGAACCTAGGGGCAAGACGGGAATAAAGATGCAGACCTACTAGAGAATGGACTTGAGGATACAGGGAGGGGGAAGGGTAAGCTGGGACAAAGTGAGAGAGTGGCATGGACATATATACAGTACCAAATGTAAAACAGATAGCTAGTGGGAAGCAGCCGCATAGCACAGGGAGATCAGCTGGGTGCTTTGTGACCACCTAGAGGGGTGGGATAGGGAGGGTGGGAGGGAGACGCAAGAGGGAGGGGATATGGGGATATATGTATACGTATAGCTGGTTCACTTTGTTATATAGCAGAAACTAACACAACAATGTAAAGCAATCATACTCCAAGAAAGATGTTAAAAGAAATTGTCACTTAAAAAAAAAAAGAAGTTCTCTTGGATTCCCACAGCTCCAGCTCAGTGTCAGACACCTACCTTATATCCAATACATATGCAATATATTCATGTTGAACTTATTGTCATCAATTATTTACATCAGTAGTCAGTCTAGAGGAAATATTAGATAAGAAAATAAAACACTATTTCCTCAAATAATTTTTGAATTGCTCACATAACCCACAAGGACCTACTGTATAGTACTGAGAACTCTACTCAGTATTCTGTGATAACCTATATGAGAAAAGAATCTGAAAAAGAATGAATGTATATCTATGTATAACTGAATCACTTTGCTGTACACCTGAAACGAAAACAACATTGTGATTCAACTATACTCCAATAAAATTTAAAAATAAATTTTAAAAAATTGCTCACTTTTAAATTGAGAGAAATAGCTGCATTCTCAGTAAATATTTCTGTAAATCATATACATATATTAATAAAAAGTATAAGTTCTTTTTTTGTCCAGTAAAATGGTTCACGTTTTCTGTGCTGATTTTCAGGATATTTTCAACTTTAAAGGGATAGATGACCCTTATTGTAGCAGAAGAATTAATCAAAAATTTTATCCTTGTGTTTTCTGGGTATACTTGAAACACACATAATTCAGTTAATAGTTATCATAGGTTATCAAATGCATAAGAAATGAAATGTAGCCATTATACTTTTAAGGGGATGATGTCTTTTAAAACGTTTATTTTTTGTGGGTCATTTCTAATTGGCCTAAGTGAGGGTTCCAGTGAGGCCAAGCTTAAGGATTTGGAGACAAAGAAAACTGGCTATCTTCTGAAAGTCAACACAAAATCAATTAGAGTAAACATAAACAAGAGTTAACTCTGTTCTCAGAGAAATTGAAAATGGCAACCACAACCTCAAGTTACTCACAGAGCTTGAAGAAAAGTGTTTGTCAGTTAAGTGTGGTTAGACATAAAGATGTAGAAAGAGGATAGCCCCCAAGCGTGCCCAGGAGAAACGGAGCCTTAAACCAACAAACTCAGAGAATTCCAGTCTTGCGTGCCAGTGAATAGGCTAATTTATCCCGTTAAATAAGAACAAGTATCATCTAATTCCATTTGTTAGATTTCTGTGGTAGATTATAATATGGTTCCTGTATCAGCCTGGGTCCAATTACGAGAGATGGAAACCACACAGTAATTTGAAGATGGAAAGCTTAATACAAAGAATTACTAACCATAACAGGAGGTTAAAGAGGACTTGGCCAGTAAGAAAGGGTCCAATTAGGAGAGACCATCACCACACAGTAATCTAAACATGGGAAGGTTAATACAAAGAATTATTAACCATAACAGGAGGTTGGAGTAAAGAGAAATTGGCCAGTTAGAAATAATAGAGAACTTCAAAGGATACAGGATTACAACTACTACCCCAAGGGCTAAAAGCTAGAACACCTGAGGAAGAGACTCCCCAGGACTGAGATCCTGGGGATCTCAGACACTGTTGGAGAGAGTGTGGTCCTGGCTCACTGCATGGCAGAGAGGCTACTCCTGCAGAACTTGCTGGAAATGTGACCTCTGGAACTTGCCTGAAGTCTGCTCTCTGGGGCGCTGGAGAAAACTGTTCATGGACACGTGTCTCTTCACTACAACATTGCTGAGAGGGTGTGCCAGGGGAAGCTGCTGGTTGTTGGGTACTGCTGACCACCAGTCACTGCAGGAGCCAGGAGCTGAAGAAGCTGCCTGCACTGGAGAAGCTGTGCACAAATGCAGCTTCCTAGTGCTAGAGAAGCCGCCCATGCTGCAGGAGTGTGATGCTGGACAAACCAGCCTGCGTTACAAAGCTGGGTAGCAGGAGAGCCTGCACCCTGCAAGAGCCAGATGCTGGTGAAGACTTCTTTGCTAAGGGAGCCAGGCACTGGAGAAGCTGCGTCAGGAGCCTGCCTAGAGAGCAAGCTGCAGCCAGGAAGGAAGACTCCTCCTTTCTGGTGTCTCTCCAGTGCCCTCTACTGGCAAGGCTTAACATCATGTTGGCTGAGAAAGGAAAATTGTTTAAAGGGCCCAGATCCATTTTCTCAAAGAGGGCAAACAGTACATTTGGAGCTGGGGAGTAATAAATCAACAATCAGCACGATTCTCAACTATGCTCATCCCACCCCAAACGAGGATTATAAATACATGTCCTTTGCCGTGTACATTTGGGTACTCCCCAGAAGGCAAAGTTACTTCCCCTGCCCGTTGCCAACTTGGTCATGTGACTTGCTCGGGCCAATAGTGCTTGAGTGGAAGTGATAACAGCACCAGTTCTGAGCAGGGTTTTAAATGTGAATGTGTAGTTCATCATGGCCTCTTGCATCACTGCCCTCTGCTGTGAAGAAAACAAGTCCCAGACAGAGGCTACTCTTTTATCTGGGTCGCAGAATGAGGTGCACAGATGAGTGGAGCCACAGCCAACCTGCAGACTACTAAGAGAAGAAAAGGCATGGATGGTTATACACGCCTGAGGTTTTTGGTTGTTTTTGATTACAAAAAAGGTGACTAATGCAGTCTCCATGCTTGACAAACAACTCTGACTTTGGTGTGGCTAATTATGATGATGCTGCATAAACTGTAGTGTAAACCATTATGTTATTTTCTGATTTTACATATTTACCTGCCCTAAGAAAATAGAATGGAGAGACAAGACCTGTCCTTGGATTGAGGAAATTTCATCCCAGCAGTGTCAACCTGAGAGAAGTCTCAAGAGGCAGCTAGCTGGTATTTGCCAGATGACATTTCCACCTTGCTCGGGTATACCTCCCTGGTGGAAGGTTAGAGATGGAAAGGTTATAGTCAACTGTTTCATTAATGCAGAAGGTCCCTCTACACTGCTATCACTCTTCTCTCTTTGCCAGTTTTGACGATTAGCTGTCAGGTTACCGTTTATTTCATTTTACCTTATCTTAATCAAATGTCCCCATATCAGTTGGGATCCTGGGTTGTGGTTTATCTTTAGATAACTTGCTGTTCTTAAATAGACTTGATAGACTTCTATACAACTTTTTGTGGAGGAAATGGTTTTTTGACAAACAGAGTTGTATAAATTCTTCTTTGGCTTTCACTATACTCTGACAACTTCATATTCATGTAGACTTTCTCTTTTCTCATTGATCTATTAGGAAAAAATTATATTCTAGCTCACTGTTCTACTAGCCATTATAACTATAATGGATCTCTTACTACATTGCTATTATTATTATGTTTGATAATCTCAAAGCACCTCCAACCACACAGACACAAGCGCACATGCACACATGCACACATACACACACACACACACCAGCAGCCATCTAAGAGTAGATATTTCAGCCTTCATTCAGCTGAAAAATCACGCTGCTACTCAATAATTTTTTAAATTAAAACCAGAAATAAGCATTCATGGGCTATGATTTTAATCATTGAACATTTAAAATATGGGTCAAATACTAACATGTATGTAGTATATACATATATAACTAAAGAAAAATTAAATAGTTCTAATACTTTTCTTTGAATGTGAGGGATATTACTTCCTATGGATATTAAAAAAATATTGGCTAGTGTTTTCAGACCCTGTTTCTGTACTAATGATCAGTCCTAGAATTAATTTAATTGGACAAATGAATGAAAGGCATCATGAGAAGGTAGAAAAAAGTCACAAAGTCTAGTCCAGTCTCTGCCACCGTACTTGCAGAATCTCAGTTTTCTCATCTCTAAAATGGGGATAATAATATCTGCCCTACCAAACTCATAGGATTTTTTAAAAGAATCAAATGAAAATGTGTCAGCGAAAAAGATATGTAAATTATAAAGGTGTTTGCAAATATGAAATTTTTGATACTATGAAATGATTAATGGTGGATTTGTATCTTCCTAAATCCCATTCAACTTGGAGCCTAGACAAGGAGATAAGACTCAATCAGAAGAGTAATCTCCAAAATATATCCTACCACAGAAAGAAACACAAGATATTGGGATAGGCTTGAAAGGTAAGGGTAGGTAGAAATGTAATTTCTCCTTTTTCTGAAGTCATTAATAACCTAATTATAACTTTGACTACCAAGAAGTATCATGTTCCCCAAAGTCCCATTTTTTAAATATGGGGTCAAGCAGTAGAGAAATTTATTGCCAGTAAGCTCCCTAATAATGATATAATATTATCACTAAAATGGGAAGAGAGAGAATCATGGGAAAGAGGCTCAATGGCAGATTGGAGGTGGAGGAGGGTAGGGATGTAGGGAATACATTCAGCCCATGGTCACCTTCTCTCTGAACTTTCCTGGACTCTATTTTCCCAAGAATCTAGTGAACACTTAATCTCTTTGTTTCTTGCAATCCCCTAGCCCTTAGGGCATACCCCCTATTAGAACGTCACATGGTATACTGTATTTGTTTGTTAAATTGTCTGTCTCTCCCATCAGACCATAAATGCCTTGAAGTTAAGAATCCTGTCTTCATTCTCTAGTAGTCTTGACGGATACCTTGCACAGGGCCTGGCATATAATAGACATTCAATGAATGTTAGGTGAAGGGATGAATAGGTAGAAAATAGATCAGCGTAAATTAATTGGAAGAGAGAGGCTTTAGGAAGTTTTTAACAAAGCATTGCACTTCTTAAATATTAAGGAACTTTTTTGGAGACACAGCACAAATACATATTTTATATTAAACTTTAATAGGAAAATTAGTCCATCAACTTGCAAATATTTTGGGGGGAGACTCCTAGAAAACATGATTAATATCTAATATCTGAGTTCCTATGTTTATGTTAATGCTTTTCTTAAAAATAGACTTAAAACAACTATGATATCCCATTCAAAAGATAACAATATATATATATATTTTTTGTAAAAGGAATGTATTTTTAGGCTAGAATAGAATGGAGGAGGAGGTGTTATAAAAGTCAGAGAGGTATGTCCACTACGTAAACCTAAAAACTTAGGGATCTTTGTCATCATATACAGAATAGTGTACTTATTTTATAAAAGAGTAAGTTTTAAAATTGTTTGGCTTGAACATATTCTAAATTATAATAGGGCATTAACTTTCATTTTTCTCAGATGTCTTAAAGATAACCTGAAACTCTCAAACATTTTCTAGTATTTTTGAGCAAGCTTGACTATTAACAATCTGTAAACGGGTCATCGCATTCCTAATCTTAAGCATGACAAAAGAGTATGTATAATCCGTGAATGTGCTTACAAGAAATGTTAGGAGAAATATCATATCTGCCAGGCTGGAGAGATTTGACTTTCAATGGAAAGTTCGTTAAGGTAAATCTTACTTTGTCCATTACCTTGCCTGCTATGTGATATAAATTCTTTGCCTACTAATCACAAATCTCAAGATCTGGGAAATGGCGTTCCCTAGAACAGGCTATATATTTTTTATTGCCATCTCGAATCAAACTGATGTCGTTTATCATGAGAGGACTAATAAAAGTCACATTCTGTATTGAAACATCCCTGTATTTTATGGACCCATCTGATAGACCCTTAATAAAGTTTTAAAACAATCCATGATAGATTTTGCAGGAAGCTCAGATCTGCCAGCACTCTCATGAGCAGCCCAATTTGAAGCACTAATTTAGGCATGATTATCTGCAAAATGTTACTGGGGTTGTTTAATATGA
Source organism: Balaenoptera borealis (assembly GCF_965194805.1). Taxonomy (NCBI): domain Eukaryota; kingdom Metazoa; phylum Chordata; class Mammalia; order Artiodactyla; family Balaenopteridae; genus Balaenoptera; species Balaenoptera borealis. Next base: position 97,672,250 of record NC_138862.1, on the reverse strand, counting down.
AAAGACTAGCTGAAGGGACAGGAAGCTCAATTATTAAAAAATCCAGTTAAATTGCTATTTAGAGTAATTTAACAAACAAAATAGAATTTTGTTCTTATTTTCAAAGTATAGAAGTGTATTCATTTCCTCAAATATGTAGTTCATTGAAAATGCCAACTAGGTGATTCTGCATGAGAAGAAATAGTTGATTAAAAGAAAAAGACTGCCAGGGGCTTCCCGGGTGGCACAGTGGTTAAGAATCCACCTGCCAACGCAGGGGACACGGGTTCGATCCCTGGTCCGGGAAGATCCCACATGCCGCGGAGCAACTAAGCCCGCTCTCTAGAGCCCGCAAGTCACAACTACTGAGCCTACGTGCCACAACTACTGAAGCCCGCATGCCTAGAGCCCGTGCTCTGCAACAAGAGAAGCCACCATGATGAGAAGCCTGCGCACTGCAACGAAGAGTAGCCCCCACTCGCCATAACTAGAGAAAGCCCGCTCGCGCGGCAACAAAGACCCAGTGCAGCCAAAAATAAATAAATAAAATAAATAAATTTTTTAAAAAAAGAAAAAGGAAAAGACCCCTTAGCTTGTTAAAACTAACATGACACTATGCTCACACAATATTTGCCCAGTTAACTATATAAAACAAAAAGGCCAGAGTCTTTGCCCCACCTACTGTTCACAGAAAGGACCGACAATGAGCAAATTCAACACATGCACTTGTCTTTTACATATAATTATCTTTTTATTGACTCCTCTATCTGGAGAGGATATCCTTTGGGCCTCAGACCTGTTTACAAAAGTATTCACTTACCTAGACTTTCCTGCCTTAATAAAAGGTGTTAGCAGATTAAAGCATAAGATAATCATCAAAAAGAATGAGACAGTTACCTTTGTTGCAATGAAAAGTTCTCCACCTTGTATTAATCCTTGTGTGTATGTGTGCAAGTGTGTGTGTGTTAGACTTGGTATTGAAAATATCTGGATGAATTTATAGCAAATTATTGAGAATATGGCTTCAGGGTCTGAGAGGATAAGAGAGGGCAGTCGAAAAGGGAGAAGTTTTACTTTCAATTGTTTCTCCTTTGTACCGTTGGGGTTTTTTTTTGTTTTTGTTTTTGTTTTTTACCTTGAGCATGTAGTATTTTTTTAATGAAAACAAAACATTTTCAAAATGGCACTATTCAGTTTCCTTAAACTTTACTGTATTTTATATCCAGTAAAAATATTCAAACAAAAATTGACAAAATATACACTAAATTCAAAACATGCAAACAGTTTTTTTATTGTTATTAACTACAATGAAAGGAAATCCAAGCCATAGTTATTAGATGACTAGGCCTCGTAGTGGATTTAACAACAACACAAATACAGAAAGAGACTTAAAACGCTTGCTCCCAGTTATCCTTCTCTGCTGCACATGTTAGTGGAACTTTAGCCAGTATTCATTCTTTATTGTACAACTTAGACATTAGACACCATTTTTGTATACTTTTGGCATTAAGTTCAGCAACATATTCAGTTCTTAGTATGTCAGTTGAGCCATTAAAGTCAAACTTTAGTCATAAACTTTAAAGTCATAAACTTTAGTCATAAAGTTATTAAGATTTGGAATTACAGAATTAGAATGAACAATAATAATATACTCTTGTTCATATTTCTTAGTTTTTAAATCACAAATGTCTAACTTTTGAATCTATTTATTTTAGAGTTCTACTCGTTTATCCAAAATTATTTTAAATTCCCAAAGATTATTAGACCAGATGTAGGGCAAAGTTACAAACATAAAATATTTGAAATCATTTCTCCTCCGGCTTTCATTGGCAATGTCCTCATTGTTTCATCCCTAATGATTACCTAATCCTGGATGAGACAAGGAGGACAAAATGAGATAAATTAACATCCTGGGCTCCTGGGTACGATTCAGTGAAAGGCAGTTTTACCTGCCCTGCAGAGACAATCTAGTTTCCTTGGAAGAATTACTTCTTTTACTCATAGAAAGCCGTGTGCTCCCCTGCCTTGCCATGAAAGGTAATAATTACAAAACCTGTTTTTCACTTTGATGTATCTGTTTGCTTTTTTGGATAGTGCTTCTGCTATTATTGTAACTGTTGCATTTCAAACACTTGCTTATACAACATCTCTATATGCCAAGCAGCACCTGGACTTCTCAAGTTATACAACCCTTTGTGTATGACTCACTCCCACTTATGTCCATGGTATTCTCTATGACCAAATCTGCAATATCTTTTTTTAAATTTTGTTGCTCAATTAATGCTAACTTTAGTTCGCTATTTTCAATGTTAAGAGAGTCAGAAACACTCTCTTTCAGGTTAATGACACCCTTTCAGGATGATTTGGGGATTTATTTTCATATCTAGGTCGTTATTCTTTTTCTAAAGCTAGAGAAAAATAATTTAGGATCATTTTGGAAGATCCATCAAATGATTTATAATTTGGAACTACTTACTCCAGGCATTATTTTTGTTTACATAAATGAAAACATTACCCAAATTTTCTATGTATATCCTGATTTAATGACTGTATTCTTTTTAATGAAGGCAATTTATTAAGGGCATTACTAAATATATATTTATTTAATAACATTTATTATTTGAATAAATTTATACATAAAAAATATTTTTGATTAATGTGTACCAAAACTTGGTTCAGGAAATATAATCGATATTTTCTTCCTCTCTGGCAGGTAGGCAATATGAAATATGATCATAATGAAATAATTTTGGAGGTTAATGGCATAAAAGACTCCCTTTTTACAGTGAGTTTAATGAGATGGTGGGTTAAGCCTTCCCAGGTAGCCACTGGGGGTTTCTTGGCCTGGTTGAGGGTCAAAATCTGTCCTCGTCCTGGCTGGGGTTTGGTGCACTGGTTGGCAATTGTGTACTCCACTTGAATATCAATAGAAAAAATTCTGGGTTCCATGGCTGGGTGGTACCTCAAGGGTAGTTGCAGTGATTCCAGGAGTGCCCCTGTAGGTGGCTGCCAGGGACACGGGGCCGGGTGAGTGTTGGGATTACAGTAAGATAATCATTACATTTAATGCCCAAACTAGGACACTTTGGAGAATAAAGGGTGGAGGGGTATTTAAATAATTAAAATGTTATAAGTATTGAAACATAAAAAAGCATTACATGCCATAAAATAAATATGTGTGATTTATAACATATAATAAATGAAAACACCCGAGTAGCAAGGACATTCATACTACTCTCTCTAAGCCCTGCGGCAGGACTTTTCAGCCTCGCACGAACGAGCCTATAATTTCCCAGGTTTTCCACTGACCCTGTCAACTGAGGGCCTGCTGTAGCAAAAGGACTATTCGAGCCAATCTTCTGTAGAATTTTAGAGAACAAGGTGACCGTAGCTGATATGTGGGTTCCACCTCTATCTCCTGAAATGGTTGAAAGAATTAAATTGATTAGGATAATGTGTGGAAAATGCCTACGGTCCTACCAATCTGAGTGCCCCAAAAATGTCAGCTTCCTTTTCCTTCTTTTCTCACCACTCGCCGCAAGCTCACACAAGATTCACACAGACCCACTTCACCTTATCTTTATTATAGTTAGTGGTTCACACGTTTGTCTTTCTAGACTCAGAGCTCCTTGAGTACAGGTCCTTTTTCATACATCTTTTTATCTACCCAGGGCTCAGCACACTGTTGGACAACAGAAAATAAATGTTGGCTAATTGATGTTTCTGACGCTCCCCAAGGAAGGGCCTGCTTTTCTACCCATCCTGCTTAAAAAAGGAGAAGTAATGTATAGTAGAGGATGGCAATCCGCTGGGGTTTTGAGCTTGAGGGCACTAAGTGTTAAAGGCATGTGACTTTCTTTGTTCAGATGGACACTGCCAGCTTCTCATCTATAATTTGGTTTCCTGAGTAGATCTACTCCCCAGGCACCCAGTTCACTGTGAAGAACAGTCCAGGTTTTTTAGCTACTAATAGATCCATAAATAGGAATTCATTTGAACCTATATGTCCTTGCTCTCCCAGGCCCTCGATGTGAACCAACACATTCAAACCTCTGAGTGGGCCATGCTGAGAGTCAGAACATGAAGCATTAAGATCAGGGCCAGGCTCTCTGAGCCCAATCTACTCATCCAAGTCTCCAGGGTATTCTGACTCGGCACTCTTGTACCCTTTCACAGGTTGAAATAACAGTGCCACCACATGCTTTTACTCTTCAAGGACATCATTAGTCCGTGCCAAGTTTCATTTTTGTCTCTGGGTTTTCAGTTTTTTTTTTTTGCCTAAATTTCTATAATAGTGTAAATAAATACATTGTTGAATAACACTTTGTAATTCATATAATCCACTATCTAGGTAGAAAGTATTATTATTGCTATTTCCAGTTGTGAGGAAAATGGGGCTTAGAAAGATTAAAAGATTTGCTTGTGATCGGTAAATGGTAGAACCAGCCTTTTTATTTATTTTTTCTCCAAATCTAACGCTCTTTCCACAGTGCCACCTACCTCCATATACATATTGTGCAAAGATATTTCTAATCCCTCTAATGAAAAATTTAAGTTGAAAATGTGTTAGTTGATATCCCAGAAATGCTTCCTTTAATAAATATAATAAAAATTAGATAAGAATTTAGTGAGAGGATATTCCATTGCTTTATTTTATGTAATTATTGTCTATTTTTTATGAGTATGACCTAGATCCTAGATTTATTGGACATTTTTAAATGCACGTTCCAAACTAAGTTCAAGTCTATTTAAAATTTTCTAGGCTGCTTTGATTTGTTTCTGGGTCATGATTGCTGTTTGCAGACATTCTGAATCTGGAATCATTGAAAGGTTTTATTAATGAATCCTTCTCAAACTGTTCATCAGTGAAAATAGCACAAATGCATATGGATGTTAGTCTCTGGGTAGCAAAGTATGTCATCGTGCCCAGAGTCCCAGAAGACCTGAGAAATTTGGCAACACCTATACCCCTTTCTTAGGGGACCTGATTTAATGTTGTGTATTTTTTTCTCCAAGCAGACATATGGGTGAAAGCTTGCCAGTGAAAGGAAGTAAGGGAACCATTGGACCTAGAACAGTGGATTAGAAAAATTTTAGTCAAAGGCAAACAGAAATAATAGATTTTGATTATTGATTTTTTTTTACCTTACCTGCTCCTTTGACTCTGTGTAGAGAGGAATCTTGACTTATGCTCTGGAGAGGAATAGTACCTTCTTTTCTTTATTTCTTCAATTTTCCTCTCTTTGCTTTCCTTCCTAATTTTTTCTTTTCCTTTGTAACATATTCTTAAAACCATGGATCAAGATATATTTTGCTATATCTCTTTTTTCTTAAACGATTCTTCCCTATTATAAAAAGGATATGTGTTTCTTACAGAATATTTAGAAAATAGAGATTTTTCAGAGAAGATTTTATGGTGAGTTTTCATATTAGACTCCTCATCCTCTCCAGAGATTTTGTAGTGGTAAATAGACTATATTTTTTAAATCAAGTAAGAATAGCCAAACTTAAAAAAAAAAAAAAAAAAGACAAACTTTTCCATATTAAAGAAAAAAAAGACACAGAATCACAGAGTTGTTAATGGCTGTGGATGGAGTTGGCTGAAGTCAGACACTGGGGGCTCCCAAGTCTGGAAACCGGCAAGACACCAAGCATTGGAGTTAGAGACTGAAATAAGCAAATGGTGAGTGTATTAGTTTGTTAGGGCTGGCATAACAAATTACCACCAACTGGGAGGTTTAAACAACAGAAATTTGTTGTGTCACAGTTCTGATGGCTAGCAGTCTGAGATTTAAATTGTCAGCAGGGCCATGCTGAAGGCATTAAGGGAAGGATCTGTTCCCGGCCTCTCTCCTAATTGTCATACTTTGTTGGCAATATATGGTGTTCATTGGCCTGTAGAAGCATCATGCTAATCTCTGCCTTCATCATCACATGACACTCTGTGTACATGTCTTTCTTTTCACAAAGCATTCTTTTTGTAAAGATTGTAAATACTGGATTAGAGGCCAATCCTACTCCAGTATGATCTCACCTTAACTAATTACATCTGCAACAACCCTATTTCCAAATAAGATCACATTCTGGGGTACTGGGCGTTAGGGAGAAACACAATTCAACCTATAACAGCAGAGTACCAAGGTCAGTCTCCTGGCAGGAAACCAGAAGCCAGGAAAGTATTTCCCTACCTTTGAAAGGAGGCTGCCTAGAGCTGCTTGTTCTAATTTGCTACCTCAGATGGTGAAGAGTCAAAACTAGGCCAAGGCATCTGCTTGTTCAGAAACTGTGTCTGTGGTAGCCCCATTCCAGGAATGTATGTGCCCTAATGCAACACCAGTTCTGGAGGGTCCAAGTGTAGGTGACCCCAAAACTGATAGATGGAGAGGAATGAGCTCAGAGAGACAGCAAATGAAGTAAAATGCTTTCATAAAAATTGAAGTTGTAGGGGCTTCCCTGGTGGTGCAGTGGCTGAGAATCTGCCTGCTAATGCAGGGGACACGGGTTCGAGCCCTGGTCTGGGAAGATCCCACATGCCGCAGAGCAACTAGGCCCGTGAGCCACAACTACTGAGCCTGTGCGTCTGGAGCCTGTGCTCCGCAACAAGAGAGGCCACGATAGTGAGAGGCCTGCGCACCGCGATGAAGAGTGGCCCCCGCTTGCCACAACTAGAGAAAGCCCTCGCACAGAAATGAAGACCCAACACAGCCAAAAATTAAAAAAAAAAAAAAAAAAAAAAAAAAAATTGAAGTTGCCAACCAAAATTCTAAAGCCCATGGGGAAAAAAAATCAATGTTAAGGAAAAGAGCTAAAAAACTCAACAGTGAGTAGATGAATTTAGTTTCATCAACAAAAAATAATGTACCAGCCATAAATGGCTTTTAAATAAGTATGTTCAAGATCATCAAAAAGAAAAAGAAAGGAATACTTAAAACAAGCAGTGAAACAAAAATTGGCAGATGTGAATCTGAAAAAGGGGTCATGAAATAAAACTCATAGAAACTGTGCATGTGTGTGTGTATCTTAAGAATTAAAAGTTCTGAAAGTTTCACTTAGCACATAGTCAAATGATATGAAGAGATGAAAAATATGAAAGCAGGGTTAAGATATATAGATGTTATATTGAGAAGTTTCAATATCTGTATATTAGGAGTCCCAGAAATAAGGGAGGAAGGGCAGAGAAGTAATATTTGAAGAGATAATGGCTGAAAAGTGTTTTTCCAGAATTAGAGAAATGTATGTATTTTCAGATTGGAAATAAACACTAACTATTGTAGAAGTAATTTAAATTCATACCTCTCTACATTATAGTGAAACTTCAGAACATCATGAATAAAGAGAAATTTCTAAAAGCAACAAGATAGAAAAGACAAATAGCTTAAAATGAGAGATGATTTGTCATAGTAGAATCTAGAAAAAAAAAATGGAGCAAGATCTTCAAAATGGTGAAGAATATGCAGTCAATCTTCATTATTTGTGAATTCACCAACTCACTAAACTTTACTTGTAACCCCCAAATCAATACTCCCAGTGCTTTCCCAGTCATTTGAGGACATGCACAGAGCAACTAAAAACTTGAGTCACCCAATGCATATGTTCCCACCTGAGGTCAAACAAAACAACACTCTGCCTTCTTGTTTTAGCTTGCAACTGTAAACTTGTAAAAAAGTGTTCTTTTTGCACTCTATTTAATGCCACATTTTTCATAAATTTGTGCTTTTAGTTGCTGATTTTGCTGTTCAAAATGGTCCCAAAATACATATTGAATATGGTGTCTTTAGGCAGAAACACACATAAAACAATGTTATGTATTGATTGGTTGGTGAAAATGTTGTAAACAGAGGCTTGCAGAAAGCTAACCTAATATTCCCCCTTGGAACAATGATTAAATCTCCCCTAGGAATTAAAATCCAAAGAATCAAGTATATTCTTCTTATACTTGAACAGGGCATCACATTCTTAGCAAGAAACCAAAAAAGAGTAACTTACCACATGGACACTCTATTAGCTTGATTGTATCACCTAATGTTTAAATAATTTGGGATTTATATTTATTTCCCACATTGTCATATATGTAACGAAAAGCCCATCTGTAAGAAATATCTCATTTTTTCATTGACCTAGGGCAGGCATCACCTTTCTTGGGTATTAATTGTTGTTTAGAGATTTTCTTATACTTCAAATTTAAAAGAAATTACCTTAATAAAAAGCACTGGCTGTATTCCTTTTGGACTGTGTATGCCTTCGTTGGCATTTTTCTACTTCCAAACAGTATTAAGACTTCTGCAAAACCCAGAGAGAGGGCACTTGTTTAGCTGCTAACAAGAAGCAGCTGTTTTCCATGGGAGATCAATCATCATTTTCTGTATTTCTTATTTAATAACCTGGTTTTCAACATGTGTCATGTCCTGCTGAGGGGAGGTTCAGGGGGCCTGTCATGTAACAGAACTGGTCACAGCTTGAGTTTTGAAACCGCAGACCTTCAACTGAAAAAAGGAGTCCAACATTTTCTTCTTTAATGATTTTGCTATTATAATAATAAAGGGTTTTACAGAGACAAATAGAATGTAGATGGAACTCTATTGGATAGAAATTTTGTATATGTGGGGATAGGGCAGACCTCAGGAAAATTCCTAAGTTCTCTGTGTTACTTCAAGCTTATTTGTTGTTGTTACTTCTATGTTCTCCTCAGGATAATACTTTCACCTTTATCAACACGTGCCAGAGCCCCAGTGGTCTCCACCTTATCAAAAGCAGAATAGGGAAGGATATGCTATCACTGATTTAATTCCTAGTATTACTAGGGGTAAACTCTCCCAGAGAATTCTATTTAATTTTTATCAGCTTGTCTTTGGTTAAAGGGATTTCAGACGTTCTGAAGTAGGAGAGAATTTGGATGAATCCTCCTGAAACCCCCTTAATAATAAGGAAAATAATAAAAATAATAATAGAAGCGAACATTTGTTGACTTTTCACTAGGTACCAGGCGGTATGCTATTGACTACTTTTATCCTTAAGACATACCCATGGGTTAGGCCCTATTACAAAGCTGCGTTTTTACAGATGATACAATCTCAGTGGCCTGAAGTTACCAGCAGCCTCAGCATCACCTAGGAAGTTTTTAGAAGTGCATATTCTCAGCCCCCCACCCCCAGACCTAAAGAACCAGAAACTGAGGAGTTAAAACAGCAATCCGCTTTAGCAAATTCTCCGAGTAAGTTGGATATCCTAAAGCTTGAGAACCACTGGCCTAAACATGTGCCTTTCCAATGGAACTTCTCACAGGGGTCTTTTTTGCTTTGTGCTGAATAGCAGGGGGCTGTGCCATGTTCCAATCTGTGTCCCAGTGCCAACAAATGTGCCTGCGTCATGAGAGGTATTCAGTCAATACACACTTTATAGTTGTGGGTCAATCTGTAATGATTCATCCTAGGAAGCTCTGAGGATGACAAGATGATGTGATAATTCACAAGCCCACTTTATCTAGATGTGTTTTCTCTTCTTACAGGTAGAAAGAACTGTAATTCCTTTCAAGCAAACATCAGGCTACTGAGACACCAGGGTCAGTGTGTAATGATGGGGTTTTCACTTGTAAATTGGAGCATGTTTCTGAAGACCTCGAGGCCTGAGCAGTGCACTTGATTCATTGTGTTTGTATTTTGACAGAGTGGGGGTCAGGAGTGTAGGGGAGAGGGCTTCTACTATATTCTATGTATTCAGGGAGTCACAAACAAGCAGAAAAGTTGTGACTACACAAAGCAGATAAGCATTAAAGCTTAAAATACAAATTTAAAGCAATAAGAGAATCCAAATTATAAAGCAGATCATAATTAATAAAAAAATTTATGCAGGTAGTCATTAAAGTTGTAGACTGTGGTGTTGTGTCCAGAGCACTAGAATAGGGGGCCTCATTTTGTCTGTAAAATGCCCTACCTACCTCATCATTTTATTAGGAGAATCAAAAAGCATAACACACAGACCATTGTACTGTAACATGTGTTCCTAAAAACATTCACAGCCCTAAAAATAATGCAGCTTTAAAAATAAGAAGGGCGGGCTTCCCTGGTGGCGCAGCGGTTGAGAATCTGCCTGCCAATGCAGGGGACACGGGTTCGAGCCCTGGTCTGGTAAGATCCCACATGCCGCGGAGCGACTAGGCCCGTGAGCCACAATTGCTGAGCCTGTGTCTGGAGCCTGTGCTCTGCAGCAAGAGAGGCCGCGACAGTGAGAGGCCCGCGCACCGTGATGAAGAGTGGCCCCCGCTTGCCACAACTGGAGAGAGCCCTCGCACAGAAACAAAGACCCAACACAGCCATTAATAGATAAATAAATAAATAAATAAATAAATAAAATTAAAAAAAAAAATCAAGAATCATTTATATTAAAAAAAAAAAAAATAAGAAGGGCACAGCACTAAAAACAAATGCAACTTTATAACCTGAGCTCTATATAAAACAACCAAAATTTTAAAAATATTACTGTGGTTTAAAAGACCACTTAAATTCCTAAAAAGGAAATCCTGCAATAAATATAGGATGTTACCTTAGAGAGAGAGTAGACAGATAAAAGGGGAGTACAGAAGTGCTAAAGCTTTTGATTTATGAGGACAGATCAAAATACACCATGTGCATGGGTAAGTGCTTCCAAGAGCAAGCAGGTGGCCAACCAAAGTTAAGAGGAAGAATATAGAATGAATGGATATTGCTTGTAGCACCATAATCCACCACCACCCTTTCTGTATTTCAGTTGTGTAGTGTGTATTTCACTCCTGGTACTTGCTGGGACAAAACAGTAACATGCTGTAAAAAATTCAAATCTGAACCAGTGCATTAAATTGATCTAATTCCATTATATACCTATATCTTATCAGCTAATTCTCCACCTGAGAACACTTGTAACTAAACAGGCTGTGTTTGAAAGTATTGTAAAGCACAGTATACAAGTAGCTAGTTTCATTGGCATTATTTTGTTTATAAAGAAAGGCCCAACATAACCAAAATCATCTGTGCAATCAAGGCATCTATGAATTTTTCATTAAATCTTTTACAGCATGCAAATGGTAGGGTGCTGAATGACTTAAGGAATATTAGCCAAATGAACTATTTGTAGTCTTTGAATTCTATTCTGAGTGATTGGGATGTATCTGTGGATAAAGCAATCAGTTAATATACCACTGCTTATAAAAATTCTATAGTGATACCAAGATAATCTTGATATCTCTAGGAATTAGGCATTTTGAATAACCAAGCTTTCTAGAGGTATTTTTATGTTTATTCACAAAATCTTTTTAATTTGATGGAAAGTTTTCTAAATTAAAATTAGAGGACATGAAAATAATACAGTAACAACAGTAATGACAGGAATGCCTTTCTTGTTGCCATGGCCTCACAAGTCAAGAAAGTAAGAAAGGGCTTCTCCACCCATTCCTTCATCTTGTCTGCTTTCCCCCACCTTCAGGGAGGCACCCCCATGGGTTTGGGCCCGTTCGCCTCATAGAGTGGTTGCCATGCTGCAGGTTTTGAAAGCCTACACACCTGAAGAGAACGTTACTGGACTCTAGAATGTGGAGAGAATTCAAGGCGATATAAAAAAAAAAAGGGGAAGAGGCAGAAGCAACCTGAGGAAGAAGTGGAGAGAAATTGCTGGTCACTTGGGGAGGAGATGGGTACATCAGTGTCTCCCATTGGGAACAGAGTCAGGCCCCATGGCTGCAGAAGGCCAGGGACTTGACAGAGCCACCAGAAAGTGGCTTCTTAGTGTGGAGCCTCCCAGTACTGGCGAAAGGGCCCGTCCCATTCCCAAGCCTGGCACAAGGGCGAGGGAGAAATGCTGCCTGTAGAAGGCCCTGGAGAACCCTGCATGGGGGTGACTGTTGTGGACCAAAGAGCAGGACCATTTCCTGGCACTTGTGTCACCCTGAGGAAGATGAGCCTCTGTCCCCAACCCAAGGACCCGGAAAGAATTTCCTGTCTGATGGAGATCAGTGCAAATTATACTTGGTTTAGCAAAGAAAGTATTAATAAAACTTGACATGCGTTATCTCTCGTGGTGTGTGATATAGTGAATATCTAACATGAACATAAAACACCCCTCCTTGGCTTCCTAAGCAGTGCATGAAATAATTTAACTTTGCCTATCCATGAACCTTACATATATGCACGTGTATTTACCTTTACAAAACAATGTAACATGACACTCTGCTTTTTGGAAGTATTGAATTAGCTTTTTATGGTTATTTCACCTCTTCTTCAGTTTGAATAAATGTCTCCTGATTTCTGATCAGTTCCTCTTTTTAGCTCTGGACTTACTTTTAGACAACAAAGCTCATTAAAAATATAAATAATACATTGGAATATTAAGGAGTAATTTTGAAAATATACTTACAACATGAGAAAATGATTCTGATACACTATTCAGTGAAAAAAATCAGAGTACAGGTTTGTACAGCATGATTTGAAATCTATATTGGAAAGAAAATATAGCAGATATAACTAGAGCCTCAAAAGGATTGAAATGGACTTGAGAAACTCTAATTAGCTAATGATGGGGTTTTGCCAGGTTGAAGACCAGATGATTGGCATGAGATGGGAGAACTTTGCCTAGAAGAAAAAAAAGGGGAGGGGGTGGCAGAAAGAGCGTTTCCTGCAAGGATGCCTTGAAGAAAGATCCAAGGAAATGGAAGGATAACTTGGAGTTCACCCTAAGGGTCACTACCTGATAGATAGATGTATGTTCACAGAGATTGAAAAATAAATAAACAGAAATTAGACATGGATGTAGCTAGAGATATAGGAGCTGAGAAAGAAATTCATAAAGATAGAAATACAGATCAGATATGTGAGGCTAGAAATAAACACACTAAAATGTTAACTCACTCTCTCCCAATAGTGGTTTTATGAGATATTTAATTTCCTTTTTAAAAATTCTTTTTTGTAATACCTACCTTGTTGATGACGGTAATATGTTACTTTTAGAATCCTAAAAATATTTTTTAAAGTTTATGCATGAGATAAGTGTGGGGTAGGAAAAAAGTCTTTCTCTACCCTTTTAGGTTCTTCTGGCTGGTCTAAAAATTAAACTGCCATGAGAAAAATTAACAGGAAAAAGTCAAATTTAATTACGCACGTACGGGGGTTCCTTAAGAATATGAAGCCCGAGGACAAGTTGGGCTATTGAGGCTTGTATGCCATCTGAGAGAAGAAGGAGGTAGGGGTTGGAGACTTCAAAGGGGAGGAAGGCAATTGACATGGAGACGGGAAAAGCAAATGTTTGCTAAAAAATGTTTGCTGGGCCGTGCAGAGACGATGGGACACAGAATGGACTTTGGTCTCCAGGCCCTGCAGACTTCCCCCTACCACACCTAGCCCATATTTTTTTTGTAGATATCTCTGGTAACAGTGCTTTTTCTGTACCAGGCACTTTACCTAAGTTATTTTAGGCAGTTAAGAAGGAGGTAAAAATAAAGACTTCCTGAGCCTTTTGTTACTTAAAAAAGATCATCCCCAAATAATTCTCCAACCAAAGAGACACGTTTTAGGGTGACAAGTTTTGTTCCCCTACATAAGCTTGAGTAAGCATAGAATAAGGCCCCATTTCCTTAGATGAAGAAGACAGTGTAAGCTCTAGGTTTTAAAATTCTAATTGCTACTTTTCTTGATGAAGAGAAGGTTCTACTGTGTCACACTCTACAGGAATATTAGTGCTGGCTGATGCACAATGACATATGTATTAAACGAATTTTAGGCTATAAAACTTTTAGGTGTACCAGGCTGTTTATATTTTGCCTTTTATTATAAAAAATGCACATATGTATAGAGGCTGCTTAAGGGTAAAAGATAGTAAATAACCTCTGGACAATAATTTCTCATGAGTCATTTCTTTAGATTTTATCCTGGAATCCAACCATTAATCTTGATCTCCTTCACTTCTTTATTGTCTCATTGAGCTCATTGACATAGTTCAAAAGAGTAAGTAAATTTCAGAATGAGTAGTACCAACAACATCAGAAAGAGAATCTTAGTAAGCTAGAAACCATCCAAGAATTTATCAACTGGAGTTGTCTGTGTCTTTCATTTTATGGGAGAAATAGGAATAGAGGAGAAGGAAAGGGAATTAACCCTTTCTGCTGTTCCTTAACATTTCAGAAAAAGAGTATATAAAAAGACTCAATATCTCCATCCCTTAGGGGTGTTGTCAGGGTTTTTAGTAAAGTGTTCTAAGAGGATAGATGAGATCATCTTCTCTTATCTTGGATGAGATGCTGATGAGAATGCTAAACTATATTCACTGTATTGCAAACTAAACTTGCTTCTCCGTTTCTGTGTTTAGAAATGTTTTTAAGACCAGTTGCTACCTTACTCCTTTTATTCCCCATATTAATTAAAAATAATTACGTTAAGGTCTTGAACATTGTGAATTTGGTATGAAGGAGTAAACAATAGCTTTTTAATATTCAAGTTGCTCCTAATAGAAAGAAAAAGCTTTCAAAAATTGATAATAGAAAGATTCAGCATATTCCTTTTGAGCTGACATTTTAATAATGTATGATTTAAGTTGGAAAGATGTGCATTAAATTTCTGTGAAAATATTCATGAGAATATTAGACATACATTGTGATGTAAGAATATTTAAAGGTAATCTAAACTATTTTTCTGGGCTCAAAATGTGTTTCTGAATAATTAAATTTGTCAAGCCCTGTTATCAGATTTTTAATAAAGGAAAGAAAATAGCACCAAATATTAAAATTTGCTTTCATATAATATATTTAAAATAAATCTTTAATATTCTAACTATATAATTTTTGTACTTGTACCAAATGTTATTACTTTTATTTTAAGGATTTTTTGAGAGAACCTTGAATGTATTGTGTTCAGAGTTGATTACAATTATAGTTCAACTTTTATAATGGGAGATTTACGCAAAACACTTATCAGATATTTGCAGTAAGTCAAAATACTGTAATGGCAATTCCAATAAGGAAAAAAATGTAGTCCTTTTCTCCTTGGAACATAAATTAATAACTAGAAATTGAGAAAACGTATCTTTCCCTTATATGGCTTTCCAATCAGTTTAAACAATTACATCTTTAGTTAAAAGTGCATTCACAGCTCATAATTTTTTTGGATTTCCCCTTCAAGAAAAACCTTTTCTTAGGGAAGTTTTGACAACTTACATTTTAAGTTTCTTGATGTTGAGGGCTGAGTGTTAATATTTTGTGTCTTCCACATAACCTCACACAGTGTGATTACTAGTAATTATCTCTTTCTTGATTCATTTAACCAGAAATTTATCTGCCATTATTATTTCCAAAAATGAATTTTAAAATAAAGTCTACAGTTTGGAGTGTTTCTTAACTATGTCTATTAAAAATAATTTTTTCTAGATGTTGTTTTATGTATCTCTTGGTTAAGAATTTGTCCCTCTTTTGCTGTGTTTTACCTTCTTCAGTTATAACACCTATGGTTATCTAGCTTTCTGAATGCAGGCTTCCACCACTGATGACCTTGGCACTTACTTTCAAGTATCAGTAATTTTACTTACATTTAATAGTGATAAACATCTAGTCCTTATTACACTTTTATCTCTCTTTATTATAAACATACTTTGCTTTCACCTCATGACAGCAAATTCAGCAAATTCAATAATTTCCCCCCAAAGATTCCTTCTCAAAAATTAATAATAAAATGTTGTTTCACAAAAATATGTTACAAGTTCAGAAATATGTTAAATAGTCACAAAAATATGAAGATAAAAATTATTTCCAACATTCACATTTCACCATATTTTTGAAATATTTTTTCTGGTGAATTATTTTGTTTCAAATTTGATTTCTTGCCTGATTTTTAAGTAAACTGTCACAAGGTAGGTTCCCAGGAAGCAGATTCTGAGATGGAGATTAATGTGCATGAATTTTATTAGAAGGTACCCTAAGGATCACAAAGTGTGGAAAGCAAGGAAGGGAACAGGATTTGGCAGAAAGAAGAAAGTGATGTGTGATGCAGTCACACAAAAAATTCAGCGGAACTCATGGGAAGTTCTGAAACTAGGATGGCCCTTCAGAATTGTGCTGACTGGGGGCCAAGGCCTGGGTTTTATACTCTGCACGCACCAGTCTTTGGATTTGGGCTGCCCCCAAAGGGGGACATATCCTTGGATAAAGAGGCTGTCTTCAGTAGAGGTAGTTCCTGAAGAGGGATGGCAGCTGAAGGCTGTGTTCTGGCAGCACTCCTGGCACCTAGTGTGTAAGTCCTCCATTCCTAAAGGGGGCTCTGGGTGGCATATCGTAGCATCCAATACACTAGTCTACCACAAGCAGAGCTGGACATGTTCACTGCATCTACATCAAGCTGTTTTGAGCTGAGCCGCTCTCACAGCCCTGGCACACGAAATCACTGAGCAGATGCTTCTTTCTTCTCCTACCTCTTCACTTCCCTGACACTTTACCTTTCTTTGCATATTTAGAAGACCAACCAGTGATGTGCTTTGTTTTCTCGGCTTTTGTGTATTAAAAATCAACACGAAGACTGCAGATAGATTTAACTGACAAGGAGTCTGTTATATTGTTCTCTATGTGTAGTTCCTCTAAAAGTGTTCGGTAGATCTTAATATAGTCTCTTTTGACCTTGTTTCATTTGAATGGACACTTTTAATTAGAGCCTGCAAAATTTCTAAATGTGCCATATGGTTTGCATAAAAGATTAAGAATAGAAAGAAGGGTAATTATTGTCTGTGGAATAGCTAAAAGAATATTCAACTGGCCAGCTATCAAATGTGATTCAGATGTAAAAGACAAACTGAAGGAACAGTGATCGGTTTTGAATTACATATGATAATTCTTTTCTGGCCTTTATATTTTCTATAGAATTTGTGGGTAAGACCTTAATACAAGTAGTGAATAGACACCCCCTAAAAACTTATGTGTTGTATAGTGATCAGATGTAACTTACTTCTATCATGTGTTTGTAGCAGTTACTTACGAATACATTAAACCTTGAAAGGAGCATTTGCTCTCAGATTATATCAAAATTCTGAAAAATCTTGAATGTGGATTAAATATTGATGCTCTTTCCTTAAGTTCAGATTTTGAAATGTGGGAAATAGGCCTTGCCTGTGAACCATCTTAAGTTACTGAGGATGTTTAAAGAAACCCTAGACAAGGTTTAGTTGTAGCTATGATATTAGATATAGAATATGTAATATATTCACTCTCTGATAAATAGAGATTGGCAGCCAGGTGCCACTGGTGATTTCAGTTACCAGTTTTGGAGACATAATGCATGTAATTTTTAAAATATAGAAGTGATTCATTCTGATTATAATATGTATAAATAAAAAAGAGAAAGTGCAATTCTCTCTTCAGTAACCCTTTCTGCCCTTTGTGCTTTCCTTTCTCTTTAGGTAGACTTAATCACTGGTGTCAGTTCTGTGTGCATCCTTAGTGGTCTTCTTCTAAGCATTATATGCATCTGCATGAATATATCTGTGTATATATTCATAAACCCTAAATATTTGCATAAACGCATATGCATATATATGCATGTACACATATATATGTATACATTCATATAATGCCATATATATTGTTCAGGAACTTTCTGTCTCTCCCACTCCTCTCTCTTATTTAGCATTATGACATCGACGTATTTTCACGCCAGCCCATTTAAATAGAACTTTTTATTTTAAAATTGTTGCATAGTAAGTATTCTATAGGGTGGATTTACCAGTTTTACTTAACCAGTTTAAAGCATGTAGATAAGTGTTCTTTGAAGCTATCTTTATTTGATTTATTACAGTTTATTTTATTAAATAGATGGATAATTTTTATTTCCTTCTAAGATCAAAGTAATATATTTTTCTCCATTTTTGATGCTTAAATTTTGCAAAATGTAAAATATTACATTGTTATTTATATATTTCTTAAGAGTAGGATATTAATTATAAAATAAACATTTTATGTTTTAAAAAATACTTTTAAATCCTTCTTTTTCATATGTTTCGTTTCTCTGAAGCAGCCTCTTCTGTGCTTTTCCTTTTTTCTGAGAATGTAAGTTCCTCTATGACATTGTGTAATATGTAATAACAAATGCCAGGTTCTTCAAAAATAGGCTCAATCCTATAAATTAAAGTCTACCTCCAAATAAAGTTTCTATTTGGAGTTAAACTTCGCATTTTTGAGACATGCGTTATAAAAACCTGACCTACTGGAGCACATTCTTCCAATTTCTAATCAATGTCCATTCAACCAGAGCAATAACTGCTTCATAAGCTAAATTAGAGTGCCTTCTTACAGCTGATAATTCTTGGTACAGCCTCTTGAGCATCAAGTGCGAATTTCAAGGGAATCCGTCCCTAGACAAATTCAGCCTTATCAGCCTGAATCCAGACAGCTTGTGCTTCCCTTTGAATGCAACTAGCCTGTATTTTTCCATCTCTTTCATTTGTGCTGCCTTTGTGAATCCACAAAATCATGTTCAGAACACTAGTGGAAGAAAGAGCATAGGGGCCAGAACGCATGCTTTCTTTACTAAAGCACTTCAGCCCCAACATGTTTGTCTTGTTTGTTCAGTTCTCAGTGAGAACCTCATCTATGTCTTGTTTGCCTGCAGTCAGAAACTCTTAAATGATAAACCTGGAAATGTATTTTCCTTACACTGTCACGTCAGGTGCTAATAGAGTTCTCCCTTTTAAAATCATATCCACTCTCTAAAATGAATGACTTAAATCTAAGTCCATACTGTGACATTTGTTGGAATATTTCTGACATTGTCAACTGTATCCTTGGCATCTGTGACTCTTTTGGATTGAAGATATGTCTCTTGATAAATAAGTTGTCCTATTAGAGCTCTTTTATGTTAAGCAAGGTATCTTTTTTCAGTGTGAGTACTTTTGTTTATATTCATGTATAGTATCATTAATTTATTAATAAATCTCTCTTAGGCTATCTACTACACCCAAGATATTACACTAAGTACTAGGGGTCATTTATTTTAGACCATATACAAGTAGTTATAGGCAGCATGGTATGAAGGAGAAAGAACACTAGATGCAGCATCAGAGACTATGGGTTTGAATCCTCGCTTTGACATTTAAATGCTGTCAGATTTGGGCCAAAGTACTTAACCTGTAATTTTTGGATGTGAGAGCAGAAGTACAGTTCTGCCAATGCATCTAATTTACATGACTAAACTGAACATTTCATATCTCAGTCAAAAGTCTCTGCATTTGAATTACCTCATTGATTTTGAGATTCCTGAAGGACTTCTTAAATAAAAGAGTATAGGCACTGAAGAAATCTCTTGTAGGAAAAAGACAACATTAATCCCAATGGAGAATTCCAGTCTCTACTCTGAAAAACATGCATTACTTGTAGGCCCAGAAAATGAAATATTCCAACGTCTGCTATGTTCAGATCTTTACTGGGCATTCTGTTAAACTTCCATTTGGTGAGTTATTACTCAGGATGGAGAGGAGAAAATACCCAGGACTGGGAAGAAGTAGTCAAGAAAGTGAGAGAGAATCACTGAAGTGCCAGGACAGCAAATCTAAGGTAGGAGAGAGAACCGAGCAGGGAGCTGGTCAGTGCTATCCACATCTACAGAAAGGTCCAAAGTACTAGGTCCACAACTACTAGGCAATCTCAGGTAACCTTTGATCAGGCGGTTTTAGCAGTATGATGAGTGAGATGGCCTAACTGCCAGAGGTGGTCAACGGAGCAGGGACAGTAATAGTTGGGCCACTGGCTTTTGGAGTTGGAGGAGTAGCAAAATGGTAAAGAGAGGGGTTGGAAAATGGAAGACACAGGGAAAAATAACCAATGACAAGGGAGAGAGGAAGGGTTAAGCTCAAGGATATAACTGATGTTATGAAGCCTGAAGGATGGAAATGGAATCAGATTGAGGGCATCATGTAGAAAAACTGACTTTAGAACCCATGAACAGAAGAGGAAGAGAAGTGGAAATAGGAGGCATTTTGTCATAGAAAGAGGGAAGTCAAAGGGGTTCTCATCAACTAGCTCAGGGTTCACAATAAGATCAAAGGGGAGCAGCTCTTGGAACCTGAGAAATGTGTGCAGGGTGACCTACATAAGTCCCAGGGTCCACTGCAAAAGTGAAAATGTGTAGTTGTTTTTCAAAAAGTAAGGAAAAAGTGTTATTATAGGTACTAAAATATAAGGCTTTTATTTTTTAAAATAATCTCTCATCCTATCAGGGTGTTTATTGCTACCGTGCTCCTTGGCATGGGGATACTTGGTGAAGTGCAGATACTCACACAGGCCCCATTGTCCTGCCTTGCAACTAAGCATGTGTGTGCCTGAGAACCCACACAGTGCCCTGGTTGGGGGCCAGAAAGCCAATCTCTCCTGCCTACCTGCTTACAGCCTTACCCAATATGGATGGGCAAAGCCCAAGGGTTCTCTGTGCTTGGACATGCTCAGTACTGGATCAGGGGTGAGTGGGAGGCTCAGCCCTGCAAAATCATCCTCCAGGTGTGCTCTGTGGCTGCCAGCCTGGAGTGTGGCCAGCTGCTGCTAAATCTTGCCAAGATGTCATGGAAAATGTTCACCAAACCCTAACCCTCTCCCAACCCATGGGCAGGCCCTCACTGAGGGGTGTGGGCAACAGAGAGCAGCAATGGTCACTGGGTACAGGTGGGGAAGGGCAGCCTGGAGGAACCGTTTCAGAGAGAAGGGGAGTTGGTAGGAGATGAAAAGATGTGTGAGTTGAGGTTCCAAGTCCTTGGATCATGCCCTATGGTCCCACCCGACTTCACCTACAAAACACAAAGCCCAAGTTAAAGTATTAGATATTTCAAAATGGTGAACATAGAACATTAAACTCTAAACATTGGGCCCTTCTGAGCCCAATGCCCTTTGCCACTGTAAGTGTCACACGCCCTTGAAGCTGCCTCTGAGTGTGTGTGTGTGCATGTGTGTGTGTGTGTGTGTGTGTCATATAAAAAGCTTAGAATATCCACTGTAGAATTCAATAGGGCATCAGCATGAGCAGAATTGTTTGTGAGAGTTCCTCAGTAATGCTAACTTTGGTTGCTGTCTTTGGTGGAAAAGTAGAGTAAGTAGATGGTAGAGCCATATTAGGATTTTCATGGACCCCAAGGCATTTTTGCCTTCATGGACCCTTTCAGTCACAGAAAATTTTTAATGTATATTTTATGATTGCAATGATATAAAAATTCTATATTAAAATATTTTCTTCAACCTAAATGGTTATAGTATTAAAACATTTATGTGGGCCTCTAAAAATATTATGGGTCCCAAGCACTGTGCCTAACAGATAAGTTGACCCCCGGTGGATGGTGATTGTCATTCAGAACTGGCACACGCATATGGGATGGAATCAGGCAAAGGATTCTGGAGAGCCAGTGAGGACAGCTTGAGATCCTGGCTGGGTGGAGAGACGTACAAGAAGTCCCTAGGGAATGAGGAATTTTTAGATGAGGGTCTGGAGCCACAGCAAAAGGAGAGGGAAGTAGTCAAGAGGAATGGATTAATAAACAAATGAAAGTCTGGAGTCCGAGTGGGAAATAGTCTAGGTCCTATGGTGTTGAAACTTTCAAAAAATGAAAAGGTTCAGAGCTTTGGTCTAGATAAAGGCCAGTCATGGGCCACGTAAGTGTTTATTTTTATGTTTAATTTTACTCATTGTATACACACAAAATGAGTTTTCTCAGGGAAAAAAACCTTTGTAGATGACTCTTAAATTTTAAAAAGGAAGATACCTAAATTTTACTCTCCCAGTTGCAGTTTATTTGGCTGTGATTAAAGAAAGAAATGAGAAAAGGCAATATTGTTTTGTTCCAGTTGGGGCTTTTAAATATAATCAGTGCACCAGTTTTTGTGAACAGGAACTTCAGGGTTTAAATTCAGCACATTTCTACTTAATTTACAAGTGCTAATGTTTCTGAGATAATTTTAAGAAATGTAATATCAGATTAGAGATGAGCTATTTTATAATAATGGAAGTCGCATTTAACTACAGGTTAAGTGACTACATTAAAAGGGAATACAATTATTTTAATGGATTTCTAATTAAATGCTTAAATCCTGGATTGACTAGAGGTGCACTTTAATTTAAATTGATCTTTCTTGGAAATTTGGTTGAAAGCTGTTGGCAAAGAGAAAAAAAACTAAAAAAAAAAAAAAAGATTTCGTCTTTAGTGTGTAATACGTTATGATAAATTGTACCTGTTTTGGTAAACATCAGACAAGGAAAGCTACAAAGAAAGTACAGGAGAATGTAACTTAATAATGGGTGAAAAACATAAACATATTTTTCCTAAAAGGAAGTATAACTTATAAACAAACGTAAAATGTTTATTCTCAAGAGCAAATTAAAGAAAGGTACCAATGTTACTAAATAAGTAAAGTAGCAAAATGTTGCATTGTTTTATTTGTACGATTGTGTTTATAATATTTTTTTTTATGTTTTAAAATAACTTTCTCTGATGGAAAAAATACATAATTCATTATTTTCCTTCCAAATGTTTTGTATGTGGTAATGTTACATAAATACAAAAGGACAAGGGGGAGGAGAAGAAATAGGAGGAGGAAGAAGTCATAAAAAAGATAAAACAGTGGGCTCTCTGCAGATGTGTAATCAGAGTATGAATAGCCATTTGTTAAAAATGTTGAAGGGACTCCTGCCGTGTGTAGGAGTTGAGAATAGTTTATCTTTTAAAGCCCTATCGAATCCTACAATTGGATAAATAAGTTATTCCTAGCATTTTAATTTAAAAGTTTACTAGAAAAGAAATAAAGGTGACCTTAGAAGTGGCACACAATTTAACTACCTTCACAAAAGTATAAAGCAAACTCAAGCTTTTGTAATGTAAAGAGCAACTCAAGCATCATATAGAAAAAGCAGTGCTTCTTTCCTAATATGAAGAAGAGTCCGTGGTGAGATTCTGTTTCATCTGGGTCACATGCCCTTCCTTGATCTAACCATGTGGTTAGGAAGACAGAATTCTCAGGGTGTCCCAGCTGGGGTCCTGGGCCCACCCTATAGTTTGATGGTGGTCATGGGACAGACAGGTGCCAACAGCCCTCACTCTGCCCCAGCCCACAAGAAAGGAGCTCTGTAATCACAGAAAAGAGAAGAGAAAAAAGTTTTGTTCAGATAAAATCCTTACTAGAACCCCCTAAAGTCATAATATCAATTCGTCACATACATTTTTTATCAGACTCCCATTCATGGTATGAATTGTGAGGTTTCTGGATGTATAATATGGCCAGTTCCCTTTAGCTAGTTTGATAGTTGAGGTTGAGGTGTAGAGAGGAAGTCAACTAAAAGGGGTAGGGTTAATCAGAGGTAATAGAAAAGAGAGAGGCTGGTTTCTGAGCTCTGTTTCTGAGTCTTAATTCCTAGCTTCTGAATCCTCTTCTCACTTCATCAGCTGCCCCATGACCTAGAGCTGTCCAAGGCCCCAAAGCAGCCACTCTCCTAGTTTCTCTGCTGGCTGTCCCAGCTTGTGTGTCTCTCCTTCTCACTACCATTAAGGGATCTTACTCTTTCCTTGAATCTGATATGTGGGGACAAAGCTAATCAAAATCCACCCTGAGAGGAGAACACCACCCTCACATTCACTTTCCCAAGAGAGTTTTCCCATTCACTTGTACAATCACTGGGCAAGAAAAGGCTCCCCATCTATCATCTATCTATTATCTATCTATCTATCTATCTATCTATCTATCTATCTATCTATCAACAGAACCCCAGTGTGTATTCTGTCCTGTGTCCCAACACCTGGGAAAAAATGCACCTTTCAAGCAGTGACCTCTACAGTATCCAGAGCTCCAGGTGCCCCTCCCCCCATTCAAGACCCTTAGAGTTAGGTATTCAAAGGTCTTTGAATAGTTTCTAGATCAACCCAGTTATCTCAGTCAAGCAGGCAGTCAGCTAACCATTATTCATTACCTGCCTCTGATTTCCAAGCCCTGCTTTTGTCCTCCCCTCTCCCATGGCCCCTCTTCTCCCTCTTTAGATGTGTCTCCATTCACCATTCATAGGAAACACTTACTAAGCAGCATCTAAATGCTAGAGTTATGTTAGACCCTGAGGAAAAGAGGAGAAGCAGAACCAGTCACTCTCTAAAAGATTAAAACCTCTCAGAGGATCATACCTTTCATTCTCCTAGGGGGTGAACCTTGAGTTTGGCTAAACGTTTCTGTTTCTCTAACCGAATGCCTAGGGTGAATGCCTTATCCATTCCTGGAAATAATATCCTTAGCTCTCAGCCTACAGAGAGCTTGACTCTTTCTTGAAAACTGGAAGTGGGACTTCCCTGGTGGCGCAGTGGTTAGGAGTCAACCTGCCAATGCAGGGGACACGGGTTCAATCCCTGGTCTGGGTGGATCCCACATGCCGCAGAGCAACTAAGCCCCTGTGCCACATCTACTGAGCCTGTGGTCTAGGGCCCGCGTGCTGCAACTACTGAAGCCCGCGTGCCTAGAGCCCCTGCTCTGCAACAAGAGAAGCCACCACAATGAGAAGCCTATGCACTGCAACAAAGAGTAGCCCCCGCTCACCACAACTAGAGAAAGCCCACGTGCAGCAATGAAGACCCAACGTAGCCAAAAAATAAATAAATAAAATAAAATAATTAAAAAAAAAAAAGAAAACTGGAAGAGAATGAATGTATTTGGACTGTGAGTTGAACTGGATGTAGAGAAAAGTAGCTAAGCAAAATAAACTAGATGAATTTTTGTTCAGCTCAGTTTTACTGGCTCACTCACCTTCCTTTGCCATTTGTGTGTGATATGATGAAGTACAAAGATGGTGTTGCATATCATTAAGTGTATGTCAAGTTGATGTTTGCAGTAAGCTCTGTGTACAAGCTTTGTTTTCATTGCTTGCAGCTCCCTCACATAAAGAGACTGTGATGACAATATCGTATCACAATATACCAGAGCCTCGTCACAGTGTGATCCTCAGGGATGATATTGGGTCATGTTATAGATGAAGCAGCAATATAATAGATCCACGGAAGCATGACCTTGGAAGCTCTGTTTTCAATAAGAAGAAAGAATAGGTTATTCTGGGCTTGGAAAAAATTTTAAAAATAGTCATCCTCAAAGGCTAACTTGCTGTCCACATTCTGCACTGTAGCAGAAAGACTTTATAATTTCCAAATCGACCAGATCGTTTTCAGTCCTCATTTCATTTGATTTTCAACAGAATTGATTTTGTTGTTCATTCCCTTTAAAAAGTCTCTCCTTCTTGGGTACCAGGATTCCACACTGTCTGCTTCTTTCCACCTTCTCCCACTCCTCTTTCTCAGTCTTTTTTGCTGAGCCTTCTTTCTCTAAATTAATCTATCCATTACTCATCTATTCATTTTTTTCACTTTTTTTTTTTTTTTTGGCCACGCCAGGTGGCATGTGAGATCTTAGTTCCCTGACCAGGGATCAAACCTGCGCCCACCACAGTGGAAGCACGGAGGCTTAACCACCGGACCTCCAGGGAAGTCCCTTTTATTTTTCACTTTTTCAACAAATATTTGTTGTGCGTACTATGGGCCAGGCACTGACTTAAGTACTGGAAATACAGCGATAAGCAAAATACACACCATCTCTGCCCTCAAGGAGCTAACATATAGTAAAATTGTTGGTTCCCTGGATTGGGTATTTTCGATGTTCTTTAAAATCTCATTGTAGGCACACAAGTATGACATCTTTTCCTTCCTCCTTCCTGAGCTAACACAAAGGATCAGCTTGTCAAATCAGGCCCAGGAAGATAAGAGATCTATCCAGTATTATGCTTTGCTAATAATTTCAAGACTACAAGCAATCAACAGGCATAAGTGGAACAAGGAGAAAACAGGAATATCTCTGCAGCTGCTTGGGTTTTCCCACTCTGCAATGGACATGATCTCTCTAACCCAGAGTAACAGATGCTCATGTGTGTGATTTCTCTTCTGTATATAACAAGGACTGTGCAGGGTCTCAGATTCTACCCTACTTTTACGTTAACCAGTTAGCCTGTAACTGTTTCATAGATGCTGACAGAAGACATGAGACTCCTGGGTTAGAAACAAAGGACTTTATTACTCTGGGCAAAAGCAGTAGCCAGAGCTTCATTTGTTTGTGTCAATTCCCCATGTCCCCCCCAAATCCCATAGCAGTGACACAAAGGGCTCATTATAGATGCCTACATATCAGTCGGTTGCATTACACAAGGGGAACACTGAGCTTGGGGAATCCACCACTTTTAGAGTTAGTGGAAACAAGCCTGTTTGTTTTCTCAGTGGAGATGTTAGCTCATCTCTCTGTGCAAACCCAGCCCTGAAAAATAGCTTGGGTAAAGAGTGATCAGACATAAAATAATGTAAGGATGCTCAGGGTCCAGTGTAGATTGCTACTCCCAGCATATACTTTCTCTTGGAATGCACTAATATGGTTTGAGATTATCAATAATTTGAGAATTCCCTCTCTTATATCTTTAAGTCAACCTTCTCTATTGGTCCCTTTCCATCAATATTTAAACTAATGCAAATCTGGTCCACCTTAAAAACTCTCTCCCTCTACCACACTCTCCTGTCCAATTACAACCTTTTCTTAATAGCCAAACTTATTACAATATGTGTCCTAACTTTCTGTCTCCCTTTCTTTGTCTCCAGCTTCTTCTTCAACCCCCCACACTGCATCTGGGATCAATTTGATACTCTATTGAAACAGCCTTCTAAGTCACAGCTTCCTCCTCTGTAGGTAGAAGTAACAGAAATATTCACTTAATAGGTCTGTTCTGAGTATGAAATATGTTAATAAATGTGACGAGTTGAGAGCAGTGCCTGGCACATTGTCCGTGTTCAGTAATTGTTAGGTGGCAACCTCGTCCTCATCATTGTCATCAATGAAATTCTTGTTGCTAAATCCAGTGGGCACTTTTTAGTTCCTATTTGACATCCCTGTGTTGACCACTTTTTCCTTCTTGAAACTCCCCCTCCTTCAGCTTCCATGATGCCAGACTCTCTTAATTTTCCTCTTACTTCTCTGGACAGCCTTCTTGGTCAGATTTGTGTGTTCTGTCTCAGGCTGTCTTAAATGGTGATATCCCTCAGAGTCCTCTGTTAACCTCCTTTCTCTTTTTTATCTACATGCTTTCACTTAATGATATTATCCACTCCCGTGCCTGAATTACTTTCTATATGGAGATGCCAATACTCTGTACCTTTTCATTTACTTTTTTAACAGATATTTTTAGGACATCTTCTATGTGCCAAACACTGGGATAACTATTGTGAGTAAAACCAACAGGATTCCTGCTCTCATGCGACTTAGTCTTTAATAGGGAAAGCAGATATAAAACAAATAATCACCCATACGATTCTACACCTATAGATGAGTTAATGGCTCCAAAGCAAAGATAGTCCTAAGAAAGTATAACACGTCAATCTGACCTAGGGTAAAGGAGAAATGCAGGGCTCCTTAAGGCAGTAGTGCTTGGGTAGACATTAACAGGATGCAAAGGCACTCACTAGGTAAAGGAGGAGAGGAGGAAATAAAAGAGAGTACAAAGTATTCAAGGAACTTAAAGAAGATCAGTTTTGCTAAAACATCGTAAGGGGAAAAGAAGAGCAAGATAGAATTAGACTCTCAGGCTATGACGGCCAGGGCAGAGCAGCAGGGGTGGCGCCCAGGAGTCGGGGTAGGAGTCGTGGTGACCAGCTGGCGGTATCCTCACTGCATTCTCCTGGGGAGGAAGAAAGGGTCATTTGGAGCCGGCAATTTCCAACTTCCCAGGGGCCACTTGGAGTTCGGTGAAAGCTGGGAAGAATGTGCTCAAAGGGAAACCTGGGAAGAAGCAGCTCTTCACCTGAAAAATGTCCGCTTGGCCTCGGTTGTGAATTCTTTCGTTGAGGAAGAGAATTACCATTATGTCACTATTTTAATGAAAGGAGAGGTGGACGTGACTCATGGTTCAGAACCAAAGAATGTAGAGCCTGAGAAAAATGAAAGTTGGGAGTGGATTCCTTGGGAAGAATTTCCTCCCCTGGACCAGCTTTTCTGGGCACTATGTTGTTTAAAGGAACAAGGTTACGATCCATTTAAAGAAGATTTGGATCATCTGGTAGGATATAAAGGAACTCACCTACAGGTGAACAAGGAGACTCCCTGATTTTTTTTTTTTTTTAATGGGTTAGCCAAAAAGTTCATTCGATTTTCCCGTAAGATGGCTCTAGTAGCGCTTAGTTGTCTTTAACTTCATTCGAAACAATTTTGTTAGATTGTATTGTGACAGCTGTCATATCAGTGTGCATTTAAAAAAACACTTATCAAAACTGGTGAATTTTTGTGTAACCATTTTAATATTGAAGATGGAAGAAAAAAGCAACATGTTTGGCATATTATGCTTGATTATTTCAAGAAAGGTAAAAATGCAACTGAAACGCAAAAAAAGATTTGTGCAGTGTATGGAGAACGTGCTGTGACTGAGCGAACGTGTCAAAAATGGTTTGCGAGGTTTCGTGCTGGAGATTTCTCGCTGGATGAAGCTCCATGGTCAGGTAGACCAGTTGAAGTTGATAGCGATCAAATCGAGACATTGAGAGCAATCGACGTTATACCACGCGGGAGATAGCAGACATACTCAAAATATCCAAATCAACTGTTGAAAATCATTTGCACCAGCTTGGTTATATGAATCGCTTTGATGTTTGGGTTCCACATAAGTGAAAAAAACCTTCTTGACCGTATTTCTGCATGCGATTCTCTACTGAAACGTAATGAAAACGTTCCGTTTTTAAAACAAATTGTGAAGGGCAATGAAAAGTGGATACTGTACAATAATGTGGAAAGGAAGAGATCGTGGGGCAAGTGAAATCAACCACCACCAAGCACACCAAAGGCCGGTATTCATCCAAAGAAGGTGATGTGTATATGGTGGGATTGGAAGGGAGTCCTCTATTATGAGCTTCTTCCGGAAAACCAAACAATTAATTCCAACAAGTACTGCTCCCAATTAGACCAACTGAAAGCAGCACTCGATGAAAAGCATCCAGAATTAGTCAACAGAAAACGCATAATCTTCCATCAGGATGACGCAAGACTGCATGTTTCTTTGATGACCAGACAAAAACTGTTACAGCTTGTCTGGGAAGTTCTGATTCATCCGCCCTATTCACCAGACATTGCACCTTTGGATTTCCATTTATTTTGGTCTTTACAAAATTCTCTTAATGGAAAAAATTTCAATTCCCTGGAAGACTGTAAAAGGCACCTGGCACAGTTCTCTGCTCAAAAAGATATAAAGTTTTGAGAAGATGGAATTATGAAGTTGCCTGAAAAATGGCAGAAGGTAGTGGAACAAAAGGGTGAATATGTTGTTCAACGAAGTTCTTGGTGAAAATGAAAAATGTGTCTTTTATTTTTACCCAAAAAACCAAAGGAACTTTTTGGCCAACCCATACATAAAAGGCAAAACAAGGTCCTGTTAAAGAATGAAAAATATCTACATTTCAGAACAACTCCATTTTATCTGAAAAGTCCTACGTGATTGCCAGTAATCTATTTGGAGTCTCTTAATATACCCAACACCCTTTCAGCCAGTACTTGTGAAAAATTTTCAGGGATTGTGTTATGAATTGTATTTCAGACTCAGAAAATGTGATAAATGGTGATGTTGTGGTAATTCTGCTTTCCCTATTTCTCTGTGGTATTGACTGTGCTGTTTGTCATTACCAGTGTGCATGGAGGAGAGTGCAGAATTTGTCTTAGTGTTTCAGTTCTAATAGAGAACCTAATTCAGGTGCAGGACATTCTGCAACAGTATGCCCGTTGCAGAATTTAACACATTTGTTGATTTTCCTCTTTTATTTAAATCAAAAAAAATTGGGGTAATATATTGTGACAGTCCCTGCAACTAGAGCAAACAGGACAGGTCTTTAGGGTGTATTTCCCAGGTTTCCGATTGAGAACCTAAAGTAAGCGAAGTGAGACAAACTATCCAGGATCTGTATCCCATCATTAACAGGCCCTGTCATTTTGGATCTCTCAGTTGATCTGAGATTCAGCTTCCTTATGTGTAAAATGCTATTAGACTAGGGCAGTGAATCTCAAAGTGTGACCCAGGGAAGTCCTCAAGACCCTTTCAAGGGTCCTCAGGGTTAAAGCTGTTTTTGTCATATGAAGACTTCATTTGCTTTTTTCATTCTCATTCTTTCCTGAGTGTACAGAGGAGTTTGCATGTTGTGTGATACTGTAGCAGACTGAATGCAAAGCAGATATGAGAGTCTAGCTCTCTTCTATTAAGCTAGATGTGAAAGAAATGGACAAAAATGTAAAACAATGCCACTCTTCTCACTGGTTCTTTTGTTTTTTCTTTAAAGAAAAATACCTATATTTTTTATAAAAATTATGTTAACATATAACGGTTTTTGTTATTTGTAAGTAAATTAACAAAAGAATTCTTAAAAAACAAAAAAAATGAGAGAGAGAGAATTAGAGAAGGAAGCAGAGACCAGACCACACAAGGGCCTCCAGACCATGTTGGTGTTCAGTTTAATCCTAAGAGCAACGGGAAGGAATTGAAGGGTATAAAACTGAGACAGGAGTGAGGAAGCGGGTGACATGATCAAATTTTTGTTTTTGAAACATCACTGTGGTGCAGCAGATATTAGAGGACCCAGTAGTGGATGGCGGGGGCAAGGGGGGCTTTAGTTTGGATTTGAGTGGTGTCAGTGGACATGAGAAATGGACAGATTTGAGATGTTTTAGGAGATAATTTTGATATAGTAAAATTTGATATTAGATCAAATGTGGGTGAAGGAAGGGAAGATATCAAGTATGACCCCTAAGTTTAGACTTGTGCAGGTAGATAGATGGTAGCTGAAAAATACCCCCATAGTTTTCTCCTGATTTTCGTCCACATACTCAGTTGCCTACTATATATATCCCTAACTTCCAATCTCACTTGCCCATCAAATCATGATGTCCAAAACTGAACTATTCTTCTAGTATCAAATGTTCCTCCTGTGCTATTGCAGTGAATGCGGTGAATGCCACAGCCAGCCATCCAGTTGTTCAAGTCAGTTTACCTTGACTCTTTCTTCTCCATCACATCCAGCTAATAACCAAATCATTTTGATTTTCTCTTCTTAAGCTCTTTTATATCTGCCCACATTTCTCTGTTTCCACTGCTACTAGCTTAGGTCAAGTCCTCATCTTTTATTTGGATTTTGGCAATTGCTGTTACTTGGCTTCCCTGCCTTCAGTCTCCCACTTCTCTAATCTATCCTTTGCCCTGCTGGTGCCCATGGTCTATAAAGTAAAGCCATGTTTCCTTAGTATGGCAGAAAAGACTCTCCATAATCAGGCCCTAGCCACATCTTTAGCATAATAATTTTTTGCTTTAATCCTTACTCTACACAGACCAAATCAAGGAACCCTCACAGAGCAATTGTGAGGAAACCATTCAAGAAGGCATCTTCAACCCCTCTAGCACTATCAGATATACCACAACTTTGCACAGGCAGTTTGATAAACCCATATATTTGTAATAAAAATGAACCAAAATTGTGACAAATCCTCAAATTCATTAGAATCTTGACAGAATATAATTGCTCCAATAATGTTACAAGCCTTGGTGAATATAGATTAAAACATTTTACTGATTGGAAGACAATAAATCTTTTTGGAAAGTGTGTACTAAGTTTGAGCTGCACTGGGTAACTTCCTCCTGCACATCCACTTTACAGTATGCATGCCTCAGTTAGAAGATTTCTTTTACAATCAATAGAATCATGTGACTTAAAATGCTTAAACCACAAAAGGGAGGGTACTGAATCACTTAACTGAGGAGGTCAGAGGTAGGAGGGCTTCAGGCATAGTTCATTCAGGGCTCCAATTCCTGTTTTCTGTTAGTCCTTCAGCACTGTCCTCTTTGTTGGCTTTATATTTAGTGTAGCTTCATTCATGGGAACAAAATGGCTACTACATGATGGCTCATACACACATTACAATTTCCAGAGCAAGAGGGCCTCTATGTCCCAGGGTTCCCAACCTATAAGTTGAGCTTCCTGCTGATTGGATCACATCTGAACTAATTCATTCATTCCTGAGATGGTCATATGCTAATAAAGACATTACCTGGTCCAATCACTGTGGCAGATGGAGGTAGGTTTATGCCAAGAAAAGTCCACCTCAGATTTGAGAGAGGAGTGGTGTTCATCAGTCCCGTATAATCTACATGGTTTCTCTAAAATGACAGGGATAAAATTCCCCAAAGGAAAACCTGATAGTTATTGAGTATTAGTGAACAAGAAAAATGGATGAATCCCAAACAGCCAACCTGTGAATATTCATTATAGACACAATTTAAATTTGTTCATGAGCAAACAAAAATTACTCTGTGCCCTGGAGTTTTTAAAGCAACTTGTAAAGTGTCAAAAACAAATATCAGTAGTCTATTGCAAGGGTGAAGAGAGCGAAGTGGAACAGAGCCCATTTCTAAGAAATCCCATTGATGAATATGGGTGGATAGAAGACTGAATTATGTGGATGGCTCTCAAACCACACATTCATTCATTCATTCATAGAACATTTATGGAGTATAAACTCTATTCCAGAAAATGCTTAATGTGACAGGATCCTTGACCTTAAGGACTTCATCCGATCAGGAACTACAGAATTAAGATACAAGTGAAAAGTCAGCAATATTGCATATCAGAGTGAAAGTATAATAGAACAGAGTGAAAATAAAGCCACATAGAAAATCTAGTGGTGTCTTCAACACAACCTTTAATATTTCCTTCAAATCTAACACTTCTATAATGCAGTCTTTAACATAAAGCAATGCTTATTTCCAATCAACAGGTGTCCGAGAACAGAAACCTATATTGCCTATATTAA
Organism: Balaenoptera borealis; assembly: GCF_965194805.1. Taxonomy (NCBI): domain Eukaryota; kingdom Metazoa; phylum Chordata; class Mammalia; order Artiodactyla; family Balaenopteridae; genus Balaenoptera; species Balaenoptera borealis. The sequence goes on along the minus strand of NC_138862.1, from coordinate 97,639,414 downwards.
AAGGTAAATGGAAGAATAATTTATCTTACTCTGGCTGCACACTCTAAAAAAATAATATAAAACAACCTTGATTGTTTGGAAACAAAAGTGGATCATTGTTGTCTCAGGGAGCTTTTATGTGCAAAATACATTTGATAATAGTGTGACTTCTTTTAAGCTATTATATTCTGTGATCATCTGGGGAAATAGTCTGGGGGATAAATACAGCAGAAATATTTAGAGAAAGGACATTAAAAAGGAAGAATAGCAGGCACAGTTGATTCTTTTTTGACATTCTTTTACAGTATAAAAATCATCAAATCCTTGGTCCATATCACAGGGATAATGCTGAAAAAATTCTAATCACTTTATCATTATTCCCAGAAGTGTCCTGGAGCTCCAATTCTGAGGGCAGGGCTTTCTGTAAGCATCTAACATTAAGATATAACTGAGAGAAAAATTGGAGAAATGGTTTCTTCACATGAAGTATACTTCATAATAAAATTTTAATGTAATATTGACATTTCTGGTTTTTAACTCTGTTGGGCAGAATCTTGATGGAAAAGAAAATCACTTGTGACAGCTTCAGCATGAGTGTCTAATATCATGGCAATTTAACCCGGTTTTATCCTATATCAGAGGTATTTCATCAGAAAAGAACTAAAATGTCCTTCATGTTTTACAGAAGAAAGTCATTTCTTGTAACAGATAATGCTAACATTGTCTTAAAAATATTAGCTATTATTGAGTGAATAGTGTGGGAAATATGGGTGGTTTATTTTCAGAGGTTTTGGTAAATAATTTAATGTATGTATATATGTTTGTATGTATGTGTATACACACACTATTTTGGTCAGAGTATTGATTTATCTATCTGAACTGAATTGGTCTGCTTTGGTCAAACAGCTGAGAAGTTGAGCCAAATCATGACATTTGTGATCCGTGTGACACTTACAGTTGAACAGAGGACTCAGGCTCACTACTCAGAGTATGGTCCACAGACCACAGCTTCAGAATTGCCTTGGATCTATTAGAAATGCAAAATCCAGCCCCTCAGCCCCAGATCTACTGAATCAGCATCTGCATTATAACAAGATCTCTAGGAGATTAAAGCATTAACTACATAAGGGGATCTCAACGCTGGCTCCCCATTAGAATCACTAAAGGTGATTTTCAAATATTTGATTCCCAAGTCTTAACCCAGACCAATTAAATCAGACTTTTTTAAGGACAGGACCAAGGCCTGGGTATTTCTAAATGCCCACCAAGTGATTCTAATGCACTGCCAGATTTGAGAACGGTAGGTTACACAATGCCCAAACAATCAGTAAATCCAGTGTATTCTGAAAGGACAAAAAAGAAGAAGAAAGTCAAACCAATTACTTTGCATTTGGTACCACTCTATAAATGATTGATTTTTTAAACTGTTAGTAAGTTTGCTTAGCTACTGTGTGAACACAGCCTGCTATGTCTCAACCTGCCCAGAAGTGTATTGTATTGTAAATCAAGAAGAGGAAGACTTTGCTATCTAAATTAATTAAGAGAAGATTTTAGGTTTGTTTTTCAACTTTACTTTCTTTTGCCAACTTTATTCACCAACCTGACAGGTCTAAATACTAAATCTCAGACACTGCATGTTTAAACCTCTGCACCTTTGGATTACCCATCCTTTTCTCCATGCACTCAATTCTCAGTTTTTACCTCAAACATTCCCTTATCACTGTAGCCCAAATGCATTTCCCCTTCCCTGAATTCCCACATTTCTCAGGACTTCTATCATTGCCTGTTTGATTTCTACATATAATCTCAAGCATTAGCAGTCTATTCCAATCTCTTATGCATGAATAGGAAAGGAAAACATAAATCGGAGCATAGTACATGTGGCAGTCATTATTATCCCATCTTACAGATGAGGAAACTGAGTCTCAGAGAGGCAAAGGGACAGGTTAATAAGTTTCAACACTAAGATATTTTTCCCAAGACTGTCTGACTCAGAGGACAGAGGAAGTTTGGTTTGCTTTTGTTTGTTAGTGTGTATGTGTTTTTCATAGATTATAGTACTTTAATTATAGTTCTGGGGCAGATTAAGAATATGAACACACTAAAACATACTGAAAGAATACTCATCCTTAAAATCAATGTCCACTCTGATCTTTGGAATGAACCCAGTGATTTTTCTCTTTTACACTAACTTGGTTTCTCTTGCCAGAAAATTATTGGAGCTTGAATGGGAAGGGGAGGTATTCTTTTTATGCTTCTTTCTTTAAAATTACTTTTTAATACACAAGTAGTAACTGAATAACTTTCTTGTGAAAAATTAGAACATTATAGATGTGGATAACATTCCTTGTCCAACACACACATCTTGCACTCTACTCAGTCAGATACCTTCCTTCCCTCCTCAGAAGTAATCATTTTATCTGTGCACACTCTTTAAGACATTTTTAATGTATTTAAATACATATATATGGTATATTATAAAACATTTTGATCATGGCAAATACTGATATATTGATTGTTTTGTTGATAAAAACATATGACTCTTGGGAATTAAGAGTTTTATTTGTATGTCTAAAGTAAAAGACCTGGGAAGGATATATAATTCAGGGATTGACAGAATTAAGATTCAAAATTATATCTCAACCCTGTGAATAATACCCTAAAGCTAGAAAGATAAAATTTTAGGTAGCATAAATATTAAAGCTCTGCACAAAGTACAAGTTACAAATGGAGAATTCTGATTTGATATTAGTTTATATGGAAAAAATTAGTGGTTTATCACAGACTCAAAATTTAATAAAAATTCTAACACTTTGAAAAGTCAGTAGTCCTTATCTCTAAAATAAGATTCCTTTTAAATATCAGAATTACTCCAGAATATCTAATTTTAGAAGGAAAATACTAGACTGTGTAAAATGTGTTTAATATGGTAAACTAGTAATTTTAAAATGTGGGACTTATTTTGTGATTTATATTCTTCATATTTTTTCTTCTTCATAAAAAGAAAAACAAAAAAAAAAACCAACGCCAAGTAAAAGAAAACTCTTGTGCTTCTCTCAGGTCAAATGCCCTAATGTTTACTACAGTACAAAACATTCATTAGGATTTCAGTGTGAAAAGGGCCTATGATGAAACATTGCAATAGTATTCCTTCCCAATATTGATGTCTTCTCGAGTAAGGATCTTGCCCTGTGGAATTAAATCTCACTCAATGTAAAGCTAATTATCTATTATGATAACATATTTTAGTGAAGAATATTCATACTCAACAGTCTTTGCCAGAATGTCTGGAACTGGGGACAGGGGAGTCAGGGACATTCTCTGCATGAGACACGTGCAGACTAAATCTTGACCATTCTGTCTGATTTTTCTTTGGAACATGTCACAAAACAGATTCTCCAAACAGGAAAATTTAGAAGCTCTGATTATCTGAAAAATCACTGATATCTGAAAAGCTTTCCCTGTGTTTGTGGATATCTTCTTGTTGTGATTTTAGATATATCAGAACTGATTGTATAGGGTACAAGGAAGTATAGGTTCTAAGAGATAAATTGGTTTTCCTTTCCAAAGGAAGACAAATATTATATTCATTTATCATAACCTTGACTGATCGTAAGACATAGGTGACCATGAGTCTTGACCTCTTTTCATTTATTCTACATTAATGTAACTTCATACATAAACATGCTAAGTATTTCAGAAAGTGGAACCCTGAAAGATAAGGAAGAATCTGAGTTAATGGAGCAAATATATCAATGTGTTTTTAAGAACTCCAAACCATGGTTTTATTTGAATTTATCTGTCTCTGCCCTGATGTCCACCATAGCCCATGAGAAGGAGAGTCAAGGTGTTAACTCTATTACTGACTTTATTCAGCAGCGTCAGACCAGTAAAGGTGTTTATCTTCTCGTGTGTGCTGCTCCAGATAGAGTAGCTCATTGTAATTCTCCCCTCCAGGTTCCCTTCCCTAAGGAAATATCTATATCTCAGATCTGTCTAATTAATCAGGACGTGAAGAATAGAAAATTGTGAGACAATCCCTATGCTCATCGTTGCTGGGCTTTAAAAAGCTCAATAAAGTTTCTATCTACATTTTTTTGTTTATACTGTGGAGTAAAATGGATCAAACAGGCAAAGAACTGTGGCAACAGAGATGGTGCCTTTGTGCAATAAAACACATACTGTGTATCAAAGAAATATTGTGCCACTTCTCTGAAGCTGACATTGGAATGACATTGTAATCCTGACCATCTGTCTTCCTCCTCTAGATGTTGACGAATGTACGGTAGTGACTGGAGGCTGCCAACAGCGCTGTATTAACACTCTGGGCACTTTCCATTGTGCATGTGATACGGGGTACAGTCTCCATGCTGATGAACACACCTGCCTAAGTGAGTAAACATTAGAACCAGCTTGAAGTCGTTTTCAGTGAAAATTGACCTGCCCACATAGGGGCAGGAAGAAAAGGTTTTTCTATTGTAAAAACATCTATAGAAGCTGACAGTTTTCAAGTACAATTCTATCTCTTAGAATTTAAAAAAGATATTTTGCTATTAAAAGACTAAAAGACAAAAAAGATGGGGAAGGAAATATAGAAATTAACATTCACAAGCAAAGCTTGGATCCCCCCAAATGTGTGACTGTTCCATAGGGTATCATTTCTGCCACATGCAGTAAAGTATAAATTTGTTAATTACTGCTTATATACAACAAGTTCAGCACAGACTCACCATAAAGAGAGGAGGCTGGGCTGTTACAATCACTAGCTACAATGTTCACTTATTTCAAACCAGACTCAGAAGTGGACTCATGATTATAACAGCAGAAATTATAACAGATTATATACTAAGGAGTTTAGGGTTTCTCAAGAATAGTTAAAACTACACACATTAAATCTGAGGTTACTATACACTTATTGTGTATCAAAATGTTCTTAGATATCAGTTTTGGGTGGTAAGATTATTATTGTTAAGTCTTTGTATGTTTCTGAATTTTATAAATTTCCTAAAATGAGTATGTACGCAGGAAAAAAAAACAGAAAAACTTTAAAAATACTGTGTTTCCTGTATGATTTATAAATGTTCTTGTTTTTAATTTGTTTTTTTAATGTCTTTATTGGAGTATAATTGCTTTACAGTGTTGTGTTAGTTTCTGCTGTATAACAGAGTGAATCAGCTATATGCATACGTATATCCCCATATCCCCTCCCTCTTGCGTCTCCCTCCCACCCTCCTTATCCCACCCCTCTAGGTGGTCGCAAAGCACTGAACTGATCTCCCTGAAATGTTCTTTTTTAACTGAAGTAATTTACATAAAAGTGTTTTTTTAATTGAATGATGATCCTCAGATGGCATCAAGCACATTCTGGTTTCACCTCCAGGTCCCTTTGAAAAATATCTATTATACTGAAAGAATAGCACCTTATACAACACAATTTAATTGCTGGTTTAATTTATATAGGGTTTGTTAACTTGTCCATCTACTCAAAATTATTAGCATTTTATGAGTATTGTATAATTATGAAATTTGGAATAGAAATCAGCCAGTTTTGCTTAACTTCATAACATATACTCTCTCTTTTTCCTAACATAGGAAATGAGAGGAAGCCAGGTGAAACAGGTAAAGATGTCCTAGTCATAGATCTGATTTTGATAGAAGAAAATGGAGGTTTTGAGAGCAAAGAAAGGACTTTTCCAAAGTTGAGTGAAGATGCAGATAGAAGCCATATTGTAGTATCAGGGAACTCAGTATCTACAGCAGGCACCAGTGGTGGGACAGCAGCACATGCATATTTTTGTAATCTCCCAAATATCCCCTTCTTTTTGCAAAATTACTTCTTGTTGCAACAGGAATCCCTTTCCCGTCCGCATCTCCATCCCCAACCTGTAAAGACTTCAGCTGGTAATATCCTTAAACTACCACTCTAGCTTCTCTCAGTCACAAAATATTTAGGGGCAGGATTACCTATACATGCAGATATGGTATTTATCGGTAAAGGTTGAGCTGGTGAAATTTTTTTTTTTAATTATTTATTTATTTATTTGGCTGTGTTGGGTCTTCGTTTCTGTGCGAGGGCTTCCTCTAGCTGCGGCAAGCGGGGGCCACTCTTCATCGCGGTGCGTGGGCCTCTCACTATCGCGGCCTCTCTTGTTGCGGAGCACAGGCTCCAGACGCGCAGGCTTAGTAGTTGTGGCTCACGGGCCTAGTTGCTCCGCAGCATGTGGGATCTTCCCAGACCAGGGCTCAAACCCGTGTCCCCTGCATTGGCAGGCAGATTCTCAACCACTGCGCCACCAGGGAAGCCCGAGCTGGTGAATTTTTGTGTCTGATATAAAAATATTTTGCAAAGTAATGAATGTTATATATCTATGGTATCTGGTCTTTGCGATAAGGCAAAATAAACACTCTAGTGACCAACTAAAATTATATCTTCAGGTATAATTAATTTTCTAAACTCTGGCAGTTATTAGCTATTTCTTAGTAAAATCACTCTTTCCTTGTTCCTCACCACCATTGCTCTGGAATTTTCCAACTTTTGTTTCAATGACCTCAGGTCAAAGGTGGACTTGGATAAGAATATTATGGTTTATCATTTCTATTTCTATTCCTTAAAATCCATCCTGTACAGACACATGGACACTATGGCAATAGCATAGCTGCAGCTGCATAGGCTGATCCTCTCCTTGTACAGAATTTCAACATAGTGTACAAATTAAACATTAAGCTAAAGAGAAATATGGATTTCATGATTGCAGTCATTTTAAAGCTTTTAACCCCTTGGATGTCATTCCACAGAAGTACTGGACTCAAGAGTCCAGCAATTGACCTTTGTGGAAATTTTCACGCCTCTCTCACATGAATATACTGGGTCTGGTTTCAAAGAATGGTCCTAAGAACCTCAGTTGACACAATTACAGCAGTCTTGTTAAAATGAACTCAAGAAGAATTTAAGCATTTTGTATTTAAATACTAATAATGTGAGCTTGAGGATAAGAACTGTTTGTTTGCTTTGAAAGAAAGGGTGTACTGTAGAGAACTGAGTCTCACATTGGTTTGTATTTTGAGTAATATTGTAGCAAGGGTCAGATATTTTTAAAAACAGGACAATTAAATTAGCCCACTTTCCCTTTGGTATTTGTTACCTGGCAGGAAACTGAGAATGGTGGTTGATCTTACCAGGAAACTGTAGTAGACAGAAATTCTTCATGACCTGTGGCAGAGTCACAGAAGAGAAGATGGAGTTATGGAATTTTATGATTCCACTACTTTAGAGTCCTTGAAATTAGTTGCCTCCATTTCTTCCTTCCTCTTGACCTTCTTTCCCTTCCTTTGCTCCATTCTGCCCATCAGTCACAGGCCTAAGCTAGTGTGACTTTTTGAGTTAGAGCCGCTGGTACTTTTTGCACTTTCTCTTAGTCACAGCAGCAGTAAACTTCTTGTATCCCAAATCCTTACAGAGTTTAAGATGACTTCATTTCAAGAAAGGATCTCCTCTCTAAGGGCTGTGCACTTGTGGTGACATATGGCCAGCAGTTACTAGTCAACCTCCACCAGAATGATAAAGTTACACAAAGTGGTGTTAAGAGAGGGGGTCCATAATATCCAGCTATAGTGTACAGGCCACTTGGCTCCCCATAAAGTACTGCCTGGACTGCTGATAAAATGTGATCCCAGTAAAACTGGGGATCATGGCCTCAGTGACCCTCAGTTTGAGCCCCTGAATTTGTTTGCAAATTTTTGGAATGCATGTCACTTTACTGGTGGCAAGGGCCTATTACTTTCTTGAGCTTTTTAAAGGCGTCTATGACACTTGAAAATATCCCCCATATAATTTTGTCCTTATGATGGTGCTTCTTTAAAAGGTGTACACATGGGAGGATTTCATGATACTGTTATATCATGATACAGTCTCACGACACTGTCGTATAGTCTGAGGATAAGCTGGTCAATGACTGCTTCTCCCTACACCTTCCTTTATAATGGGATTCTGGGCCAGAGGTCTGGGTCCTTGTCCTTGAGCAGCACAGTTACACCTGGTTGGTGAAGGGTCCAGACATAGCATGGGAAAGCAGTCAAAAATGAAATTTTGAACAGATTTGCTTTGCTATCAGTGGTCTCCATTAACACAGATATTACCAAGTAATACATATACTTTTAAATTTCCCTTTACTTGGAAACCAACAGCTTAAAAAAAATGGAAACTAGAGTTTAACCATCATCAGAAAGACAGAAATATTCATACTAGCCCACCATTGACTCTCGTCCATGGGCTAGGAACACTGGCACGGCGGAATCCAAGTTGGTGCGTGGCCTTCAGCAAATCACTTAATCTCTCTACAGTCTCTACAGTCTGGTTTCCTCATGTGAAACTGGACAAAATGACCTTAAAGTTACTGCATCTCTAAAGTGTTATAATATTATGGAGTTCCCCAAATTACTAATTTGTTACGTATCATCCGCTAACCTGTATTTTTTAAAACTCCATTGGATTCTGTGGAATAATTATTTTGTAGAGCTCAGATTTTATTTGAAAAGTATATAAAGAGCTTAGACTTTAGAAAGTCCCACATAAAAACAGTGAGTGAGAATTTTATATCCAGTTTAATAAAAATGAGTGCATGACTTCAATGTTTTTAATGAAAACAATAACTACGCTTTGGTGCTTTTTTGAAAATACTGTTTTCTGTATCATAGAATCATATTTTGGAGGAATCCAGGGACTAATTCAGCCTAATCTACTTTAGAGATAAGAAGTCTGAGATCCAAAGAAATCAAGTAACTTTCACTCTGAACAAAAGAAGTTTTCAGGAAAATCTGGCTAATTTCACTTCTAATCAAATGCTTTAAAATAATTTCTGATAAATATTTTAAAAGACTAAGAAAAATCATAAAGGTACTGTGAAATGAAATTCTTACATTCTATTTTAGTAAATAGAGCTGAGGGTTAAAATAATGTATTTTCATAATAGCTATTGATGAAAGAAATCCACCTTATATTATCACCCTATAAGTGCAAATTTATCACTTCTCTCTTACATTTCTATCATATTATCCAACAAACCTGGCTACTCTCAATTCTCCAAGTCAGCTATGCCCTTTTCCACTTCCACACCTTACCTTACTCAACCTGGACTTCTCTCTCACCAATACTCCACTTGTCAAAAGTCTACTTACCATGTTCCATGTTCAATGTCGGTTGGCCTGTTAAACCTTCTCTGGTGACCCCAGACAAAAGCATTCCTTCTTTTTCTTCTAATACCATATGATTTAGTGTTGCCTTAATGACACATTATAACATATAGTTTTATATGTGTGCAATTGGGCTTCAGACCAAATGAAAGACACTAATGACCTTCTAATGATCAGCTTTCAGAGAAGTCTTTTCCATGCCTTTCTCAATGGCCTCTGACACTATTAACCACTCATTTTTCTAAATCTTCCTCTTGACTTCCTGACAGCACAGATTTCACCTTTGACTGCTGCCTCTCTGTACTTACATTCTTGTTACCCGGTTCTGACTTTGGATCATCTTCCTCTCTCCTTGCTATGGACTGAATTGTGTCCCCCAAATGCGCATGTTGAAGCCCCAGGTTCCAATGTGATGGTATTTGGAGGTGGAGTCTTTGGGATATAATTAGGTTTAGATGAGCTCATGAGGGTGGAAGACCCTCATGATGGGTTTAGTGCCCGTATAAGAAGAGAGAGCAGAGAGCTTGCTGTCTCCACCATACCAGGATCTAGCTGAAAGGTGGCCATCTGAAGCCAGGAAGAGAGCTCTCACCAGAAACCAAACCCTACTAGAACCTTGACCTTGGACTTTCCAGCCTCCAGAACTGTGAGAAAATAAATTGATAAGGCCACCCAGACCAGGGTATTTTGTTACAGCAGCCCAAGCGGACTAATGCACTCATCTCTTCTTTATTCCCCCTTCTCCAGTCTATCTCCATTTTACTCTTCTACTTTTAGACAGAAGTCAATACCTATACAATATCCAGCAAGTATTAGTTAAATGTTAGCTATTATTATAACAGAATGTAAAAAGATGTAAGGACTTTATCCAGATGGATTTGCTTGTTGGGGAAAAACTCAACCTTGCAGTATTTCTAGCTTTGGGACTTCGGACAAAATACATTATCTTCTGATAGCTTTGAATTGAAGATTTTCTCATGTTGAGAGGCAGACTTTAGTAAATATGACTAAATATAAGTAATGATAATGTAGACTAAACTCCTTCTTTTGCCAATGGCTATTTTTTAACAGCCAGGGGCTAGATACCAAAATAATTATATTACCCAAATTTTCTGTATTTAGCTGTGTAATTTGCATTGTAGTAACTTGTAAGGTTTTAGCTATAATTTGGTATACCTCACAAAATCTTTGTCTTTCCATTTTTTTCTTTTTTATAACAACCTTGTGAAACATGCTCAGCTCAAATCTCCATTCATAATCATGTCCTTCCTCTGCTATATTTGTTGAAATTAGCCTTCCCAGAGGGACGAAATAATTAAATGATTGAAAGTTTTAATGCTTGCATAGTTCCCTTACCTCTCTTTCATGCCTTCAGCACATAGGTTTATTAACATCTGTACTCACAAATAAACAAATGGAATCACTGGTGTCTGCACAGAGAAACCTCAGATAAACAACATTTTAATTATTTTCATCTTTAACACAAGAATTCTTTATTTCCACTTGCTGGAAGTGGTCAGGAACTGTTTTTGTTCAATGGTTCCTTTTTATTCTCACTAAATGAGGTTGGGGGGAAGGAAGAAGAAAGGTTACCTGGAAGCTGTAAACCAAAGATTTTTCTGTGTGATGAAGTGTGAAGCATAATAGAGTCAGAGGTCATCTTTTAATTCTAAGTAAACAGAAGTTAGGTGGCAAGAAGAGGGTAGATATACAGCCTGGAAGCTTGATTAAATAGATATTCTTAGTAAAATTTTGAGCTTGAATAAATTTTCTTACATCAGATTTTTATGTTTCACATTTTAACATAATGCTAAACTTAGAAAAAAAAGATTGAGAAAACTATTAGATGTGGTGGTCTTCACACAATGGATTCTTTTGTTTTTGATCTCAGTGTTCTGATCAGTGATGTCTAAGTTTTATTTGATAAAAAGAGTGGAAGATTCTTTCTAGGGAATGCAAAGAGATTGCCCTCAAATTAGAGACGAAAGAAGTTAAAGACTTTCATTGTAACTACCTTTCAATTAATTGCATTATTTATGAAGACAAATTAGAAGCATAATTCATTTCAGGTGACAGCTGATATCTTGAATAGGGCTATGTCAGGTTAAAAAACTTGTTTAGTTTGTCAGGTTGATGGCATCTCTCAGTCATTATCAAATTCATCGCCCTCGCAATATTAATCACTTTTGTGTGGTACGTGATATATTTAATTCCTCAAAGTTGAATTTAAGGAATACTTCTCCTCTGCCGTCCTCATTCCCTATCTGTGGCCTTGAAAAAAAATCATGAACTTCCCAAGTTTTTATCCATTTTGTTGATAATTAACCCAATTCGAACCCTATTTCCAAATCCAATGGATTTTAGGAATGCATTCAGAAATCTTTTTTTTCTCCAGTTTTTCTACAGTCTTCAGACTTGAGAAGGTAAGACTGACAGTTTTAGATAGAGTCAGACTAAGGTCTGAATTCTACTGCATCGTGTAAGAGTTGTGTGATCTTGGCCCAGTTTCTTAATCTCTGATCTTCAGAGTTCATATCACCTTTATCTCTTCCTCTGTCTCTCTAACTGTATCTATACCTAATATAACCAGGATAATAATTCACAAAAATCAATATTATACATTGTACAAGGCCACAAACCTTATTAAGAGGGATGTATTTAACACACTAGAATGGGGAATGGGGGAGACTGAGAGTGTATTCTGGGCTAAAAGTGAACAAATGAAACAAGAGTGGTCCTTCCAAGGACTGGGGAGTGATAAGAATTTTTCTTGAACTGAGCAGTGTGATAAACTTCACCTTCTGTATCCAACGTTAAAACAAAAAAAAGTGATGAAATGTTAGCCCAGTGGTCTTCATCCTTGCCAGTTGCCTTTTCTTTTCTTCTTTCCCTCTATGTGGAAAGTAAATTCACAGGTCTTCCTTCAGAATAATCTCTAGGAATTTTTTCTAGCAATATTTGTAAAATATTTTTAAACGTAAGATTTTCAGAACATATAATAAAACCCTACTTTTAAGCACTAAATAATTTTGTTTTCTTATGTTTCCCAAATAATTTCATAGTGCATTACAGAATATACCCCCTGTATGAGATGAACAAAAATATGAAGAGATTAAAATAATACCTGGCACATAATCGAAGTTCAGTAAATGGTGGCTTGAATCAGTAATTTATAATTATTATGTATCTACCTTTATTATTTTCCCACAATCAGAGCACCTATTCAATGCACAAAGATACTGAGAATAGGAGATTCTGAATTGTATGCGACTAGAAATACAGGAACTTCTCTTTAAATTATTTGTTTATGAAAATAGAGAATGGGATTTAGGATTGTGAGAAAAATATTGATAATCTGAAAGCAGCATGTCTTGGGGAAAAAAGTCCCAATTTTTCAGGGTAACAATATTAACTTTACCACATAGCTACCCTGTATAAAAGGTGTGTGACTTTGAGCTGTCACTTAGCTGTTCAAAACTCCATTTCTCCATATGTAGCGGGTAGTAAGGAAAAGTTACAGTGAAACCCTTAGTGCAGTGCCTGACACAGAGCGAGCAATCAATAAAAGTTAGCTCATAATATTAATATTAGTTCTATACTTGCAGTTGGCTGTAGGCATAGGACTAAATAAAATTACAGAGGGTCAGACACTATAGTTATAAACTGACTTTGGTGATCAGATGGGCAGCTTTGTTGCTAGCTTTTTAGCAAACATACATTCATTGATTCTTTTAACAACTCCCTGTTCCACTTTCTTTTTCTTTGCATTTTTAATGCTTTTGGAGCTTTAAAGCAATATTCACAACTATATTTTCACTGAATAGTAAAATATTCTCATTCTCATTTATCACTGGGTTGAAGATTTATATCTCCCTGTTTCCAAAAGCACTGGAGGCAGCAAGCTTTAGGCAGCTTATGCATTTTCACGGGGTTCAAAATGCAAAAAGACGTGAAACATAAAATAGTACTACCTCCATCTAGAAGCAGCAGAAGGATTAAGTGCTTGCAAATACCAGATATGAGCATAAAACTTAAATCCAAATCTAGTATCCCAGTATAGTTTTCTAGCAGCTGACAAGAGCCACATGGTTTAAACCACGTTTGCATTTTCTAACAACAATAATCATAGAGACATTTTTTAAATTCAGTGATTTCAGAATCTACTACTGAATGCATGTCTTTCATTTTGCAGAGAAAACAGAAATTTTCAGCGAAGAGACCTCCCAACTTTGACTCCCATCTAGAACATTTGATACTAACTCTTAGCTCTGTCTGCTTTACTCTTCACTGAGAAGAAAAGTGCTCTGCTGTTATTTCAGGTTAATCCCATCCTGCCTTCCCCTGAGAACCTCAAAATGTTGGAGGTGGATGGAAGGAAAAGACTATATAAAAGAGGTTATGGGGTCATCACAGAAATGGAAGGGAACCCAGAGAAAGTTGTGTCCTACAACCCACAGAGGAGAGAATGTCAGGAAGGAGAGGTCATTACGTTCAAGATTTAAGTAAAAGGACTGAAAGGTGTTCCATGAAACTCTCCGTGGATAATGTATGGATAACCCTGGTAAAACTAGTTTTAGGGAGGAGTTTTATTTTAAGATAGAGAGAAAGAAGTTGATGATAGAGGAGAAAGAAGGACGTGTTAGGAGCAAGGTTCTCTATCTTTCAAGGAGTACTTTTCAATCATTCTGTTTAACATCTTGAAAGCAAAGACGTCTCCTTCCTTCCTTTCTCTTGTCCTGGGATTGTAGGACACAACTTTCTCTTGGTTGCCTTCCTTCTTTGTGATGACTCCCTAACCTTTTTCATATAGTCTTTCCCCTCTGCCCACCTCCAAAATTTTTTTGATCTTCAGAGTTCTTGTTTTGGCCCTTTCTCCACTCCCTCCTGAGTGATTGTTTCCACTTGCAAATCTTTACCTCCTCCAGTTAGCTAGAAATGAAAGATGTTCAAATCAACATTACTAAATCAGATGGCTCTCTTTGTTCTCTGGACCCAGAGATCTGGCCACTGCCTGAGGCCCTCTTTGAGGACGTCCTCCGGCCTTGCAAACTTACTGGACCTAAAATTAAATATATCTTCCTTCCTGCCCTCCACCCCCCCCGCAACTTTCTTCTTCTCCTCTGAGTAGTAAGGACAGCTCAGGCCACCCATTTTCCAGGTCAGTCTAGTATATCTGGAGTCACTCATGACTCCTCCTTTCTCTGATTCCACATATCAAGCTCCCCAGCAAGACCAATGGGCAAGTTCTCCACAATATCCCCCAAAGAGCTGTCTCCACTGTGACTACTTTCATTCTGACCCTCATAATTTCTTACAGAAAGGTTTACTGTAATCGCCTCTTAACTGGTATCATCCTTCGTACTTGCCCCCTTCAACTGATTATCTAAACTACTGCCAGAGACACCTCTTGAAAATGTAACTTAAAAAATTATTTCACTATCCTTAAAACCTTTTATTGTCTCTATATAGCTTTTAGAATTAACTCAAAATTCTTACTAGGGCTTACAAGGTGTTTCAGGGTCTGACTCTTTGTTACTTCTGCTTACCTGCCGTGTTTCTACTCTGTACTTCATGCTTCAGGCTCAGACACACTGAAAAGTTGCAGTTCCTTACGTGTACCAGAAGTTTCCACACTCCTACACCTTTGTCTTAGTGTTCCATCTGTCAGACACTCCCTGCTGCTGCACGTGCTTGTTCCTGGATTTGAGTGCAAGTCAACACTTTCCCCTCTCTCCTCCTATGCTTTCCTCCCCGCCTCGCCTCACCTGACTTCTCCTGTCTTTCAAAGCAAAGGTTAGAATCACCTCCTCTGAGAAGACTTTCCAGATCTACTCCCATACTTATAATCCAAATCTGTCACCTGTTTTATAAGATTTATAGATCGTTTATAGATTTAGAGATTCTTTCAATGGTGGGACATAACATAAAGACACTCAGATAGATGAAAGGAAAAACCTTTGTTACTTACAGCTCCAAGTGAGAAAAGGGTACCATTCAGGGCTACACATTGGGTTACAACCAGGACAGGGTAACAAGCAAGCTGATAGGAGGTGGCTTATATATGGCAAGTGGGGTGGGGTTAGGCTAAACTCACAGTCTTCCTGGGGATTAGGTATTTTGAATAATTCCACAACCCCAAGGGAGAAGGGGGCATCCCTGGGGACCTCTGGCAGTTGGGTGTGTGTGTATCTTAACTCTGGAATGTCTGATAAGGGAAGTAGTCAATAGTTGGGGTGGGAGCTTATTCTGTGAAGGGGAACTGAGGGTTTTGAGCCATGGCTTCAAAACCGAGTCAAAACAGCACTTGTGGAATATTACATCGTACACCACATAGAGCCAAGGGCATGTCTCTAATAGAGCCTCTCACGATGGATTATAAAGTTTCTCTTCTTGTCTGTCTCCCCCACTAGGCTTTAATCTGTTTTGTGTCCTCAGGACCTAGCATGTAACTGAAATAAAGTGTTTACTTTTATTAAATGACCCTGTATTTGTTCAGGGTTTAAAATATAAAGATCCTTGTAATAAAGTATGCTTTGTTTAAAAGTAAGGGCATTTTCCCTTTCTTATGATCTGTTTCTCTTTATTAGACAAGAAGAATTATACAATACATGGCTTTGGCTCTTAGGAAACCCAGCACTACGTTGAAGACTTAATTACATAGACTCTATTTAACCTATATGCCTAATTTAGCTTTCTCCACCCCACTTCATAACATGGTTTTGTTTTGCTGCAGTGGTTATTTTTTGTACCTTTCCCCCTCTTTTTAAACCATAGCTTTAGTGGTTCTATTATAGATATGTTTTAGATCGCACACAGCCTCAAATCATCTTTGGAAGTAGATGGAATATAAATGGAATAAAACTAACCAAATTCAAGCCTAGATTTATCGCCTGGCTTCTTTTAAAGCATCATAGACAGTATTTAAAACCCCAGATTTAGAAAAGATATGAACCTGTCATTCAGTGGGATGGTTTGCCTATTGGTTCTCAGAAATCCCGGGTATCGTTGTCAGTGCCAGAGCATGTCAGGAGAACAAAGACTGACCTCCACACCACAAGGGTGGGAAGACTACCTAGGGCTTGGTAGAGCCTAGAGCCTGATACTGAGCAACCAGTTCATAAAGGTAGGATATATGTATGATTATCAATGGAAGTCAAGGGCAAAGCCGTGGTAAGAATGCAGGCTGTCATTTCCAAACATTTTCTTGTCACAGGACAAGGAGTAAGACACAAAACCTAAGGGAAAGGCCCGGGGTCACTATTCGGAAGTCAGGCTGCATACCGAGTCCTTAGTAGATAAATACATATTCTGAGGATATGAGTTCTGAAGGCGGGTGGAGGTGCTATCTATAAGCACAGGACCAAAGCAGGGTTAAAGTTTGAGCCAAAGAAGGAGAGAGGCAGGAAAGGGGTTTGAACTCTGACACTGAAAGCTTTTCAGAGACCATCTCTTCAGTAGTCATAAGACAAGGATATAACCATCGACCTAACAATCAAAACCACATGACTCCTGCCCATGCACGCTTGCTGGTTTGAGTGGATTAAGGCTACTGGGATGTGGAGCGTCCCCGGGGAAAGGCAAGTCTCCTCAAGTCTCAGTCCTCTGGGTTGATGTGTCATCCAGAAGCTCAGCAAGCATAGTCTATGTACTCTCCCTTCAGACACATTAATTCATCCAGAGATCAAATTCTAGAATCTAAGTAATTACAATTTGGAAGTAATTTTGGCTGTGTCCATTAGTAAAACTAATGACTATGATTTTAAAAATCTTATCTCTAATCCTCACAACAACCTTAAGAGGGAGATATTATTACTCTCATTTTAAAGATAATGAAACCAGGGTTCACAGAGGTTAATAGGACAGCTTTGGAATCACAGGCTTGGGTTTACAGCCCTGTAGATGACTGGTCTGAAATCAATAAGCACCATGGGGAAGTATGCTGAAATGTGCTTTATACTTTTTGAAGGGGAAAAAGGAGTTGGGTACATCTGCCATGTAACCTTTGCTAAGCTTCTCTCTTCCAGGCTATATGGTAAGGTAATTTAGTCTTATTTCATCCCATGCTTGGGAACTTAAGAAGATTCTGTGTTCCCCCTTGGAAATAAAAGTTGGCTCCTTCTGTAGACTCCCCCCCTGGTTGGTCTGGGCTGCGGTGGGCTGGCTTTCTGTCTGGGCAAGAATACCAGCCAGACTCTTAAGCTTTCACAACAGAATGTCAACCTTGTCTCCCCAGTGTCTGGTGTCTAAATCTTATGGCTCTCACTTCAATCGACAATGTAGAGATTCTGCACTACAGGCTTGCGTTAGAGTATTTGACTGTGAACTGAATGGGAGCCAGCATTCATCCAGATTTCCCTTAAGACATCTGATATACAGAGTGTATAGCAGAAAGATCACAAACCTTGGCACCAGAAAGCTCTATGTTAGAATCCCAGCTTTGCACCCACTAGCTGTGTGAACGTGGGCCTGTTGTTAAATGATAACAATGGCTAATATTTATGGAGTGTGTGTTATCAATTGGGGCACAGTGTTAATCTTATATTCACTGTTTCATTTACGCTTCATAAAACCCTGAGAGGTGGGTGCTCTTGTTATCACTCTTTTAGCAATGTGAAGAATGAGACTTAGAAAGTTTAAGCAACTTGAGGAAGAACACTCAGCATGTAAGTGGTAGATATGGACTATGCCTTTTGGGCATAGCTGATCAATTGAATCCAGTTACGTTAAAACAAACAAGCGCATCTGTTCAAAAAAGGTGTTTGGATGTTTGGACTCTATTGTTAAAGCATTTTAAGGAAGGAAAAGACACCAGTTAAAATCTAAAGGGCTCACAATGCAGTGCAGTGTGGAAAATGGGTTAGCCACATGTAAATCAAGGAGAACCAGTAGGGATTACTGCCTTCCCGTTAGACTGGTGAGAGATCCTAGCACTTTGGACTGTCAGAGTTAAGACACCAGGAAGCTGCAGGGTTTTTTTCCTATGTATATTCAACCATATGAATTTTTAAAAAAATCTATCAAGACAAAAAACAGATTATTCTGGTGACTCTTTTTGTAAGATACTTTTTTTTTTTTATAAGTTTATTTATTTTGGCTGTGTTGGGTCTTCGTTTCTGTGCGAGGGCTTTCTCTAGTTGCGGCAAGCGGGGGCCACTCTTCATCGCGGTGCGCGGGCCTCTCACCATCGCGGCCTCTCTCGTTGTGGAGCACAGGCTCCAGACGTGCAGGCTCAGTAACTGTGGCTCACGGGCCTAGTTGCTCCGCGGCATGTGGGATCTTCCCAGACCAGGGCTCGAACCCGTGTCCCCTGCATTGGCAGGCAGATTCTCAACCACTGCACCACCAGGGAAGCCCCAAGATACTTTTTAATTTTTATTTTGTATTGAAGTATAGTTGATTTACAGGGTTGCGTTAGTTTCAGGTGTACAGCAAAGGGATTTAGTTATACCTATACCTATATCTATTCTTTTTCAGATTCTTTTCCCTAATAATGTAGGTTATTACAGAGTATTAGCCACATGAATTTTGTTTTACAAAAAAATAGTATCGTATAGACCATATACAACTTTGTAGTTTGAGTTTTCACAGTTTTAAAATTAGTTTTATCAAAATCAGTGTAATCATTTGTATTATATACATTCTAAGAACACAGGATGTGCTTCAAATTCTAAAATTTTGCTGTATTATTTAATAACAACCTAATGGTTTGCAACAAAGTAAAAAGAAAGGTGTTCCAAGACTTATTCTTGTCTGACATTGTTTAAATTTTGATTTGAAGGTTTTATATTGTATGGTTTCATATTTACTAGAAGCCTTCATCATCCTACCACCATCTCTACCAAATGAGATTCACAGATTATAAACCAATAGCAAGAAGAGTGCCTTTGCCTGTTCTACTTTGCCATAATCTCAGTGCCCACATTCATTTATTTTAGAAGTGAATATAGTATATGGCTCAAACTTTTAGTAATTGCAGTAGAATGGTTGGATTGATTTTCTGCCTCTAACATTTTCTCTTTCATATGTTGGTAAAAATATTTACGATTTCAACATTTCTTCTGAATTCAAGGGAAAAGAATGCAAATTTATTATTATATCAAACCAATTAATTAGTACTCTTTTGTCTAGGGAGAATGCTCTGATTCCTACAACTCACATTTTTAAAATTCTTTAAGTCTGAGAACAGTCTAATTTCAACCTGGCCTTATTTCCAAAAGAAAATGATTTAACAATCTTCTGTATTTCTCATTATAACTTTTATGCGACCCTGTGGTATAAGAACTATACTGTTTCATCTCTTAGTATTTCCACGAGACTAGTGATGGTTTCGCTAAGTGCCATATCACATACATATCAGAACAATGGATTAAAACTAGAAAGAAAAAATTGTGTGTTAGTCTCTGCAGCCCCACTCTGAATGTCGAAACAGACTGTCCTGCTTTGTCACACAGTTGATTAAACCCATGGTACAAGGAATTTAAACTTGTATGGAATCATCGAAATAGAAAATGTAAGATGTGGAAGAATAGCCTTCCTTCATTCCAATGACTGACATATTTGCTAACCCTTCTCCTTGTAGAATGCATAAATTAATAAGTGCAGAATCTCAAATTCAGTAGGATACATCCTACATTGGAAGCAAAAATTATGAGATCAAGAATAATTGATATTCCATGTGACCCATTAAAACAGGTCTCATTTAATGCAATACGGCTTAAAATTGTATCTCTTTCAAGTAGGCTAACCTGAATATAGGCACCCTTTTTTGCACTTTACAGCAAAACTGAGCAATTCCCTCAACCATCCCGATCAGAGGACCTTGAACTGAGAGCACATGTTTAATGATGCCTGGAATAGCTATTGATTAAACACTGACAATGTTCAGAGGAATTGAGAATCAAAAAGCCTCCCCATGGCCAGCTCTGCCAGGCTCACTTCTTAATAGATGGCAAAGGAGGATTCTAAATGAGATCCGCTGCCCTGCTCATCCTCAGAACTCCACAGGCAGTGGGATTAATTTCTGCTTCGCAGTCCTTTGGAACTACCATGTCTGAAATGTCCAAAATGAATACAGATGTCCCTCCTTTTTTTATTTCCTTGTTCCTCCTTTTCGAGGAAAAAAAAGTTCTCATATGAATTGAATGCATAGAATGATATTGCTTTAAATGTGGAATGAATGAAAATTCACCATTAATTAATACATAAAGAATAGGACAAATCCTGGGATGATAATTCAGGCCGAATAATTCCCCAAATCAAGCAAGCAAACAACAACAAAAAGGTTAAAAGAAAATAAAGAATAAGAGTAAATAAAAAGGAAAAAAAGGATTTGAAGCCAGAACTAATATTCACACTGCCATTGCTCTGTTGAGTTGGTTAGTATCCAGAGGCTTAGATATTTTTAGGATATTCTTTTGTCTGGGTGGGAGATTGTGACCCAGAACTGTGAAGTAAGGCTGTTTCTACACTTAAAAAAACATGATTTTCAATGGTGGAACCACCCAACTGTTTTACCTTCAACAAACATTGATGGAACACCTAGGGGGTGTCAGGCACATTGCTTGATGCTTTCCCTTTTAAAGTTATTTAATCCCCCCTACGATCCTGTGAAATACTCATTATAATCATTTTAAAGATGTGAAAACTGAAGCTTGGAGGAATTAAATAAATCTCCTATTATCAAACAATCAGTAAATAGGCACGACTAAAGTCACACTGCTAGAAATGGTCAGAGCAAGGATTAAAAACCGGATATTTTGAATAATATTCTATCGAGCTAAATACCATATAATACTATCCTTAGTTTAATAATGCACATTTAATGAAAGGTTCTGTGGGAAGCTCAGATTTTTTTTTTTTTTTTATTGTAGTTTGTTCTTTTGCTCCTTTTTTTTCTGATTTCCTAAGGATTACATCCTTAGGGTAAAACATTTTTGGAAGTACAAACAAGTATAAATAGGGAGAGAATAAAAGAATCACAACCCCACCACTCGAAAACAGCTGTTGTTATTTGGACTTTTTTCATTTCAGTTTTTTCTCTTCATAATTGAGACCATGTTACCTTTTGTTATCTATTCATATAACAGCATACATATTATACACACTCCCACACACACACATACACACCTTCAATAGACAGTAAGCTAAAACTATTTGTAAGGCTGACTTATTGTGGCAAATACTTCTTGATATTTATATAAACACACACATTATGAGATCTTTTTTCTCTTCTTAAGAATGCTGACATTAATATTTATTTGCATATACTGTCTAGATATTTTTATTGTTTTCTAGGCAATATTTCAAGCAGGAGGATTAAAGAAGTTAAAAGAAAGCATACTTAAAAATTTTTTTAAAACCTATTGTCAAAATGTTTTCAAATTTTTCATATGATTTATTGATCCATTACCATTATATGATAGTTCCTGTCTTATTTTTACTGGCATCAAATTTTATTCTCCCTTTCAGTGTTTACTAATTTGATAAGTAAAACCACTCACATCCTTTTACTTCTTTCTTTAAGTTCAGATTCTAAAAGTATATGTGTCATTTGTATTTCCTTTTATGAGTTTGCTGCTGAGGTACTTTTTCTAAATTTTAATTGTGAATTTTGTCCTTAAGAAATATAGATATAGATGTAGATATATATATAGATATATGTACACACACATATATATTGCTTTCTAAAGCGAGTATAATCATTGTCTGTCATACTTGTTACAAATATGTTATCATAATTTTTCTGAGCATAAAAGCAATATGTGTATATCACAATTTAGAACATATATATGAAAAAAATGGAAAAGAGTAAAAAATCAATACCATCACTCAGAATTAATCATTGTCAATATTTTTGTTAAACTGGTGGAAATTTGGGTACTGAGGCCTGGAAAGATAATTGGGGCAGAACTAGAGACAAATCTAAAAGAGGTTCCTTGTATTTCCAGCACTTTTGCTGTCTATCTATGTATCTATCTATCTATATATCTATCTATCTATCTATATATCTATCATCTATCTAGTTATCTATTATCAATCATCTAAGTGGTTTTAAGAGCTTTTGAACTAGGACTGTCTGTCCTCCTTTCTCAGAAGATGAGATTGTGTCTTAATTCTTTGAATTGTAACATAATGGAAAGTCAGGACTCCAAGGGAAAGACTCATCCAAGGGTTCCAGCTCTCTGTATTCCCTAATTCTAACAATACCACCCTTCATCGGCCCTAACATAGCTGCTACATGACAGTGGGATTCTTCTCAGGGCCCTGGAGCTAGTGCAGAAGAAATTCTTTGCAGAGGGGCTGCTAAACACTGAGGTTTTCTAGCAGGGACAACCAAGCAACTATTCAGAGAAAAACTTCTGACCTTTAACATGGTTTTATTCAAGACAACAAATTAAGGGCCTGTGGTCACATTAATTCAATATATATTTAAAGTTTGGGACATTAGTGGATATTCATTTCCATGATATTATGTAAAAATTCATAATTTTAACAACCTAAAAGCATTGATCTTAAAGAGGAAATTTTGAAGAGAACAATTAGACAAGCATGATTATCAGTCTTCAAAAGGGACCATTAAGATGATGCAGAATTCCCTATCTTTAACTATAGATTTGGAAAGCAGTTTCTTAAGAGAGGTATGTAAGCCTTGAGGAGACAGTGTCCTTAGTCTGCTAATTTCAGCTTTGCCCACAAGGCAGAAAAATGACAAAGTGGAAGAGTGTTGAATGGGAGTTAACATACACTTCTTTTTCTTTCCCAACAGAAATGAAATCATTCTTTATATAACTTTCAGCAACTCTTTTTGAAATGTAATATATACCCTCTTCCATGCTATTATATACTTGACAAAATCATTTAATGGCTGCTATTCCTTTTTTATGCTAAAGAATCTCTTTAATGATTTACCTGTTTGTGGACTTTTTTGTGTTCTCTCTCTCTGCTGCTGTAGTGAACAAAGTCACTGATGAGCACATTTATAGCCAAATCTTTGACTATCTCCAGAATTATTTCCTTAGGATGAATCAAGCTACATAGAATGACTGCCTCAGAAATGATGTTTATTGTCAACTCGTCCTCCAGAAAATAACAATTTAAATTTCTATCAGCAGTATTTTAGGAAAACCTGCCCTTTTTCATTATGCCCAAGTAAGACATATACAATATCTTTTATTTTATCACGTTTCCCAACAGGATAGGTGTTATTGATTGTGTTCCCTAAAAAGGAGACTTCAAGATTTTTGTGCAAAAGGTTTACTGGGAACAACACAAGTGAGGGGTTAGGGAAGCAGGATAAGGCAGAGAGAGAAATTGAAGTGCAATGCAATTTCAACAAGGGTTCTGCCGACCTTTACAGAGAATTTGAGAGCTGGGGTGTCCCTTCAAAATTGTGCAGGCTTGAGGCAAGGGGATTGGGACTTGATACCCTCGTAACAACCTGCAGGCTGCCCTGGGAGGAGCATGACCTTGAATGAGGAGTTTCTCTTCAGCTGAGGGCACCTCTTCTGGAGAAGGACTTGGCTGTGAGCTACGTGCTGCCAACATGTCCAGCAGTTGAGGAATGAGTATGGTTCAACTGGGTGGTGTTGCCAGAGCTGCTACTGCAGACCGTGCCTTGTGCCACTCAGATCTACTTGCTTTTGAAATTGCTTGCTTGCTAATTAGTGGGAACCGCTCCTCCAGTTTGCTTTCTTTTCCAGGAAAATTTGCAAGAGTAAGTTTAGTGAAATGAACTACAATCCCTGCCACTGCAGCTGGTCTTGAAGCTGAAACTGATGCTCAACATCCTTTTTCTCATTACAGTTCTAGATTTTTCTCACCCTCCTTCCATTGCCAAGTATCGTAGGTAGAGCTCTCTGGGAAACAGACTCTGAGATGTGCATACAGGACACTTATTGAAGAGAGCTCTTGGGCACAACACATGTGAGAGGTGAGGGACGCAGAACTGAGTTAGGTGGATGAATGAATTGAGATGCAGTGCAACCAGCCTCAGACAATTCTGTAGAAATGTCAGAGCTAGAATAGCTTTTCAGATTGGCCCCATCTTGGCACAAGGCGGCAGGACTTTGTACTCTAGAATTGGGCCAGTCATTAGATGAAGGCTGCTAGAGTACAGCATGTGACCTTGGGCAAGGTGTCTCTCTTCAGCTAATGACACTTCTGGAGAGGGACTCAGCCGAAATCTGTCAGTTGCCAACACCCCTAGCAGCTGAAGTAATGAGCATTTCAGTCCCAAAATGGAATCTGGGCAACACACTGTGGTATCCGTTATAGTACTTTAAAATGGCATCTCATTATTAATGTAATTTGTATTATTTGATATGTATTAACACATGCATTTTTTTTTTGAATTGCTTGCTTATTTCTTCCATTTTCCTATGTAGGTAATATATCATTGATTTGGGTGTTTTGGTCACATATGTTATAAATATTTTGTTTTTCAATTTTTCAATTATTGTTTTTCAGTATATTCATGTTTAAATTTTATTTAGCACAATATAGTTATATGTTTTCCTTTTGTGTTTCTTTCTTCCATTTGAGTTTTAAGAGCCTTTTATCCAGCTTATAAATAAATACAGATAATTTTATCTAGTAATTTCATAGTTTTATTTTGTTAAATGTTTAATCCATTTAGAATTTATTGTGGTATATGGTGTGAGGCAAGGACTTAAATTATGTGTGTTTTCCAGATAGTTCAACAATTATTCCAGTACCATTTATGAGTGATCCTTCTCATGTTCAATGATTTTTGGCTTTCTTGGTAATATATTAAGTATATTAAGTTCCTTTATAAACCAAGTTTTGTCTATCAGATATTATTTTGCATCATATCAATCAACCTGTTTATACTAATGTCAGAAACATATTGTCTAAATTATTACAGTTTTATACTATGGCTAATTACTCAGTTGAGCTAACCCACCAGAGGGAACAAGTTATTGACACAGAGTAGATGACTATGGTCATCTTAGATACTGAAATTTTTACATTTTTTCGCTTATATGGATACATCTATATTTCCTCACTTCTGACCATCGGTCTATGCATTTATCCATTTGACAAATATTTAAATGCATTTTGAAAATGTCACACTCTTGTCTTCTCCTCTTTTTTCCCCTCTTCTTTTCCCTTACAGTCTATTTTCGAAAACTATTAGTTAGTTGCATGTTTCTTTTTAAATTTCCTGCATTTTCTGTTTCAGGCCTGAGCATATGATACAAAATAAATATTTAACAAGTGTTAAATGAATAAGATCATCATTCACTTTCTGCGTCAGCTTGGCTCTTGATTTCTCTATACTACAAATCATGTGTAGAATACTTTAACAATGTGGGAGGAAAATATTTTAAAAAGTTACGTTGAAATACACTGAAATAACATATAGATATGTACTTTTCTGTCCTTTGTTTGTTTTGTTTTGTTTTTTTCTAAAAAGATGTCATTCATGAAACTTTGAATATTTAAGCTAGGTTTACTTTCAGGGAAGTTATAGAGACTAAATTTGAAGGCCTCCAAACATGATTGAAAATTTTGGAATTCATAGGATGGCAAAGCTAGATGGTAATTGCTTTTGTTCGTTTGTTTTTATTCATTCCACACATGTACTGAGTGAAGACTGGCTACGTAATATGCAGGGATGAGTACAAAACTAAAAAGGTGGGCTACCTTGTTCAAAAAGTATTAAGAATTTCAAGATGGTGATGGCAAAGCATTCAGGCAAGGGTGAAGTGTGGGGCCCTTTTGAAGCAACATAGGCTTAACACCCACAAAGATGGCCCATGACTGAATATAACCCACATATTGTTCTAAGCAGTGGGATTATAGTGGGGAGGAAACTGACACCGTTACTGCCTTTGTGGAACTCAGATTCAGTGTAGATGAAAGCAGAAGAGTGTTAATTTATTTCTTTGAGTAGTTCTCTAGTATCTTCTCTAATTCAGAATTGGTTTTAGAAAATTGACTACTTTACACTCATTCCCAATCCCCAACATAGTTTTTCAACTGCCAGGTCCTTGGATATAATTTTGCAGAATTTGTTAAATGACCACTGTGTGCAAGACACCCTACTATGAGCTAGGTGAAGATAAAATAAAATTAGAAACTTATTTTTATCATTAAAACTTTCACTCCCAATAAAGCAGTAAAATGGCCCTTTGTAGAGGGTTTTTTCATATCTACAGTGGGTATATATGTATTATGAATTGTAGCAGCAGCTGGAAATTTTCTTCTCATTACTCTGACTCCCTGAAAGGATATTGTCCTCCAAATGTGAGAAGTTCTGTCACTAAGGAAGAAATACATCTTATTAGAATGAGAATGTTGTAGATAATGATTGTGTGGTTTCTCTTGAGTTTGGGACTAATTTATATATGATGGTTTTCTTAGAGGAGGGGGGTCATATCAAAATATATTAGCCAAAGGACCTCAGGAGTAGGTAGGAAATAGACAGAAATAGATTTTCTTTAGCAATTGATTCCTCAGCATGCTATTTATGCCCAAACAAGCACAGGATTTTTTGACATCTGTTTTACTTTGTTTCTTGCCTCTTCCAGCATTCAAGCTGTCAGCTCTTGCTCTGTTAACAATGGGGGCTATGAGCCATAGTGTATTCAGATCACTGATGAACACTACCGGCCTTGGAGCCTTTCACACCACCAGCTAAAATGAGACGGCAGACACTGTGAGAGGAAGTCACAGTGAACACATATTACCTGCTGCAAAGAAACAACGTGTTGAGAGCAATATAACTTCTTCCAGCTTTATGTACCATTTTGCAAGGCTGTGTGTTTGAAACAATCATTTTTCCCCCTGCAATCTACTTCACACGTTGCTTTCCATAAACAGCTGTTGCCTTAATTCTTTCTGGAACCATTTGTGGCCTTAGGTTCACATTCACTGAGTTTTAAGGCAGGGCAGCCAGCTATAGCAATATGATTCACGGTGATGAAATGTGACGATTCAAGAATTTAAGGTGATATTAAGTATCCCATTGAGTTTATAAGAATCGCAAACAAAGATTTCTGGAAAATGTGGCAATGCACAGACTAAGCAGGATGGGTGAGGGTTTTTATTCTCCACTGTGTATTTTGTTACTTGTATATCAAGAAGAAATGGTCTGCAGACCCAAAAGAAAAAGCTATGTATATTCACAGTAATGTTTTTGATAAAAAGCAAGTCTTCTCTCTTTTATTTTTATTTAATTAATTAAAATTCTCTGAAAAGTCTCCACATGCTAACTTCAATTCATTCAGTAGCGGTGTTAAGGGGAGGCTTTAGCCTTCCTCCCATAATTTTTATCCATTTCCCAGTTGTACCCCAAAATGATAAGTAATTTTTAATATGGGCAATATATTTTTCTCAGTCCTACGTAAAATGTAAATAAACCATCCTTTAATTTTTTGATATTTTTATTAATCTCTAGCATAAAATCTAAATATAAACGATGTGCTTGCTTTTACGAAAATGCAGCTTCAAGACTGCATTCTCTTCCAAACAGGGCGTTTTTTCCCCAAGATCTTTCGGTATCGAAATTCTGGAATCATTGCTTTTTCCCTAGATGGTTCCAACTTTTTTTTTTTTCCAAATTAGATCTTTGGGGGTTTTTCTTTTCCTAACTATCCCAATGTTTTCTCCCCTTCTAGTCTCCTACTCAACACTTATCTCCAACCTGGCAACCAAGCTCTCCTTACTAACCTCCCTTGGGATTTAGTGCTGTATCACTGCTCCTCTGTCCCCAAGCCTTCTCACTGTCAGAGATATGAGCTCCCTTCGGTCTACACTTCCTAGGGGTTCCTTAATTAGAGATCTTTCTCAGACCACTTGAAGTTATGCAAAAGAATGACAGCTTTTCATGAACCCTAGAATTACTCTCCTAAACAAAAGACTAGAGGGCAATTGGGATCAAGTTTACAGCACTGCACAGCGGGTAGGGTAAGGCAGAGACCCCCTTTATACACTGAAAGAAAAAATACCCTACCTATTTTAACACCACTGACAAAAAGTGATCTTTGTAATTGAAATTATGCATATTTTATCTGAGCAACTATATACATTTTGAGTTGTGAGTTATTCTGCTACAGTCATTCTGGGTAACCAAAGGAAAGCAACAGAGGCCATTTTGCGGGGTATCAACAGAGGTGGGTGTGAATTTACAAGTGCAAGTTCATAGTCTTATGGTGGCTAATGTTCCAACACCTATAAAATCAACAGTTTGCCTGCCATAAATAAGTAACAACTGGCAATTTTGGATAGAAGTGGGAATAAGAAAATGAACATATTAAGGTTTCTTACTTTTAGAAATATGTGGGTGAACTAAAACTTGATATATTATATAGTGGAGACAAACTTCCCAAGACCGTGGTTTAGTTATACTTGGGATAAAATCAGGAAACAGAGGCATTTTCTTCTAGTATCCTGGTACACTTAGTAGGAAATTCCAGTAGTCCCCCAAAAATCTGCCTTCCAGCAACTACTGACATTAGCAAATACTCTGCATAATTAAGTTCTTTGTTGACATAAGCAGATTCTCTGCCTACAGTCATCTAATCCTAATCCAACAAAAATGGGAAGACTTTATTTGTTCAACAAACATTGATGGATCACTTCCTTTCTGTTTGGCAGTTTGCATGAGAGTGATTTTTCTGCCCCTAGGAAGGTGATTATAAATTTGATTGAAAGGCTAGTTCAGCTGTAAACTGAAGTTTGGTAGTAGCACCTCTTTTCCTCGAGGTAGCTCGTGGAATACTGAATAACACAGGACAGGGAAGTGGGGCCCTTTTCCAACCACTGACTTAGACTGTCTCAGTATAGTTTAATTACTTTATTTCAAGTTAATGTTTGGGACTTTGCTGTCACACATATTTTTTCTATGAAAAGCTATTGGAATTACTTAAATCATATTCACTTATGTTTCCAGTTATGAAGTCACGTGGTTGGAATTTCATTGATTTAATCACATTGATTTGCACCACTTTTAACAAAAGCTCAAAATCATGCAACTGTGCCAAAGGAGTTGACTTTAAAAAATGTAAAGACCTATGGGGTGATTCATGGTTCACCTATATTTTTATCCAGAACCCACAAATAATCATGTGGCAGTCGGAAGGACATTTGCAGTGCTCACAGACACAGGGCTGTGATTTTGCTGACAACGTGTCACTGTCCAAGGCAGTAAAGAGAAAGCAACAGGAATGTGACATGTATATACGTATATATATGTATATATATATATGTGTGTGTGTATATATATGTGTGTGCATATATATATATATATATATATATATACACATACATATACATATATATGTTATGACATCTTAGATACCAGCAGTGATTTTTACCAAATAATTTGGCATCACAAAAGGAGTACCGAAAAAAATCAAGGTTAAAAGTGCATAAGGGAAACCAACACTAAAGGTGTAGAGCCACCATTTGGAATGATTGAAGATCCTTCCACTCTTGTATCCCACTGCCGTTTACCATGGGGGTGGATTTGCTCAGACCTTGAAATGTCACCTAAAACTGAACTGAAAATAAAAATAATCCCAAAGAAAGCATAAAGAGGGCCTGAATTTAATCAGGGCCTTACATATTTAACTCAAGGTAAAATCACTCTATTTCCAGATCATTAGAAACAATTATTTTCTACTTCAGTGGTAGTGATCTTGATGTTGAAATTGCACCTTTTGTGTTTTCAGCAGACATTGACTTTTTGGTCCTACTGTCATCAACCTCAAATTCTATTAATTTATATTGAAAACACTGAGTCCTCCTCCACACCTCTCCTCTCCCTGTGGTCTTTTTGGTGTCATTAGCATCTCTTGCCTCAAGAACTACTGACATACTAAAACCAGCAACTTCTACTGAGGTCCTCTTAACTTTGTCATGGATCAGTATATGTCATGCAATTTATTTTATTTTTATTGCTTTACACTTTCTATTATAAAAGCAATACAAATTAGTTAAAGGAAATCTAAAAAAAATGGATAATAAAATAACACAAAAGAAAAATAGTAGAAACTGCCCATTCCATGATAGAGAAGTAACAATTTTTATGTATTGGTGTATATATTCTCAAGTATTTTATTTGTATAAGTAAATGACATAACATTATACTGTACCTTCCATTATACAATTTGCCTTATTAAAATATTTTAAAACATTATTTAGTGTAATAAATTTAATTACAAAAATTTAACTAAAATTTAATTTTTCCATATGATGTTTGATGACTGTACTATAATAATAGCTTATATTTACTTAGAATTACCTTTGGGTGAGACACCACTGAAAAGTTCATTTATATGCATTGTCTCATTTAAATTCACAGCAACTGTATGAAGTAGGCACTGTTACCATCCCCACTGTACAAAAGAGGAAATAAAGCACAGTAGAAGTTGGGTAATTGGCCCAAGATTTCGTAGCGTGAAAGTGACAGAAACAGGATTTGAACCCAGGAACTGGAACTCTGGAACCCAAAATTTTTCCAGCTGACTGTACTATGCATAACATACCATTGTTTTTTATAACTGCAGTCCAATATCCTGATGTAGGATAATTAGATTTGCACATTTTAATTATTTTAAAGAAAATTGCAGTAAATATTCTTATAGATAAATCTTTGCTCCCAATATGATAATTTCCTTAAGATAAATTCCAGTGGTTAAAATTGTTAGGGTTCAGAGGTTATTTGCACAATTCATGACATCAAATTTTTATGCAAACTTAAATCTTAGGGCACCTCAGCCTTACACACATAGACTGAAAACTGGAAGCAACAGAACACTAAATTCAAATCCTGTTTTGATTTCTAGAAAATCACATCACCACTGTGTATCTTGTGGGAAACAAGCCTAATAATTCTGTTCTGACCTTACGAAATATTTTGGAAGTCTAAAAGATGATTTGTATAAATTCACATTTGACAGAATCTTTAAGACTCAGGTGCCTTGCATATATAATAGGCTTTCAGTAAGGGTTGATGACTGATTAGTCCAGATCTGCAAAGTGTCCTGTGTTTCCTATTTTAGTGATATTTGACCTAAGGGAATGTTTGCCTGAATCCTTTGAATTACAGAGATCATCTAGAAGCTGAATAAATGATTATTGGAGCATTGAGGTTAAACGGTTTTCGTTGACCTATTGTACCTTTTGCAAATACATCAAGGAATTATATCTACCATTGCTTTCATAGAAGTTTCAAGTGTGTCTGTTTTCAATATTGGTATGTCTAGAAATGCCTTTATACATGGAAATTATTGATGACAGTTATTAAGCTATAGTAACACTTTGGAAATGATTTGAAATTTTTGTATTTTAACATTTTCCGAACCAAAAATTAAAATGAAAGGTCTGGTATCTGTAAATATACTTGAACATTTGACTTTCCTTGAAAAATGTAGTATCCCAATTTGTAAATCAGTATTCCAACATTCCTCCTGCATCATTAAGAGGAAAACTCTTGTGAAATAATTTCCAGCTTTAGGAAAAGCTAAGCAATGAAGATCCATTTTCATTGTTCTTCTCACTTTTGAAATGATCCTTTATTATTGAATTCTCTTCAATCACTCCTGCACATGTCTTACCTCAATCACCCACCCAACAAGTGCCCCCATTAAAAAAATTGCTCACAACTCTGGGGATGTTTTCCCTAGCCAGCACTCCAGCTCGGTCTTTGGGGTTGGTGCTACACACATACTCAGTTTCAAATAACTGATCCCCAATTGCCACTGCTGCCATAGCTCTCAACTTCCTGCATTCCTATACTTACGCATTGTGGATTAGATTCAAATTTCTCAAACCTATTTTTTTCTCACTGGTAACATCTTGTTATTAAAGAAGCAGTATGACCTAGTGGTATAAACGACTATGGGATCAGATAGATCTGGGTTGGAATCCCAGCTCCCTCATTCACTGTGAAGATGCACTGTTAATTTAAACTCATTAGTATTTCCTCATCTGTGATTTGGGCATAATAATCATACATATGCCATAAAATTGTGAATGAAGGTTAAATAAGTAATGCATGTTAAGAGCTTAGTAAGTTGCCTTACAAAAATTATTGTTAGAACCCTAAAGCAGAGAGGAGTACATTTTTTTTTTTTTTTTAAGGAGTACATTTTCAGCTACAGGGTTACATAGCTGTTTCTTGATAGAGTCAGGACTGGTATTCAGTTATCGATGACACCAAATCTTGTTCTCATACCACATATACTTTATCCAGTGCAACCTTCCAGGAGCCTCACTTTGCTGGTTGCCAATCCTTGATTACTGTGTTTTAGGAATCAATTTCTGTACACTCTCAAATTTTTCTTTGACGCCATTTCTCCCATCTCCCAGGATCAAAAGCCCCATTCCCCCACTGGCTGTTCTGTCTTCTGTATTTATCATTGTTGTCCAACTTTAATTCTGTCTTCTCATCACTTATCTTCTGGGTGCACCACCCTTTATAACCTATCTTTGTAAGTATCCCATCTCTATAGCTATCACGAGAGAGCCCAGACCTCTTCTCCTCTAGTATAGTGTAGGAGTTAAACAAGTTTCTGAATCCAGCCTCCTGAGTTTGAAGCCCTCTCTTTTCCACAAATCCCAGTTCTGTCACTTTTTAGCTTTGGAATCTTGAATACAGTTTCTGCCTCAGTTTCTTTATCTATAAAATGGATATTTAAATTGTACCTACTTCATTGAGTTCTTATGAAGATTAAATGAATGAATGCACATAAAGCACTTATAAGAGTTACTGGAACATATTAAGCACATATTATCCATAATTTTAATAATTATTAGTCTGAATTATAAAAAGTATTATTATTTGTTAAAGATTTCCAAATGTAGCTCAGAGCTATTATCTCTTCAGTTCATCTCCTTGTTCCCTACTACCATTCAATAAATACTTTTCCTTATCTTACTTGAATGATGTATTGAACAAATATGTGAGAAGTGCCTGAAACTGTACTTAGCACCAGGAAAGCACTCATAACATGCTAGCCCTTTCTTTTGACTCTCAGCCCTCAGCAGTTTTGACCCAGCTTGCACTTGACTTCCTTCTTGAAAGTCTCTTCCCTTAGATTTTGAGACCGTATTCTTACCTGGTCTGGTTCTTTTTCTAATACTTGATCTTCTCTTTCTACATCTTTTCCCATTTGTACATACTTGTTCATCTCCCCGCATAGTGTCACTTCTTATTTATCTTTCTCTCCTAGGATCTTACACTTAGTAAGAATTCAGTACATCTTTGCTGATTTTAGTATTTGCCTTGATTCTTTTAACTCCCTACATAAGGATTTTTTATTTCCTCAACTCCAGTCAGGTTTAGCTATTCACAAACCTGAGTACACTCTGGATTTCATATCACTCACAGTTGTTTTACTTTAAATGTATTAAATTCCAAAACTCTCTTTCTGATGTTAGCTTATTAGTCTTTTGTCCATTTCAATTCCTCTCTTTTATATTTACACTTATAATGCCTAACATTTGAACAATATTCCAGATACTGTATTAGTTGATTTACATACATTATTTCACTTAATATTTGCAACAATACCATGAAGTAGTTGTTATTATGCTTGTTTAACAGTTAAGGGGCTAAAAGCTCCTAGAAGTCAAAAGACTGTCCCAAGGTCACAGAGCTAGTGACCTTGGCAGTCAGGTTACAAATTCATGTCTTTTTTATCTTTTCTCTATGCCATTTTGAAAGTTTAACCTGTTAAATATCAATGTGAATATTCTAGACAGTAATTATTATAGCAATTCTGAGGAAGAATAGAATTTTTAATAATATAAAATACGTAACTTTAAAAAGTGTTTGTTTTCTGTCCATTGGTTTTCTCGTTGCATCTATCAATGGTGCATAAAGCAGATAGTCTCCAAAGTGCCTCAGAGAAGGTGGCATTTGACTACCAGACCTCTTGTTGGAGCTGTTGTGTTAGAAATTGGCTCTTCAGCTGGGCTGGACTGCAGTTAGGAAACATGATCATCGATGGTGAACTGCCACTGCTGCGATGTGAAGCAGACACGCATGTTAAGCAATAGTGTCCACAATTTGCAACCCAGGAACTGCCAAGCTGACAGCTAGACTAAACTATAGCAGCATAGGAAGATGTGGCTAGTTTCTCCATTCAGTCAATACAAAGTCTTATACTGTACTTTGATGAATACACTCTCCCTGTCCTATACACCAGGATGCTGTCTATTATGAAGCTCAGTTAGATTCTTAGCCAGCATTTCATGTCTGAGCACCCTTGTAAGCCTCATAATGGCCCTGACTCTAGTTGGATGGGATTAGCCTTTCAAGTGACCAGGCAGTTCATTAAGCATGTAGAAGCTCCGACGGCAGCCGTACTTCTCTCCATGAACTAAATAGGTTTCTTGCATTTTATCTAGGACTAGATGAAAGGGATCCATAATGCTGTGCTAGAAATAAATCTTGACTCTCTGAGGGACTTTAACAGATCTAGTGAGGGTAGGAAATGAATAATATTAGTAATGAGCAAAACTTAAAAAGAAAATCTAAAGGTTTGGGGGGTTTTCTGCCTCTTTTTCAAGAGCATGGAATGAATGATTGTTTTATCTCATTTTTGCTTTGAGGATTTCTTTCTTTCAGGCTTGGGATAGTCATTTGGTATTTCACCCGATAGAAAATCTGCTTATCTTCTTCACCATTCTCTCACATGTTGCTTTGTCATTCATTTCCTTCCTGCAAGGGACATTTCCAACTTCCTGTTATATACCAGGCGCTGGAGTTGGAAGTGAAGAGTTCTGTGATACAAAAATCAAAGGTCCCTGCCCTCAAGAAGCTCATGGTCTGGTGGGGGAGACAAATGCATGAAGAGTACACAGTAGTAAAGTTGTACATAATATATTACAGGAACCCCAGTACATAGCATGTAAACCAGCCTAAAGGGCTTCAGAAAAAGCTTTTAAGAGATGATATCTAAGTTAAACTTTGAAAGAAGAGTAAGAATTGGTCCAGAGAACAATGCCAAGGTCACAGAAGTCCTCTACCTAGAATTGCTGCACATATAGAGACCCATATATTTAAAATATCAACAATTAAGGAAGCTGTTGGGATTTTATTGCCATATTTCCAAGTAATTTTCATTAGGAATGTATTTCGTGGACCAGAACATATTCCCTGGTAAAATGCAGATAAACCCTCATGTATGAAGAGGTGCATTGTTTAGCCACATGGGTATTTTGTTAAACATGGATATCTTAACCTTATGAATAGAATCACTGGCTTTCAGGCATCTTTGAAACTCAAAAAGTGAGACTCTATAGAGAGAGGAAATCAAGGGGCTCTGACTAGTGAATACTTTTAGCAAATGCTCTGGGGCCTATGGGGATATACATGGAGGTTACCAACATGTGCTCTTGAGAAAGTGTTACCTGAGAGTCTTGGGAGGTCTTAATACTAAGAGCAGAAGTAGCCAGATCTTTTCCATGGCATCTTTAATTCTTCCGTCTTTAACTGTCAGAAGACTGGTGACTGGAAAACTTGAGGAAGTGTAATAGAGCATCTTTAAGAGAGGAAAAATTCTGGTGTTGAGCTTGAAATTTGTGTCACTGATTATAATTAAATAACATTTAGCTGCCTCAGTGTACATGTGTACAGATTCTATAAGAAGTTTTTCCTTAAAATTCAGAGGTGTAAATTGGCTCAGTTTGCAAGATAGCTGTATGTGTTTAATTTTACAAATAAGTCAAGAATATCTCTCTGGCTGTTTATCCAATACATTCTTTGGAAAGTAGAAGTATATGACAAATACTCATTTGAAATAAATATTATAATCATAACCAATTTTTAAATCATATTTTAATCTCATATTTGTTAAAAACCTAAATGAGGTTTTAAGTTGTACTGGGAATATATACAATAAAATAATAATTCTTTTTACTTAAACATTTTCCATAATTGTGACTAATAATCAAGCCGTTAAAATGATTTTCAGCCAGAGTTTGAGCTGTTCAAGATAAATTGCAATGTATTATTTTAAACTGCTCTTAAGCTAACATATTTAGTGAAATCCATGCAAACTCATACATCCAAATTACCTTTTTATTTGTCTTCTTCAAGTTACACAGAAGTAAAAAAGAAACAGCAATTTCTTTTGAATTTGAAATGCCTTAACTGTGCATAAGAATGCAAGATACAGAGAGATTTTTAAGATTGCAAAGTCATAACATGCACATAACATAGGATAAAGATTTTATCCTATGTGGCTTCAGGGCTACCATTTTGTAATAAAGCATTTTCTTAAAAAATACACATATTTTAACCATCTTTAATAAAGATAAAGGATTATTGAACCAAGATTTGGGAGACATGGGAATTTTACTTTTGACCCTACCACTTCTCCATTTAAAATCTTCAATGGCTTACTACTGAACTTAAATTAATTCCAAAATCTTTACTATGGACCACAGTGTCTTACATGTGCATCCAGAGGTTTCCTTTTGTTCTTGAGTATGCTATGCCTTTTCTACCTCAATGTCTTAAGACCTCTACCCCAAATTCTCTTTTCCCGTCAGGCTCTCCTCTTCAGCTACTGTCTCTCACATCATCCTGTTTATTTCCTTCACAGCACTCAGAATAATCTGTGATGATTTTTCTTATTGATTTACTTATATACTGTCTACCTCACTCAGCAGAATGAATGGTTCAGGAGGGCAAGGACATGGTCCTATTCCCTCGTATGCATCTAGAGTCTACCACTGTGTATCTATTGTGTCATTCAATTTCCCAGCTTCTAACAGACCAATACCTGAAACAAGATTTCTGATAGCTGCATCCTCTTTCCAACAAACCACAGTTTATAAAACACCTTCTATGTAGATTCTAGACATATGGGGATATCAAGTTATATGAGTCAGGTCCCTGCCTTCAAAGAATTGTATGTAATCTTTTCAAATATATAAAATGTGTCCTGTAAATGAGTAATTGCAGATGTTTTGTCTTTTTAATTTCACTGTCCATGTGTTCATTAATAGTTTATATAAATGCAATTTCTTTTTATATGTTTATCTTGTATCCTGCTGACTTGCTGAACTCACATTTTAGTTCTAGGAGTTTGTAGATTCCTTAGGATTTTCAGACAATCATGTCATATGCAAATA
The DNA here is from genome assembly GCF_965194805.1 of Balaenoptera borealis. NCBI lineage: Eukaryota > Metazoa > Chordata > Mammalia > Artiodactyla > Balaenopteridae > Balaenoptera > Balaenoptera borealis. The sequence goes on along the minus strand of NC_138862.1, from coordinate 97,602,133 downwards.
GGAATAGTTTTATTTCTTCCTATCTGATCAATGATCCTTTTATTTCCTCTTCTTGCCTGATTGTACCAGCTAGAATTTTTAGCACTATGTTGCATAGAGCAATGAGAATGAACATTCTTGTGCTGTTCCTAATCCTAGGGGGAAATAATTTGGTTTTTTATTATTAAGTATAATGTTAGTTGTAGGTTTCTTGTATACGCTCTTTATCAAGTTGAGGAAGTTCTCAGTGCTCCCATTTTCTTTTACGTTGAATACGTTGAATTATGTCAAATGTTTTTTGACATTGATTGATAGTATCATGTGAATTTTCTTCTTTGTTCTGTAAATATGAAGAGTACATTGATTGATTTTGAATATTGAACCAGCCTTGCATGCTGCAATAAACCTACTTGGTCATGTTGCATAATTTGTGTATATATTGCTGGATTCTATTTGCTAAAATTTTGTGAAGGATTTTTGCATTTTTATTGATGAGTGATACTGGTCTATAGTATTCTCTTTCTTCTCTTTTTTTCTTTTTTAGGTACTGTCTTTGCTGGGATTTGGTGTTAGAATAATACAAGCTTCATAAAATAAATAAATTGTAAAGTATTTCCTTTTCTATTTTCTGGAAGAAATTGTAGAATTGATGTTAATTCTTCTTTAAACATTTGGTATAATTATTCAGTGAAACTATCTGGGCCTGGAGATTTCTCTTTGGGGAGTGTTTAAATGATGAATTAATTTTTTCAGAGTTATAGGTCTATACACATTCTCTATTTCATATGAATGAGTTGTGGCTGTTTGTATTTCTTTTAAGGAATTAGCCCATTTCATCCAAGTTGCCAAATTTGGCAGAGTTGTTTGCAGTAGTGCCTTATTATACTTTTGATGTCATCAGGGTCTATAGTGATGTCCTGTTTCATGCCTGATATTGGTAATTTGTATCTTTTCTTTTATTTTCTTTGTCAGTCGCTATTGCCAATTTTATTGATCTAAGAACCAGCTCTTAGACATAGAGAATGGACTTGAGAACACAGGGAGTTGGAAGGGTAAACTGGGACGAAGTGAGAGAGTGGCATGGACATATATACACTACCAATGTAAAATAGCTAGCTAGTGGGAAGCAGCCGCATAGCACAGGGAGATCAGCTCAGTGCTTTGTGACCACCTAGAGGCGTGGGATAGGGAGGGTGGGAGGGAGGGAGATGCAAGAGGGAAGAGATATGGGAACATATGTATATGTATAGCTGATTCACTTTGTTATAAAGCAGAAACTGACACACCATTGTAAAGCAATTATACTCCAATAAAGATGTTAAAAAAAAAAAAAGAACCAGCTCTTTGCTTCAATAATATTATCTATTTTTTCTGTTTTTAATTTTATTGCTTTCTGCTTTCATTTTTACTATTTCTTCACTCTACTTGATTTGGGTTTCTTTTGCTCTTCTTATTTTAAGTTCTTAAGGTGGGAGGTTAGATTATTGATTTGAGACCTTTTCCAATATATTTAGTACTGCAAATCTCTCTCCCTCTCCCTCTCACTCTCACTCTTAGCACTGCATTAACTGTGTCCTCAAATTTTTGATGTTGAATTTTTATTTTTATTCAGCTTGATGATTTTTATTTTCTCTAGAGATTTTCTCTTTGGCTTAGGGATTACATAGAAGATGTGTTCTGTTTAGTGTTCTGTGGGCACTTGACAAGAATGTATGTTCTGCTGTTGTTGAGTAGAGTATTTTATAAGTATCAACTGGATCTTATGGATTGATGGTGGTTTTGAGTTCTATGTTCTGGATGGTTTTCTGTCTAGTTGTTCTATTATTAATGGGTGAAAGAGTGGTGTTGATGTCTACAACCAAAATTGTGAATTTGTCTATTTCTCCTTCATTTCTATCAGCTTTTGCTTTGCATATTTTGCAGTTCTTTTGTTTTGGTGCATATACATTTCGGATTGTTATATATTCTTGGTGCCTTGACCCTTTTATTATTATATAATGTCTCTTTCTGTCTCTGGTAATTTTCTTTGCACTGAGATCTACTTTACCTGATATTAATATAACCATTCCTGCTTTCTTTTGATTAATGTTTGCACGATATGTATTTTTTCCATCCTTTTACTTTTGACCTGCCTATATCATTATATTAGGAGTGAGTTTCATGTAGACAGTATATAGTTGAGTCATGTTTTCTAAGTCACTCTTCAAATATGGGCCTTTTAATTGGCATAGTAAGCCATTTACATGGATGTTATTATTGATATGTCACAGCTTGTCTGCCATTTCTTTTTTCTGCTTATTGTTTCTGTTTTTTTAATTTTTGTGTATCTTTTTCTTATCTTCCTATGCATTACTATAACATTTTTTAGAATTCCATTTCATTTTATTCATAACAGTTTTGAGTGTATCTCTGTACCTAGCTTTTTAATGGTTGTTTCAGGTATTATATTGTGTATAACTGACTTATCTACTGGTAGAATCATTTTACCAATTCAAGTGAAGTGTAGAAGCCTTAACTACTTTCTCTTTACTCTTCTCCATTCATATATAATTATTTAACTATTTCCTCTATGTACATTTATAACCACATCAGACAATGTTATAGGTTTTGCTCAGTTATTGAGTATAATTTAGAAGATTCAAGAGGGGAAGAAAAGTTTTTTGTATTTATATATAAATAATATATATATAAATATTAATAAGAATAATAAAATTAAGAAAAGGAATTATAAATGAGAATATTTCTTATTCTTGCCCTTTCTTTCTTTCTGATGCTCTTGTTCTTTCTTTCTTCCTGATGTTCCACTATTCCTTTTTTTTTAAATAATTTCCCTTTTATTTAGAAAAATGACATTATTTCAGAGTAGTCTGCTGGAGATAAATTCTCTTAGCTTTCCATCATGTGGGAAGGTCTTGGTTTCTCCTTCATTCCTGCAGGGTAATTTTGCTGGATATAGGATCCTGGGTTGTGTTTTCTTTCATCAGTTAAAAAATGTTGTCACTTCCTTCTGGTTTCCATGATTCCTGATGAGAAATCTTTTGTTATTTCACATTTTTCTCTGATAGATAAGGTATCTTTTCTTTCTTGTTGCTTTAAGGATTTTTCCTTTGACTTTAATTGTCAGAAGTTTGACTATGGTGTACCTTAGGGTCGGTTTTGGGAGGGTTAATTTGCTTGGGCTTCACTCAACTTTTTGGATCTGTAGATTTATGTCCTTTGTCAAATTTGATACATTTTTTGCCTCATTTCTTTGAACATATTTTCAGCCCCACTTTCTCTCTTCTGTCCCCTACGACTTAATTGACACAATGCTATAGCTTTGTCATAGTTCCATAGGTCTCTGAGGCTCCATTTTTTTTCTTTTCTTTTTCAGTCTGTTTTCTCTCTGTTGTTCAGTTGGGTAATTTCTATCATTCTATCTTCCATCTGCTGATTCTTCCCTCTGTCCCCTCCATTCTGCTATTTAGCACATCCATTGATATTTTATTTCAGTTATTGTGTTCTTCAGTTCTGAAATTTCCATTTGGTCCTTCATATCTTCTATTTCTTTGCTGAGACTCTATTTCATTTGTTTTAAGCATGTTTGTCATTGCTCATTGAAGCATTTTTATAATAGTGGCTTTAAAATCTTTGTCAGGTAATTCTAACATTTCTAACATTTTGATATTGGCATTTATTGGTTGACTTTTAAAATCATTTTGAGATTTTCCTGATTCTTGATGTTATTAGTGATTTTCTATTGAAACCTGGACATTTTGTGTATTATGTTATGAGACTTTATATCTCATTTAAATCTTCTATCTTAGTTGGTTTTCTTTGACACAACTCTAGGAAAGATAAGGGGAGAATGCCACCTGTTATTGCCTGATCGAGGTAGAAGTCCAAGTTTCCTATCTGGCTTCTGTGAACTCCTGAGGAGAGTATGACTCATTACTTCTGTGCAGAGATTGGAATTCTAGCTCTGCCCTGGGCCGCCACTGATGCCACTTGGCTAGGAAGTGTAGATGTGCCTATTTACTGTTCCCATATGGCTTTCATGGATACCACGGTGGAGTGGGCTCATTATCAGAGTGGTGGTGAAAGTTTTGACTCTCCAAAAGCTTCCTCTGATACCACCCCAAGGGAGGGGGAGAAACACCTCATTACAGCCTGCTGAAGGGGATAGTATAGTCTTGCCACTCAACCTCTGGTGTCATGGTTGGGGCCACATTATTTTTATGGTGTTTGGCTACAGCAGGGTGGTTATTTTGTAGAAGTTTGCTGTCTTGCTAGGTTGCCTCTTTCCTGGTACTTTGACTAGAGAATCTCCTTCTAAAATTCAAATTACTTGATATTGTCTGCTTAATATTGCCCTACTGGTCACCCATACTTTCTTATTTAAATTGTGTAGGCCTTTTTTATTTTTCCTTTCCTTGCTTCATTTTGGATAATTTATATTTCTAAGTTTTTTCAAGTTCCATAATTTTCTAATTATCTAATCTGCTGTTAGTCCCATTTAGTGAAATTTTTATTTCAGTTCTGATATTCTTCTTCTCCAAAAGTTCCCTTTTGTAGTTTTTTAATATCTTCTATTTTCCTCCTTATTAAATGCATTTTTTTCTTTCGGCATATTTGATTTTTTTATAGCGCTACTTTAATATCCTTATCTGCTGATTTAATCATCGCTAATATTTCTAAGTCTGTTTTTACTGAATGAGTATTTTCTGGATTATGGGTCACATTTTCTTACTCTTTACAGATGTTTATTAATTTTTCATGTGGTATGGGACATTATGAATTTTACATGGTTGAGTGCTAGCTTTTGTTGTACTCCTTTAAAAAGTATCATACATTTTTTTCTGGATGCCAAGTTAACTCATGTGCAGATTAGTTTAATCCTGTCAAGCACTGTTTTTAAGAGTTGTTAGGGCGAATCCTGAGTAAACTTTACTCTGGGGTTCAATTAGCCATACTACTTAGCCATGGCCCTTCTGGAATCTCTACTGAATGCCCTGTGTAGTCAACAACATTTCTCCACTTTGGCTGCTGTAAACTGATTCCTGGCTCTGTGTGTGCTCTGGGAATTGTTTGGCTAACAGTTACCCTCATTCTTCTTTCCAGTGTGTTGTTCTTTGTCTGATTCATGGAGATTTACCCTATGTATATATTGAATTATATTTAGTCAAAGGTTCAAGAGGATCATTATATAGATTTTGGAGGGTTTTTTTTTCTCCACATAACACTCTCCCGCCCCCTTTCCAGCACTCCACAAATTCTACTTGCCTTAACAATCATGATGTGGAATCTGTCTCTCCAGTTTAGGAAGATCATTGAGCTCTCCTTTGGTTTCTCTTTCATGTGCTGTAATCCAGAAGTTGCCTCCAGCAGAACTCAGCAATAATTGAGCTTTTTGTTTCTCTTCGCTCAGTGTTCTACCTCCTGTGCTGTCTGTTGACCAATATCCGTTGTTTATTGTAGAAGGTAAACCCAGTTACGGTTACTCTTGGAGGATCACAAGCCCCATTTAAGTGCTACTATGTAAAGGGCACTGTCCTTTATCTCTAAACACAAGATAAACATTCTAATGTCTTTTCAGCCTTTCTTGACTGAAAATAATACTTGTGGCCCACATTCTACTTTCAAATGCCCTCCTATGTTCTGCAGCTGAGAATAAAAGCTGCAAATTTACAATCAAATGCTTCATTGTAGGAGATTTATTTTATGGTTTTTCTAGAGTCCAATCCATATGTTTTATTCTAGAGCCCAATCCTAAGGTTCACAGTTAAACTCAGTCTCAAAAACAGAAGGGAGTTTTGACAGTACAATGGCTTGCTGTAGGGAGGTTATATGCAGCCATTTTCTGGACCGGTAACCCTCATAGCTGGAGACCTTGGGCATCAAGAAGGCATTAAGGGCAATAAGAGATTTAAGTAAATTTAGAGAAGTTCCCAGAGGTAGTCGTCAATGAGAAGACTATATCAAAGATAATTGCAATCTGCTTATAATCTTGCATCTGGTGGAATTGACTTTCACTTTTCAGAGTTAAGAAAAGTTACCTCTCCCATTGTCTTAAGCAGGGGTCCCCAACCCCCAGGCTGCAGATCGGTACTGGTCCGCAGCCCATTAGGAACCGGGCTGCACAGCAGGAGGTGAGTGGCAGGCGAGCGAGTGAAGCTTCATCTGCTGCCCCCCATCGCTCCCCATCGCTCGCCTTACCGCCTGAACCATCTCCCCCCAACTTCCGTGGAAAAATTGTCTTCCACGGTACCAGTCCCTGGTGCCAAAAAGGTTGGGGACCACTGGTCTTAAGAGCTGGTGGTAGAGGTTATGGAGTAAAGAAAGTAAGTTTCTGGTATAAACATGGCTGTGTAGGTCAACATCTTTTTCCTAACCTGTGACAAGGCATACAGAAAAAAATGAAGAAAACAAGCAAAACCAAAAAGGTCCAGCAAATTTTACTTTTGTGAAATTGTAGGGCAGATTGAATCTGCAGACTCGAATGTAAGAGTTTCTTAGAGAGTTGATACTGGGCAGAAGCAACACAAGGAGAAAAAGGATGAGAAAAGGTAAGAAAAGAAGGAAAGCAATAATAAAGATTTGTATAGAAATTGATGAAATAGAGAATAGAAAAAGAGGAGAGAAAATTAATTAAAACCAAAAGTTGGTTCTTTGAAAATGTCAATAAAATCGACAAACATTTAGCTAGACTGACAAAGGAAAAAAGAAAGATGACTCAAATAACTAAAATTATTAATGAAAGAGGGGCATCACTACTGACCGTAAGGAAATTTAAAAAGAAAATAGGATATACTATGAACAACTGTGTCACAACAGATCAGATAACTTAGATGAAATGAACACATTCCTAGAATGACAACAACTACTGAAACTGACTTCTAAAGAAATAGAAAATCTGGTTAGACATTTAATAAGTAAAGCTAGACTTATCATGGTGATCATTTCATAATGTATTTAAATGTCGAATCACTATGGTATACACCTGAAACTGACATAATACTGTTCCTTAACTATATTTAAATTGTAAAAAAAGGTAAAAAAAAAAAAGTAAATAAAATAGTGTAGTATTTGTGTGTGACCTACACACATCCTCCTGGAGGGGAAAAAAAAAAAAGAGAGACAGAGAGGGATAGAATTAGTAATTTTAAAACTTCCCAAAAGAAAAGTTTAAACTGAGATGGTTTCAGTGGTAAATCATACCAAACATTTAAAGAAAAATTAATACAGATTCTTCACAAATTATCCCAAAGTATAGAAGAGGAGAGAACAATTCCCAGATCATTCCATGGGGCCAGTATTACCCTGATACCAAAATCAGACAAGGATTTCACAAAAAAGAAAACTACAGACCAATATCTCTTATGCATGTAGATGTAAAAATTCTCAGCAAAATATTAGTAAACCAAATCCAACAATTTATAAAAGTGATTATACACTATGATCATGTAGGATTTATCTCAGGAAATCAAGATGTGTTCAATATCTGAAAATCAATTAATGTAATATACCATATCAAAACCCACCTGATCATCTCAATAGATGCAAGAAAAATAACTTGACAAAATCCAACTCCCTTCCGTGATAAAAGAACTCAACAAACTAGAAATAGAAGAGAACTTCCTCAACCTAATAAATGGAACCTATGAGAAACACACAGTAACTTTACACTAAGTAGTGAAGTGCTAAAAGCTTTCCCTCTATAATCAGGAATGAGGCAAGGATATCTATTCATGCCACTTCCATTCAACATTGTACTGCAAGTTCTAGCCAGAGCAAAAAGGCAAGAAAATAGAAGACATCCAGACTAGAAAGGAAGAAGTAAGATATCTCTGTTCACAGATGACAGAATCTTGTAACAGAAAATTTTAAGGAATCCACCTAAAAAAACTATTAGAATTAATAAGGAAATCCAACTAAGTTGTAGGATTAAAGATCAAACTATAAAAATCAATTGGATTTCTATACACTAGCAATGAAAAATCTGGAAGTAAAGTTAAGAAACGATTTTAGTTATTATAACATCAAATAAAATACATAGGAACAAATTTAACGAAAGAAGTGCCAAAATTAGATAATGAAAACTGTAAAACATTGTTGAAGTAAGTTAGATACTAAAATAAATGGAAAGACATCTCGCATTCATGGATCAGAAAACTTAATATTGTTCAAATGGCAATACTGCCCCAAATTGATCTACAAATTCAATTCACTCTCTCCCTACATAAAAGCAAGAAGGAGAACAATGTATATTGTATCTGTGATAGATAGATAGATAGAGAGATAGATATTTGTATCACTTATATTTTCATAAAGTCTGGAAGGATTTACAAGAAATTAATAAAAGCATGTAAGCATTAATGTACCACCAGCTTACATTTTGTGGTAGTGGTTACATTGAAACTGGGTGAATGTGGGAGCAAGGTAGCTTTATTCATTGTTCTGCTTTTTCTATTCTGTGCATTATTTTAAAAAAGGAAATGGGGAGCATACAGGAGTAGGAATCCCCACCCTAGCAGCTTGTAATGTAGCCAAGGCTGATTTACAGAGTCAGACCAGGATCACTTAGCTCATCAATTCAACAAATAAGCTCTGTGTGGAGGTACTCCTTATAGGACATGTGGCTTCACATTACTTTGGACTTCCAGAGAATATGACTAAGACTAAGACAAGAGCAAGTGAGGGGAAAAGGAAGTCAGAAGGAGGTCACTCACTAATTCCAGTGGGATCTGAACTTCTTTATTTCATCTCCATGGCAGCTGTAGCTAAGACTCTCCCATGTTGCTCCAGTTGGCCTTTTCTTGGCACCGTGGTTGCTTATCCAAAGGCAGAGGCGATCTAGAGGAGTTGAAAGGTTTATCTGAGGATAATTGCTGCTCAAAGGAGTAGAAAAGGTGGGGAGAGAAGGAGAAAAACTGCAAAGGTGTGTGGAGGAGTTCCTGCTGACTCTATTTAACTTTGGGTACAAGAGCACAGCAGATGGACTTTTGAGAAGAGTAAAATTAGCCAGTTCTTTGACCTTGATCCATGTTTGGATTTGTTCAGATTTTGGAGTTCAGATCACAAAATGGGAAACATTTTGTTGGATTAGCGTCATCTGAAAGTGGGAAAGCCTTTCCAGAGCCCTTACCATCTTTATGTAAGAAATCCTCCTGTCCCAGTTCTCTTTTACCTTCCTCCACACTTCTGCTCTGTACATCTTTCTAAAGTTAATGAATTGAAAACTATCACTGCTTAATTGCTTTTAGCGATGGACCCCTGCATGGGTGGAAATGGATGTGCTCACATCTGTCAGAGTGAGCATGGCGTGGCCAGGAGTGCCTGTCACCCAGGGTACCAGCTGTCTGCATACAAAAAGGCCTGTGCAGGTTGGAAGTTGAAGCTGATAGATTAATTGGGTAATTGTTTGAAATTCTGTGGTAATTCAGTTTTGAATAGTCAGAACAGCTAGGAGAAAGGTGTTTTCATTTATGCTTAAAAAAGAACATTCTTATTTGATCACTCTGAAAGGTATTTTTATGAAACTGTAAAAACTCAGTGAAATTTTTAGTTACAAAAAATGATGTGGTGTAGTTTCAGAATTAATTCTTTTTGTTTTCTGTTTTTCATTCTGAAATGAATTCCAGAATTAATATTTCAAAACCTTCCATAACCTCACAGGGAGTTTTTGATTATAGGCTACAGAAGGTGGGGATAACCTTTGAAAAGCAAGTATGTGCAAATGAGTGCTCTCAGAAGTTAGGAATAATTAAAACCAAAAAGATAGAAACTCTATAACTACAAGGTTGCATATTTCTGTTTCCTAGAAATAGCAAAACAGACATACTTCAATTCAAAGATGAAAGTGATAAATTACTTCGTGACCAGAACTGATAAATGAAGTCATTCCTGTGGGACTGTCTTTGTTTTAATAACTTCTGAGAAATCACAGAATCCTTCATTTTTATCACAGCATTTCCATGAAATGAGAAGCAGTTTATTTGCATTAATTAAGAAAATACAAAATGTTTCCTGACTTATGGGACTGATAAACACTTTAAGAAATTGAAAAAGAATTAGACATAAAAATTAGTGTGAAGTTAGTTTTTTTTTTCTTTAAGCCAAAACCAAGATAAAATTTTCTGTGGATTATGTTAACGTACTTTTCTGACAGAGAACATTTCTGCTTTGGTCCTCTGTGTGCATAGCACCTACCTTGCTGAGTTTCTGGCACAGAATAGGATCTTATTAAAATTTGTGGAAAATTGACAGATGTATACATATATAGATATATACATATATCCATACTTATCTATACAATATCTTTTTCAAATTTTTATTTTAATAATATCTGGTACATTATTCCTAAAAAGTCTGTCCCCAAAGTTACTGCCTATGTAGGGTTTTATAAATACCTTAGAAAAATGAATATTTCTCTTAAGAGTCCTGGTGGGGGGTGACATGCAGGACTGTACAAGGAGGAGCTGCTATTTGGGAAAATAATGGTGAGACCTATCCGTTTAAAGGGTGGGGGGAGCTGCAGAAACTACATGGGCCACAAAATGATGTTATACTGAATAGACTTGGCCGTCAGTGTCAGGAGAGAGAGAGGGCACCAGTGTTTAAATGGCATTGCCCTGTGGCAATCATATGTACAATACACACCATGGATTGCTACATATGAAGACTCCAAATCTGCCTTGTGTATGGCCACTTGTACTGTCTTAAATCAGAGAGATACCATTTTTGGTTAAGAATTTGATATATATTCATGAAGACAAATTACAATGACTTCTGCCTGTATTATTAGAGGATAGAAAAGGTCTATTTTTTGTTTGTTTTCTCTTTCTTCAAATTAATAGATACTAGTAGGTTCTAATAGGTAGAAAGAAGTGTTTGAGAACATAAGACCTACAGTAGAGTTCATGTCATTCGCAGTTGGTTTATTTGCAAATATGGAGCCTATGTGGTATTTTACTGTTATGTTTGATGTTGGGGGTTGAGAGGCAGGGGATGCTTTAGTTCATTTCTATAGTTTACAAATAAACCTTAATTCCAGCTCTGAAGACACAGCTCCTGTGTATCTCTTTCTGCGGATGTAAACGAGGGTGCTGAAGGGCTTGGTCCCTGCAGCCATCGCTGTGTGAACACAGTGGAATCTTTCACTTGTGCCTGCCACCCTGGTTTTGAGCTGGGAGCTGATGGAAAACAGTGTTACAGTAAGTGGCAATAATCGCAGCCCAGGAAATGTGTGGCATTTTACAAGTATTAAGCAAGAGTAATAAACAAAAGAACTACACTGAATGTCTTGCCAAAGTGGAAGCTCCTGAGAATGTTTTCCACTGGGGTAGGATGGGAGTGAGAGCTTCGAAGGCCAACCCCCTCATTCTAATTTGACAAAACAGGGGCCCAGAGTCAACAGACAATGGTCGGCATCATGATCCACAGTGTAGACCACAAGGACTAAGTCTCAGGTCTTCTGACTCGGGCTCTCTTGGACCCATGGCTCTCCTTTGTGAAGAGTCTGTCTTCCTTCACCACCTCTGCTGTGCAATATTTATTGAACACTAATAATTCCAGTGTAAAACTCAGGGAAAAGGAACTAGCAGGGGTGAAGGAACCAGCAACACAACGAGCGGCTCTAGATTGTAAGACCATGTCTGATTTCCGATCTCAGTTCCAAAGATGCCCTTCCCAGCTCTCCACATCTTAGTAAACCATCCTTTCCGGGCGGAAGTCAAAAATGCAATTATGCAAATGAGTAAGTGACAGAACTGGGACTTGAACTAGGGTCTTTAGGCTCCAAATATACTATGCTTTTAACTTTGTTATGTGTTTGTATACATCATATGTCTCTTGATCAGTTTTAATTAAGGAAGAAGAATAAGGATAATGATAAACAATAAATTATGTAGTGTTTTTACCTAAGCTCTCTCATGAAGGGACATTCTTTTTTTTTTTAAATTATTTATTTATTTATTTATTTATTTATGGCTGTGTTGGGTCTTCGTTTCTGTGCGAGGGCTTTCTCCAGTTGCGGCAAGTGGGGGCCACTCTTCATTGCGGTGCGCGGGCCTCTCACTATCGCGGCCTCTCTTGTCGCGGAGCACAGGCTCCAGACGCGCAGGCTCAGTAGTTGTGGCTCACGGGCCTAGGTGCTCCGCCGCATGTGGGATCCTCCCAGACCAGGGCTCGAACCTGTGTCCCCTGCATTGGCAGGCAGATTCTCAACCACTACGCCACCAGGGAAGCCCCGAAGAGACATTCTTAAGGTCACTAAATTTTTCCTTCTCCTCCTCTGCATAAAACTCTAATTCTTTAGTGCCTGGGTTGCCAGTGTAGCCTTAAGGTCTGTTGATATATTTCTACTGCTTAAAGACAGGGCAGTTTTGCTGCAGTGATATTTGTCTTTTAAAGAGCAAACTAAATAACATGGGAGAGAAGAATTAACTACTAATTAGGATATAACTTCTTTTGAAGTGAGTCTTTCTCTCAGTGCCCTGAGGAGTCCTTTCAGGCAGAGAGAAATGTGGATGGGTTTTTCTTTCTTATTAATATTTTGGCTTTTTAATGTGGCCAGAGGTTTAGGAGATGAGTACATTTTACGGATGCCTGAAATAGAATCCCTTGCATTCTGACTGGTGAGTTCTCAGCTATCATGAAAGAGGGGGCCTTTATTGCTAATGAGTCATGAGGTATAGGCTTTCTGTGAAAGTTACTTGGGAAAGCAATTTGCCCTAGAGTTGAATACATTTGGTAGAGGTGTATTTTTACATTTATTTCCCTCATGTGAATACTTGGCTGAGTTCTTTGTGTAGCTCTCACCAGACCTCAATATTTACTGACATACAAAACTTTCTTGGTGGAAACTGGTATTTTGAGTGTTTTAAAACTTGTAGGTGGGGTAAATGTTTTCAGAACATGGTAATGTTTAACAATGAGGGACTTCCCTGGTGGCTCAGTGGTTAGGAATCTGCCTGCCAATGCAGGGGACATGGGTTCGAGACCTGGTCCAGGAAGATCCCACATGCCGCAGAGCAACTGAGCCAGTGTGCCACAACTGCTGAGCCTGCGTTCTAGAGCCCGCAAGCCACAAACAGTGAGCCTGCGTGCCACAACTAGTGAGCCCGCATGCCACAACTAGTGAGCCCGCGTGCCACAACTACTGAAGCCCACATGCCTGGAGCCCATGCTCCACAACAAGAGAAATCACCGCGTTGAGAAGGCCCGTGCACTGCAGCAAAGAGCAGTCCCGGCTCGCTGCAACTAGAGAAAGCCCGCGCGCAGCAACAAAGACCCAACACAGCCAAAAATAAATAAATAAATAAATTTAAAAAAAGAAAAAAACAATGAATTACGTGTTCTTCATGTAACAGTATATTTTAGGCAAATATTGTTTTAACTTTTTCCTAGGACAACAATATTTTGTATTTATATCATTTCTTCTCAGAGGCTCTCAAAATACTGTATAGCATAAACATCGAATCCTCAAAGTGTGCTATGAATGCACTATCACTATCTTGTGATTAGAAATTAGAAAATTCCAGATCTAGCATGGTTAAATAAAACTGTTCCCAAACTACCAAGCAGTATATAGTGAACCTAAGTTCCATATGTATTTAATGCATATTTAATATGCTGAGTAAATAATGATTTTTTGCTATCTATGAGAAACCACAGGGATCAGGTTTTAAAGTTTTTTTAAAGCATATTTTTAGGTATGATAGTTAAACAGTTTCATCTGTATCAAGAACGCAGACTCTCAGCTTACTTCTAGTGGCCAGTTCTAGATGCGTATGCGCATGTCTGAGTCCCGTATAGTTTAGCTCTTTATGAGGTTACAGTAATGTCATTTATATGTAAAGTACCTCCGGCAGTCTTACAGCTGCATTGATCACAGGGAAACAAGAATAGGAGCCAAAATTTGAAATATGTCTCCCTACAGAGTATATGCTAACATATTGTGAAAAATATCAGTTCCCTTAATTATTTCAGCCTTTCCTTTAGCTCTCTTATTTTGCTCAGTCCTAAACTAGCTGTTTCTAAACCCAAAGGCATTCTTATTTTCAACAATAAATTGATTAGCATAATCTTTTTTTTGTTTATTCAATCATTCAAAACCTATTTTTTTTTATTAACATCTTTATTGGAGTACAATTGCTTTACAATGGTGTGTTAGTTTCTGCTGTATAACAAAGTGAATCAGCTATACATATACATATATCCCCATATCCCCTCCTTCTCGCGTCTCCCTCCCACCCTCCCTATCCCACCCCCTCTAGGTGGTCACAAAGCACCGAGCTGATCTCCCTGTGCTGTGTGGCTGCTTCCCACTAGCTAGCTATTTTACATTTGGTAGTGTATATATATCCATGCCACTCTCTCACTTCGTCCCAGTTTACCCTTCCCCCTCCCCGTGTCCTCAAGTCCATTCTCTACTCTCAAAACCAATTTTTGAACATCTGTTAGGAGCTGGGTAATACAAGATGATGAAGGCACAGGGGAATGAGCACAATGACAGGGACGTGCCCTGGGTGCCCTGGGACACATGGCTGCTGCCTAGCGTAGACTGGAAGCTGGGACCAGGGAGCATGATTTCTGTACATGTAACCATACAGGAACATAGCAGATACCTTGGCAGTTTGAATGGTGATATAGGCTCTCAAGGAATACCACAATCCTAAGTGTCCTTGTCCTGTTCTTTCCCATCTTTCTTCTTTCAAAGGATTCAGGAGTTAAGGATGGAAGGAAATGAACCAATGTCGTCGCTCTCATTTAGAGGTGTGTCCAAGCAACACAAATGAAGAACAGTAGAGGCCAATGGTGAAAATAGCAGAGTATCTAATTCCATATTTTTAACAATGATGCAAAGCATTCTTTTATTTTTCATTTTCTCACTTAGAAAATGATTGGTTATAATACCTGTGTGCTCAGGAAAATTGGCATCTGTACACTGAGCTGGATGCCTCCCAAAGTGCCCCAAAGTAGCGGCATGTACCACGATCAGCAAATTAGGGCTCAAAGGAAGAGAATGGTTATGTAATAAGTGACTCTTGTATACATCAAAGCTGATTAGCATACGAGCATGATACCAGTTACATATAATCAGCTAATTCATTGGTTTTTTGTTCATAGTTTTGTTCCAAAGCCATTTTTAACAGTATTTTCATGTACTCACAGCCTAAAAAAAGAGCAGATATTAACATACCATTAGTTTGAGAACAGATATGTCAGCTGTATTTGCTTTCTGATCATTGATTCAATACACGTATTTTTTACATTCTGAAAATACTGAAAGTTCCCAGACGTAAGTGTCCTTTAAGATACGTTTAATAACCACTGGTGGACTCATTACCTTTCTGCCACACTCTGTCAATTTGACATTATTTATAGGTTTATTAGCATTTTGATATGGTATAGATATTTACAATGCTTAATAGTCCTCAGACTTTTACTTTTATATGCTTAGAGTGTTGACAGATTTCCAATAAAGTTTGTCATCTCCCAACAGAGAGAGTGTACCCATTGTTGCCATGTATTCAGATTTCTCTGTTATTATGCTAATAATTCTCTTTTGCTTGTTTTGGAAAGGGATTGAATTGGAAATTGTCAATAGCTGTGAAAAGAATAATGGTGGTTGTTCCTGTCACTGTGAACATGCAGTTGGTGGGCCCTGTTGCTCCTGTAACCATGGACACTGGCTTGATTCAGATGAGAAAACATGCATAGGTAATGTATGGTAAATGCCATCTTCCTTCAGAAGTTGCCCTGGATTCATTTAGTCCTTTCTTCTCTAATACTTAGTGCTCTAGTGTAGCCACATCTCTCAAACTGCAAGAAGTAAAATGAACAGTGTCTTTGGCTACTGGATAAATGTAAAAGAAATGCTAATTGACAGAAGACATCATTGTGTTTAGATATTTACTTTGAAGTTAAAGGAGATTTAAAACTTATTAGCAATATATATGGACTTAACGGTTTTATTTCTGGAAAATATTCTAAGGCCTATCTAACCATTTAATGTAATTTATAATTCAAACAAAAATGCCACCATGCTTGCTAATTCTCTCCACCACAAGCAGAAGCAATCATGTTCATTGGTTTTCAACTTGGTGATAATTTGGATGCATGTTCACCTTTGACATGGCAGGTAGCTACATTCCAAAAGAAAACTTTAAAAGATGTTATTCTTTGGAAATCCCAGCTCAAAACTATTTTTAATGGATAACTTTTTCAATGTATTATTAGAACTTATATCATTTAAGACAATGAGAAGAATAAATTCCACCCCAGCCTTGCTTCATAATGAAATGTTTAATCTAGAACTTCTGAGAAAAAGGAATATCTACTAAAAATAGGGAGGGTGAACATCAAACTAAATTACTATGTGCTCTGGGTCTGAGAGCACCTACAAGCCCCTGAAACAATTTGCCATCATTCGAGAATTATGACACCATATTTGCTTGTTTTCTTTTGTGATACTTTATATCACCTTTCTTAAAAATTATGATGTGAGTACTAAAAAAAGTCTTTGACCTTTTCATGCTACAGTATGGTTTGAGGCAAATTGAAGTACCAAAAGAGGAGAGGTGAATTTCAAAAGCCTAAGTCATTGGGATTTTTTAGTTTGGTACTAATGTGACAGAGTGAACTTCAAGGGATTTTGAAGTATTCTGGTTTCATAAATTATTTAACCAAAACAATGTCATTGCTTGTTATTTTTTGATCGAACATCACCTTCTGCATTTTTCTCAGTGTCTATGATGATTAACTTAATGAAACCAGTTGCTTGCCTTGCTTCTTTTTTGTAATGAAAATTATGCTTATAATTTTCTACCTTGCTAACATTTGTATCTCTGGAAAAAATAAAGGGCTTCCTTTCTTCTTTGCTCCCTCGCTCCCTCCCTCCCTTCCTTCTTTCCTTCCTACCTTCTTTTTTTGACTGTTGGGTAAGGGAAACTGGAATTTTGCTAAACCTTTTGTTTGCAACTTATAATTTGGTATCTTTCCTTATTCTTTGAAAAGTACAATTCAGTAAAGTTCTTATTTACAGCCAGAAAAAATAGCATCTGCCAGGGTCAAAATGTAGAAAATTGCATATTTATGACATTTCAGCAGTCAACATGACAACATTGTTTTGTTTACGGCTCAAGTTTATTTCATTTTCCAACAATAAATAACACTCATTCCTAAAGACCAAATATTCACTAGAGTAAAGGCAATGATTTGTTTGGAGTGTGCATATACATACTCTGCTTATTTGCCTGAAAACAGATTAAGGCCATGGATGCTTTGTAAAACATTCATGCATGAGGGAAATTAAACAATTTTCTTTTTAGTGTATTTTAGGATCAACTTTCCTTTTACATAACTTTCCTTTTACACAACTTTCCTTTTACATATAAATGTGTTCTAGTCTGCAAATGGTCAGTCTTGCCCAAATGCAAAAATTTATTAGGGCTAAAACCTAGAGATGTGTTAACACAATTTGAAAGACAACTATACAAAATACAAGTGTCTGACCAGCAGTAAGTTCACTAAATTTAACAATTGGTAGCTATCAGAAAAATAATTTTATTCTAATCTTTGGAGCTTTATTCAATGACTATGTGTGGGGGGCAGATACAGAAGGTCAAGTTTTTTCAAGGTTTACTTTTGATGCTTTTCTGAAGTCATAGTTGAAATGTTTAATTGTTTCACCTGACTGCAATTAATGCTGTAGTTTTGATTAGGGCTAAATTTTTAAGTACAGGTGAATTTCTCTGTGATGCTGCAATATTTGGTGTATTGGCCAATGTAAATAGGAAAAATATGATCATCAGAGAGGAAGAAAAATTAAAAATAAAAAATAAGCAAGCAAAGATATTACCAAATAAGATCTGAAAAGGAATCAAGAAATTTAGGAAAACAGGTGATATAAGGGTTGAAGGGACAGGGCATTTTAAGAAAGGAAGAATGGGGTTTCAGGTGAGTTCTGTACATGAGACAGGAAATAACCCCAGAGGAATGATAATAGAAGAAGAATCCAAAATGGGTCATAAAATGATAGATCGAGGGATTCATTTTTCCAGTTATGTGATGCAACTGTGCTCCTTACTGGTTGAGAACAGGGAATCAGGAGACGTATATGTTTAGAGGCTCTGGTGATATCTGAGAAGACTTTTTAAAAAATCTTGAAATAAGAAAATCCAAAAAACATAAAAGATAATGTTTTAGATAAAATGAAACTGAATTTTTTAAAGTTTTTTTTTTGTCCTCTATATTCATGCTACGTAATACAAAGGATAAATGAAGTTTTAATATAAGAAAGGAAAAAAATATCATCTAGAGTTTTGTGAGTAGCACTGCTTGTGACATTTTGCAGGAGAAAGAATATTTTGTGTCCAAATGACCTTCATTTGGATATTTTATGGTGACCCTTAACCTTAGCTGATTGACTGCATTTTCTTTCCTTCCTTTCTCTTGTCTGCATTTTCTTACATTGGTACCCTTTCCAAGGTTAATTGAGACACTGACCTTTTATATCTGGGGCCGCTCATGTAGTTATGGAGCAATGGGATTTTGTAAACTCAGCACTGACAGGCCACCCAACTTAACAGTTCAACAAAGGGGGTAGAATTGAACTAAGGACCTATAGCCAAAAACCCTGACCACACAATTCCCAGGTGTCTAGCCTGGTGAAAGCAGTGGGTAAAGAGTCTGTTGCTACCCTTTAGCCAATTATATTATAAATGATCCCCTCAAAACTCAGGACAAATCGATTAGCCTTTGGCTGAAAGGTTTCAATTTGACATCTTCTGGTGCATTTTTATTTTCTGCAAGGCAAATAAAGGAAGACACACGCCAGACTGTAGAATTCTAGAGTAACAGTGCTGAAGGAGACTTAAAGATCATCATTTAGAAAGCTGTTTATCTGATAGGACATTCCAGGGTAATAGTGTCACCAATTATAATAAAAACTCATCCCAGTCAAAGCATCATCGAAAAGTTCAAGCAAATGCCCTGAAATATTCTGTAATTTAACACATAATATTTAAAATGATTGTCTGCCCTCTCTCTAAATTGCCTTTATCCACGGCTCTTCCCAGTCACGTGACTTCTTTTTGCTTGGGAACGTTCTTTCATCTGAAGTTCCAGAAGAACAATCACATAGGGGCCTAAGACTGCCTCCTCTTTGCAGCTATTAAATGTCCACTAAATGGAATTTTTGGGCTATTCTTCTCAAGCTGTTTTTTTGTTGTCGTTCTTCAAGTTCTCTGTTCAGTTAGATTGCTATTTAAACTGGAAAAATAGCAGAGATCTCTTACCCTGTGCTTATAAATGCATTTGGAGATGACTTACATGCTTTTCAAATAAATACCAGGCATAGAAGCATGTCAGAAACGTAAACCCAAATGCGGCCTCATTTGTTTTGTGTTATAGTCTCTTCAGTGTCTGTACTCTGTAACCTGAGAAATAGGAAATGATTAGTAAAACAGTTTTAATTTCGAAGTGAGGCTTATCGGCACCTTCACAGGTCAGTTAAATTCCTGCCCTTAAGTAACAGAAATGTCCTTTCCCCCTTTAGACCTTGATGAATGTGAGAGTGGAGAAGCCTGCTGGGCCCAGCTCTGCATCAACTATTTAGGAGGCTGTGAATGCAGTTGTCAGGAAGGCTTTAGGATCAGTTCTGATGCTTGTGGATGTGATGGTGAATTCCTGAGCTCTAATGTGAAATCCCTGATGTGATGGGGCAATCAATGGAGGGGGAATATCTGAGATAGAGGGTTAGGGTGGGAAAGGGAAGGCTTTGACACTAAAGAGACTTGGATCTCTCTGTGGCTCGACCACGTTCTATTATATGAACTTGGGTGACCGTGCTCTGAGCCTCAAATCCTCATCAGTAAAGTGAAGACAATAATGGAATTACTGGGGAAATTAAGAGAAGTAATAAATGTAAAGTGCCTACTACTGTGATTGACATCGAGAAATCACTCAACTAAAAGTAGCTATTATTATTATAATAATAGTCATCGACCCATAATCCCCTTTACCTAATTTAATATATATAGGCAAGTGAGAGATTCCAGCAAGCCATAGCACACTGCCACAGGAATTGCTCGTGGCAAGCTTGACTGGAATCAGAGGTGATTACTGAGTGTCCTTCTAATTTAAGGGCAATAGCAAAAGGATTGCGGGTTCATGAGCCACAGTCCAAATCTGTATCAGAATCCTTTATATATCTGATATTAATCTAGCTAATGCAAGTTTTAAGATGAGTCATTTTATAGTTTTCTAACTTATTTGTTGAAATTGATTCACTTACCTTTCAGATGACTTCTAGCTGATAGGTATATTTTTATATGATAGGAGAGTTTGAATTCAGTGAGTAGAGTTAATTCACTTTTTTATACCATTAAGAAGGGCTCATGTCAGTCATTGCTGTAAATTACTTTAACGAGTTTACCTTAAATATATAATCTTTAAATTTTCATTTGTGATTATTATTACCATTATTTTGAACCTTACTTTTCTTGAAATAAAAGATTAGAAGAGTGTTATCTATTTCAATAATAGTCAAATTATATAAGAAGACTTTAAAAAGAAGTGCCTCAGAGAAAATAGTGTTTCTTGGGTTAAAGAAATAAATTCTTGTATTCTGTTGAGGATAATAGTTGTGTTTCTTCATATAGATGCCAAACTCCCCAGCCTTGCAGTATAGATAACAGCAAAGAACATACAACTACGATATCTATATATTCTAAACACAGTAGAGCATATTACCACTTACA
Organism: Balaenoptera borealis; assembly: GCF_965194805.1. Classification (NCBI taxonomy): domain Eukaryota; kingdom Metazoa; phylum Chordata; class Mammalia; order Artiodactyla; family Balaenopteridae; genus Balaenoptera; species Balaenoptera borealis. Next base: position 97,581,410 of record NC_138862.1, on the reverse strand, counting down.
CCTCCCATCCAATTAACAGGGCCAAAAAAATTGAATTTCATGTGCCATCTGTTCTTAAGCAGAGTGAGCCAAGAGATGATTGTATGGCGTGAATGTACATACTTGGGTACACACATCCAAATGGAAAAGGTATCCACAATCTGAGGCCAGGCCTAGAAACTCAGCTTCATAAATGAACTTTTAGTATACTGAACACATTGATCAAAGTCTGGGCTCAGATGTGGACATAACACCAGTAAGTCATATGAGATTAAGGCCTAGGATTCTTCCATCTCTAAAATTCTCCACAAACTGTGTACAGAATTATGCATGGAATAAAGGCTTCACCATAGATATTGAATAATTCAAGAATGAATGAACGTTCTGCAAAATGGTACACAGCCTAAGACCATGTAAGTTTTAAATTCTTCCTCAAATCTCATGAACAAGCTCTCAGAAAGACCTTGTCTATGTAGGTAAGCTATGGTAAACTTGGAAATGAGTGAAGGAAAAATAATTGGCAGGATATATTTGAGGAAGAATTTGGGGCTATGCTTTTTATATAGCAATACATTGTTATTGGTTAATAAAGGTGACAAATATGCCCGTGAGTTCATAATGTCTATTTTATCTCTCAATGCCTAAGAGCAGACACTGTTTAAATTTTCCCAGATGTGGATGACTGTCTGGATGTCAGTATCGTCTGTGACCAACTATGTGTCAACTCTGTGGGAACCTATGAGTATACTTGTGAGGAAGGCTGCAGAATTGGAAGTGATGGAAAACCTTGCATCTGTAAGTTGCTGTGGAGAGTTTTATCGAATCTCTTCTAACCGACTTCAACCCTTGTCTTGTTCTTTGGGAGCACGGAGACCATATATTCTTTAACTCAACCTGTCCTCCCCTTTCTCTCTTCACAGACTGAGATCTTTCTTTTCCTTTTGTTCTTTCTGCGGCAGTTTCAACTCTGTGCTTGCTGCTTCTCACCTTCATTTACAATAGGCAGTTTGAAATGGCTTTCTCAAAGAGTTTTACCTTTCAGCTGCCCCCTGCCTTGACTGTATAGTTCAGACTCTCTCATTTTTCCCATCAACCCTTGCTCAGTTTTTCCTTCTTTTAACCAGCATGTGGAATCCAGGTCTTTCCCTGTGCGGTCTGAGCTTTAGTTGATGATGAGTTAAAGGAAGAAGAAGAGGAATTAGACATTGTGAAGTTTCCAGGTCTTCTATTCAAGAGCCCACCTCAACTGCTTCATTATGTGGCCACCTCTCTGCCTCTCACCCACGAAGATGAAGAAGATGAGGAGGAAGAGGGGAAAGGTATTCGAGGAGAACTGACTGCTTTGCACAGAGTTGGTGCGTAAAAGCATGTATCTCATTAAAATCACCTCTTTTCTCTATTTTTAGATAATTCACATAAATCTTTCATAGACAATTTCATTATCAATGTTTAATGCCATCAAGTGTTTTAACGTGATATTAGCAAGAAAAATGGGACCAAAATTACTTCTTCAAAGCTCCCTATGAAATTCATCATCTTTTGTCTTTCTTCCCTTTAGCACAAAAAAAGGTTGCTATGTAGGTATGTGTGGACGAGGGGGTGCAGGGGGGTGGGCGCTATTGAAAATGTGATACAGTGAAATGGAGCTGAAAAATAGCTTTGAGGGCTTCCCTGGTGGCGCAGTGGTTGAGAGTCTGCCTGCCAATGCAGGGGACACGGGTTCGAGCCCTGGTCTGGGAAGATCCCACATGCCACGGAGCAATTAGGCCCGTGAGCCACAACTACTGAGCCTGTGCGTCTGGAGCCTGTGCTCCACAACAAGAGAGGCCACGACAGTGAGAGGCCCGCGCACCGCGATGAAGAGTGGCCCCCGCTCGCCACAACTAGAGAAGGCCCTCGCACAGAAACGAAGACCCAACACAGCAAAAATAAATAAATAAATAATTAAAATGAGTTTAAAAAAAAAAAAAAAAAGCTTTGAATTAGCGTAATGGAGAAAAGGATTGGGACCTTTTAGTTCTAACAGTTTAAACTCTACTAGAAGTCATTTTTGTATAGTTAAAATTTACCTTAAATAGCCTTAAAATCTAGACCCTTTCTAAATTTTAAAATGCAGGAAATCAATGGTTCAATATGCTCAAGTGGACCAAGAAAAAATATCTTTACAAATGTGAGCAGTTTTTCTTATATATCCATGCAACGGAACTCAAGCATCAAATCACTTCTGATCAGAATAAATTAGCATAACCTCTTTCAAAAGTAACAGTTTGCAGCCAGTCTGCTGCTTCTTTTTCTTTTCTTTGTAAGACAGAGCTGCTCTTTTTGTTCTCCCTCTATTCCTTGTATTTTAAGAGCATCAAAGCTTAATGATTTCTTTAGAAGACATTCAGTAAAATAGCAGATGTGTTTATACACTATGGTCAATGATAATAATATCAATAAATGCATCTGCATAACGATAGAAATGCTTTAATGTTACTGAATTAGACTCCTGATACTTTGGCTACTCAAAGTCAGAATAGAAATAGTTCAGGGCTACCAAGACAGTCAGAACTTGAGTGGCCAAGATCTAGAGAGAAGAGAAGCTCAGACAAGTGAGATGGACAATCTGTGCTACTTTTCTCCTTGAGCCATTTGCTAATGTATGGGCTATGCAGACAGAGAAGACAGGAAGTCTACCGACAGCTGCAAAGAGAGTTAAGGAGCTAAGCACAGTTACAGCAGTATCATGCATGGTGCTGGAGAGGTAGAAGTTGGAGTTGAGAATCTGCCAAGGTGGAGAAGCCTTGCTAAACATGACAGGCTTTCAACTGGGACATCTGAAAGACCCCATCTAGAAACAGGGGCAAATCTTAAAATGGAGTGAGCCTTAAAAAAACAACTGAGATAAAGTCTCTCCATCCTTATTCAGATTAAGATAATTTCCCTCAAGAATAGAATGGATAAACACATTATGGTACATTTATACAATAGAATACTATATAGCCATAAAAAATAAACTAGTGAACACACAATATGGATGAGTCTCATAAACATTATATAGAATGAAAGAAGCTTGATACCAAAGAGTACATACTTTACAATTCCATTTATATAAAGTTCAAAAATAAGGGAAAATAATCCATGGTGATATAAATCAGAATAGAGCTTAATTGGTAAGGCTAATGATTAAGAATCATCAAGTCACCTTTCAGTTTTTGGGGTGCTGGTAATAATCTATATCTTCATCTGGGAGGCATTTACATGGGGTTGTTTACACTGTGGGAGAAAAAAGTATGAAGTGTACACTTGAGTTTTGTGCACTTCTCTGCATGTATATTAAATCTCAGTAAAAAGACTTGGGAAAAAAACAAAACAAAACTTTGCATAAAACAGCCTGGAAGGAAAAACACTAAAGTGCCAGGGCCATTGATTATTTTTGTGTTCAGAAATTAATGGTAATTTCTTTTCATTTTTTACTTTCTTAAATATCCTAAATATTCTTTAGGGACTACTTCCAAGCTCTATTTTAAAAGGTATCTCTTTGCCATTGTCTTTTTCTGGGACTCTTTATGAAATGTGCTCAAGGATCATGTTTATTTGCTTTTTGGGACATGAAGGGTTTCATCTTTATTTTCAGTGACGTAGACAGTATGGGTCCACTAAGATGGTATTGCATTCCGGTCTGTTTAGATCATACCTTCGGACACGATTGCACGTTGAGCTGTGAGGACTGCATGAATGGAGGCTGGTGCCAGGAAGGAAAGAGTGCATGCTTCTTCCCAGCTGGCTGGGGAGACATTCTTTGTAACGAAAGTAAGTGATTCCTTGGAGCCCTGGTAAGAGAGTGATGAATTTTCCTTTACTGCTGGTAAACTGTTGGTCATGAGCTCTTTACATATGTTCTCCCCAAAATGTTTTAACAAGGTTAACAATTGATGTGGGTGAGAAACCAATTTATTTGTTGTGCACAAAGAATGTCTGTGAAGCACTGAGGTTTCAAACTGAACATGTGATTAAAATGGGAGATTTTGTGTTCCCTGGGAAACTTGATGTGCTGTCTCTTGTTTATCCATGGAACGTAAAAGTTTATAAAGGATCCTCATATTCTAGGCCTATAAAAATCCCTCCATTTAAATAAATCATTAGGCCCTGGCAAGCTACTCCCAATGAAGAAAAAAAAAATGAAAGGATTTGAGTTACGAAGTGTAGTTAATGGAACTGCTTGACTGTTTGCTGCCTCTTTTTTGTTTGTGTTTTCTCTTCTTTTTCTTTTAAACAATATGTAAATACAGCCAGTGACACTTGTAAGTTTTTTATATAAGTCTCTCATGAGAAAATGTCAATGATTTGAAAAATAATACCTCTAATAAATTTTTTCCTTTATATTTTAAATGGAGGTATATTTGCAGATACTAAAACTGCCAAGTAATAAAAACAGAATATATGGACTATTTTTATTTCCTTTTTCTCTTTTTAAATTTCCCTCATAAATTTTTTAATAAAAGAGTTTTCTTGGTCTTTGTGAATCACTTGGAAGATGATATGAGCAGATTTTCTTTTGAAGCCCCTGCGTGTGGGAAGAAAGAGCACAAATATTGTTTCTATTATGAGATGGATGCAAAACTTGAATTATAACATAGCGAAGTGGTTCCCCCAGAATTACTAGTTAGAGTGTGGAGGCTCTTCCTGAAGCATCACTCTGATCATGTCTCCCTGCTGCTTAGAAAGCTTCAGGAGTGTCCCATTTCCTGATACATAAAGCTTTACGCTTCTAATCTAGTTACTGGCAACCATCTAATATCAGGCCCTCATAAATCCTTTTCTCTTTCTATCCACAACTCTTTGACCAGCTTATCATTTCCAGCAAGCTAAACCACTCACTACTTAATGCTTTGCACTTTCCAGCTTTGTGCCTTTTGCTAAACTGCCATCTTTGTCTATTGCCATTTATTGCACGACACTTTATTTGATGGCCCCAGTCTAATCACAGCTATTTATATTTTTGGTGGATTTAAAGCCTCTCTCTCTACTTCTCTCTCTCTCTTTCTCTCCCTTTCTCCATTGAATTAGAGTTAGCTATGCTCCTGTTCCATTTCCTTACTAGCCTGGAAGCTTATTGGCCGGATCCTTTTCACATTTCTCCAAGTTGGAAGCACCTGTGCATGAATGGATAAAACTTTGTATTGAGACTCCCAGCTATATGGACCTGCTGCTTGACATAGTCAACTGTATACAACTGGGATCAAATAAATCTTATTGCATGACTATTAGGAAGTAAGTGTTTTCCCTATATTGTAAATTTTTTGGGTAAATATGCATCTTCCAAACCCTTGATCCCTAACATGTCAGCATGAGAGATGAAACTAAAAATATATTGCAAATGCATCAGAATAAAACATCTGACACAAAATTAATATAGAAATGTTGAAAATGAACTTCCTGATAAAATGAAGATAACATGACCCCTTCTTTGGCTTTGGAAAACCTTGAGATTCTCTAAGTGTTCACATGGTCCAGAAAAGGGCAGTCTGTCCCTGAAAGCAGAAACTTATGTCTTCTTTGCATTTCCTGTCTTTCTTTCATTTTTCTTCTACAAAAATTAAAACAGAACAATCCAGGTTGGAAAAAAAAAAGTGCTCAGTAATTCTTTAACAAAAAGGGAGAGCAAGAACACTTTCTTAAAAATCCCTATAAACTGTAATAAATGGAAGTGACCAATCATTCATCACTAGTATTTCTAAGAGTACCAGCTCTTCAAATGCAGCAAGAGACATTTAAAAAAAAAAAATTCTGCAGGGATCTGGAAAGTTGGTTTTCCCATGGAGTAGATCTTCTAGCCCAATATCTTTATTGGTCTATAATGAAAACATATACTTCGATGTTTTAGGAATTTCTCCAAGTAGTTACAGTGAAACAATTAAAAAATTACCACATATTAATTTTAACAGCACATTTTAGAACTCCATTTCTTTTGAAGAGATTTCATATTGACTGTCTCATTTGTTATTGTGAGACTCTATCCAGTGGAAAGAGAAGATAGGAGTATTTTCATATGACAAATGAATGGACTGTATATTATATGGAAGGGAAGATTCATGACTTCTTCCAAATCATCCAGCTATGGTTTGGCGCATGTTTGTTTTAAAATTTTCTTCTCCAGGATAATTGCTCTGTTTGATGTTAATGAAGTATTTAGCAAATCCGTGTGCACCATGATATCATATTCTTTTAGTGGGGGACTACCAGATGATAGTGTTGGTATGCCAATATTGATGCCTTGCTATAATCCACATACTGTTCAAGCTATTTAAACTTGCCTAGCTTCATTTTCCAGGTATATATATTTTTAAAAATGTGCCATCTATAGTTGCTGTAAGAATTCAAAGACTTACTACATGTAAATTAACAATGCAGGTCTCAACCAGTATTTGTGGCCAGTTTCTTTCTCTCTTACTCCTTTTGTTTTCCCCTTTCCTTTTCATAGTAACCTCGGGCTTGAAAGCAAAGAAAAAAGCGAATAAGAAGCCAAGTTTCCATATTAGCAACATCTGGAATGGTGTGGGTGGGTAGATGGAGGAGGTGATATAAATGTAGTTTTACAATATTTAGCCAATTATGATAAAATGTCAATTTAAATAGGTACTGAACTTATCTCAACAGCTCTATTTACTCAAGTTAAGCTTAAAGTCATAGACATTTCCCCCACTTTATTTATTTTTAATGGAATAATAAGCACTTCCCCCGCAAAACAACAAACCAAAGAAAACAGTTGTTTGCTTGACTTTGTCAGTCTTTGTGCAGAATACCTTGGAACCATCAAGACAGTCTTAGTTGCCTTCATTTCCGGTTAAAAATCCATGGCTTTTTTTCCTACATTTTCTTCCCATTTTTCAAAATAGAAGATGCAGTTTGTTTCTCACTAAGGTTAGTAACATATATAGAGCAAAAATGTTTAAGTAGTTCTGAAAATGTGAAGGTTAGAGTTTAAGGAACAAGGTAAATTTTGCATGTAAACCTTGTTAGCAGTTCTTCAGTCAACATCATTTTAACTAGCTGTATCAGTAATTCTTCCAGCAATGATGACGCCATTCAAACTAGGAACAGGCCAGAGACTCTTCCTGGGTCTGCAAGTTACAGAGATTTTAATTACTGAGAATCCATTCTAATAGAAAGACAAGCTTTTATTCTCTAACCATTTGTATCACAATGAGTATATTACACTGTGTGTCCCCCTTCTCCATTTTCTTCATAGCTCGTTCCCTAGAGACCAGTGGGAAAGAGTATGACGGCATCTGTGATTGTCAGAACGGAGGCACCTGTGATCCTCTGAGCTGGCAGTACCAGTGCCCCTCAGGGGTTCATGGGAAAACCTGTGAAGACGGTAGGAATGGCTGGTCACATGAGACAGCTCTTTAAGTTCTTGATGTTTCTAATAGGAAATAAACAAAATAAAAGCTGCATCTCTACTTTTCAAGGTGGTCTTTTCTTTTTTCTTTTTAATATGGTTTTTATTCTTCAATTTGTTAATATGGTGTATCACATTGATTGATTTGCATATATTGAAGAATCCTTGCATTCCTGGGATAAACCCCACTTGATCATGGTGTATGATCCTTTTAATGTGTTGTTGGATTCTGTTTGCTAGTATTTTGTTGAGGATTTTTGCATCTATATTCATCAGTGATATTGGTCTGTAATTCTCTTTTTTTGTAGTATCTTTGTCTGGTTTTGGTATCAGGGTGATGGTGGCCTCATAGAATGAGTTTGGGAGTGTTCCTTCCTCTGCAATTTTTTGGAAGAGTTTGAGAAGGATGGGTGTTAGCTCCTCTCTAAATGTTTGATAGAATTCAGCTGTGAAGCCATCTGGTCCTGGACTTTTGTTTGTTGGAAGATTTTTAATCACAGTTTCAATTTCATTACTTGTGATTGGTCTGTTCATATTTTTTATTTCTTCCTGGTTCAGTCTTGGAAGGTTATACCTTTCTAAAAATTTGTCCATTTCTTCCAGGTTGTCCATTTTATTGGCATAGAGTTGCTTGTAGTAGTCTGTTAGGATGCTTTGTATTTCTGTGGTGTCTGTTGTAACTTCTTTTTCATCTCTAATTTTATTGATTTGAGTCCTCTCCCTCTTTTTCTTGATGAGTCTGCCTAATGGGTTATCAATTTTGTTTATCTTCTCAAAGAACCAGCTTTTAGTTTTATTGATCTTTGCTATTGTTTTCTTTGTTTCTATTTCATTTATTTCTGCTCTGATCTTTATGATTTCTTTCCTTCTGCTAACTTTGAGTTTTGTTTGTTCTTCTTTCTCTAGTTCCTTTAGGTGTAAGGTTAGATTGTTTATTTGAGATTTTTCTTGTTTCTTGAGGTAGGCTTGTATTGCTATAAAATTCCCTCTTAGAACTACTTTTGCTGCATCCCATAGGTTTTGGGTCATCGTGTTTTCATTGTCATTAGTTTCTACGTATTTTTTGATTTCCTCTTTGATTTCTTCAGTGATCTCTTTGTTATTTAGTAACGTATTGTTTAGCCTCCATGTGTTTGTGTTTTTTATGCTTTTTTCCCTGTAATTGATTTTTAATCTCATATTGTTGTCATCAGAAAAGATGCTTGATATGATTTCAATTTTCTTAAATTTACTGAGACTTGGTTTGTTACCCAAGATGTGATCTATCCTGGAGAATGTTCTGTGTGCACTTGAGAAGAAAGTGTAATCTGCTGTTTTTGGATGGAATGTCCTATAAATATCAATTAAATCTACCTGGTCTATTGTGTCATTTAAAGCTTGTGTTACCTTATTAATTTTCTGTTTGGATGATCTGTCCATTGGTGTAAGTGAGGTGTTAAAGTCCCCCACTATTATTGTGTTACTGTCAATTTCCTCTTTTATAGCTGTTAGCAGTTGCCTTATATATTGAGGTGCTCCTATGTTGGGTGCATATATATTTATAATTGTTATATCTTCTTCTTGGATTGATCCCCTGATCATTATGTAGTGTCCTTCCTTGTCTCTTGTAACATTCTTTATTTTAAAGTCTATTTTATCTGATATGAGTATTGCTACTCCAGGTTTCTTTTGATTTCCATTTGCATGGAATATCTTTTTCCATCCCCTCACTTTCAGTCTGTATGTGTCCCTAGGTCTGAAGTGGCTCTCCTGTAGACAGCATATATATGGGTCTTGTTTTTGTATCCATTCAGCAAGCCTGTGTCTTTTGGTTGGAGCATTTAATCCATTCACGTTTAAGGTAATTATCAATATGTGTGTTCCTATGACCATTTTCTTAATTTTGGAGGGTTTGTTTTTGTAGGTCCTTTTCTTCTCTTGTGTTTCTCACTTAGAGAAGTTCCTTTAGCATTTGTTGTAGAGCTGGTTTGGTGGTGCTGAATTCTCCTAGCTTTTGCTTGTCTGTAAAGCTTTTGATTTCTCCATCGAATCTGAATGAGATCCTTGCTGGATAGAGTAATCTTGGTTGTAGGTTCTTCCCTTTCATCACTTTAAGCATATCATGCCACTCCCTTCTGGCTTGTAGCATTTCTGCTGAGAAATCAGCTGTTAACCTTATGGGAGTTCCCTTGTATGTTATTTGTCATTTTTCCCTTGCTGCTTTCAATAATTTTTCTTTGTCTTTAATTTTTGCCAGTTAGATTACTGTGTGTCTCGGCATGTTTCTCCTTGGGTTTATCCTGTATGAGACTCTCTGCGCTTCCTAGACTTGGGTGGCTATTTCCATCCCCATGTTAGGGAAGTTTTTGACTGTAAGTTCTTCAAATATTTTCTCAGGTCCTTTCTCTCTCTCTTCTCCTTCTGGGACCCCTATAATGTGAATGTTTTCGTGTTTAATGTTGTTCCTGAGGTCTCTTAGGCTGTCTTCATTTCTTTTTGTTCTTTTCTCTTTATTCTGTTCCTCACCAGTAAATTCCAACATTCTGTCTTCCAGGTCACTTATCCATTCTTCTGCCTCAGTTATTCTGCTATTGATTCCTTCTAGTGTATTTTTCATTTCAGTTATTGTACTGTTCATCTCTGTTTGTTTGTTCTTTAATTCATCTAAGTGTTTGTTCTTTAATTCTTCTAGGTCTTTGTTAAACATTTCTTGTATTTTCTCGATCTTTGCCTCCATTCTTTTTGCGAGGTCCTGGATCATCTTCACTATCATTATTCTGAATTCTTTTTCTGGAAGGTTGCCTATCTCCACTTCATTTAGTTGTTTTTCTGGGGTTTTATCTTTTTCCTTCATCTGGTACATAGCCCTCTGCCTTTTCATCTTGTCTATCTTTCTGTGAATGTGGGTTTTGTTCCACAGGCTGCAGGATTGTAGCTCTTCTTCAAGGTGGTTTTTCTGAATAAGTAAAGGGCTGTGTCTATATATACAAGAGCACAATTGCTTTGACTGATGAATGTGTAACAGAAAAAAATAACTGATACTTAAATCACCAACTGTGATCTAAGCAGGATGAATCCAGATACAGAGACAGCCTTTCTCATTTGCTGAGCAAAATGTTGAGTTTGTGTGCAGAGGTTTACACATACGGCCTGAGTGAATTGATTTGCTCTGCATAATAAAAGAATGAAGAAAATGAAGCTCTTTGGGCATATCAGGGAGGAAGTGAGATAAAAATCAGAGAAGAAAAGGAGAGGAGAGAGAGAGGAAAAGAGAGGAGAAATGATGGTTGAAAAGCTCACAAAATACCAATCCAATGATTGCTGTGTGTGGATTTTTCATGGAAACCAGTCAAGAGACCACATTTTCTACATGGGTTGATAAAACACAAAAAAGAAACTGCTTGTACAGTCCCAGGAGTTGAAGGCAGAGAGTCAATGAAGATATAAGTCTTCAGGGATTGCCAGAAATCATCGGAGTTTATTAGATTCTCACAGGTCGTGAAACTGGGGAGATGGAAACCAAGTTTAGTTTGCTCTCAGAGAGGTGCAGGAAGGCACCTCTAGTTGTTTATCCTCCGAACGCTATTTATTCATTTATTCAAAATATATATATTAAGTGCTTGCAAGGCACTGTGCCAGGTTTTATGATATGGTAACAAAACAAAAATAAAAAAGCTCCTGGTCCTTCTTCATGGAACTTACAGTCTTGTTCAAAGCAGACATCGGTTACAAATGTTGGTAGGTATTTCAAATTAAATATTAATGTGTGCTTGGAGGTCAGACCATGAGAACCATACAGACTGTGTGAGCCTGGGAACGACTTCTAGAGAAGTGACCCTTAAGCAGAAGCCTGCAAAAGGAGGAGACATGAGACAGGGGATGAGAGAGTGAGCCACGTGTTGCCCAGCTGTGAAATGGGAAAGAGTGAGGTACATTAGAGGCACCTAAGGAAGGTCAGCTGGTGGAGCAAAAGTCAGGGAGATATTAGTGCAACATGAGGTCAGCCAGTGCAGGGGCTCATCAGTCTTGTTATGTTTGGAGTTTTTAACCTGACAGCAATGGCAAGTCATTGCAGAATTTTTGGCAGAGGACATAAAATCACAGGGGTGGTTTTTAAAAGAGCTCTCTAGCCTTGGTCCAATCAGATTGGAAATGTCTTACCTTTTGCAAGCTCCTTATCTTATGTAACAACAGCTCTAGTGAGGTTTGCATGTGGGTTAATATTCACTTCTTTGGCTTTCTACCCTTTAGGATGCCCAAAAGGATTCTTTGGGAAGAGTTGCAAAAGGAAATGTAACTGTGCCAACAGTGGCCATTGCCACAGGGTGTATGGCGCCTGTATGTGTGAGCCAGGGCGCTATGGGAGGTTTTGTCATCTGAGTAAGTCACAAGCATGGAATTTTCTCTCTGTGTGTAAGCAAGGAAGCTTAGAAAAATACTAAAAATACTTCAGTGTCAACTTAAAGGAAGACAGCCAACATAAGAGCTGCAAGCTTAAGTTTTATTCAGGGTCTTGCTGAAGACTAGAGCCTAGGAGACAGCCGCTCAGTTTGCTCTGAGGAAACTGCTCCAAAGAGGTAGGGGAGAAGCCAGTTTATTTATATATATTTCTATCCTCCCATACACATCTCATTTAATTTTAGGGTTGACTTAACTGGCACCACACCTGTTGTATGATATTATACATTATCCTTTACTTATGTAAAATGAAATGCCTTATATATTATTAAAGAGGAAGTGCAGTAATATGAAATAGCCCATACATTTTAAAAATGTTATTGCCAAGTTATGTAAATCCGCACCTCTGTAAATGACATTTTAAGGTAATTTAAAAAAATGAACACTCTTTCTACTAAATATATATATATATATATATATATGTGTGTATATATATATATATATATATATATATATATATATATATATATATATACATGTTGGTAAAAGAATCTGGGTTCATTGAAATTTTTCCTGAGATATGCATCTAACCATCTAAGTGCCTGTTTATCCAAAGCACAGAGTGCCTCTTCCTGTTTTTCATCCTGGACTCCCCTCAGGGTACACTATTCTGCAGTGGGTTAGGACTTAACTGTTGTAGAACTGGGTGGTAAGCAACACATCTCTGTTCTTCTTTGTTCATATTAGACAAAAGAAGAGAGTAAAAAGTATAACATATTTTATATGGTCGTATCATATATATATATGACGATTTATGCTCTAATCTTTATTTAGCCTCCTTACGTTATAGAATCTATATTTTGATGAATGAAAGAAAAATATTTCTGGAGTCTTTCCATTTTTTCCCTAGTTAGGTTTACCTTGATTATTGAGAGAGGATTGTTAATAGTTCATTTAAGTGGACATTCCACACTTTATGAAAGTTGAATATCGAAGGCCCAGTACAAGTGTCTTTTATTTCTGGGTTCTAGTGCAAAACAATATCATTCCCTAAAATGTCTAAAACGTATTATTCACTTTGCATTTTGGCCAGCAATCACATTCTGCAAAAGATGTGAGAAAACACAATCACCAATAAATGTTTCAGCTCATCGGTAACTTTTAAGTTGTCTCCCAGTGGGACAGCTCTGGACGCCTACCGACCATCCCATCTTGAAGCTGTGTGCAAGTACCTGTGGGCCTGAAACAGTCTGTACCTCGCTCCACCACCTATTCCATATGCCTGCCTCTGAAAATCCTTCCTGAGTGAACCTCAGTAATACCATGACCCTTTTTTAATAACAGAGACCTTCTAGAGTCTTATATTGTATTTTTAGTTGAATGTCCATGGACCTTATCTACTTAAGAAAAGGCATGCTCCTTAAAAACAGAGAGTAAATTGTGAATTCTCCAATAACAGAGCCAGTGAAGGCATCATAGAAAACTGAGCCTGAGTCATGAGGAAAGGCTTGGACAAGCAAAAGGGAAGAGAAGGGGAGAAGACATGGGTAAATGAGAAAATGGAGAGGCCAATAGTATGTTCCAGAGCATCAGATACTTCCTGGAACATGCCAAGGGAAGAAAACTCACCTAGAAACAAAGATAGCATCACTTCTGTTATTGTTCTTCTAGGGTAACAAGACACTCCCCATTTTTTAGTAATAACTTTTGAATATTTTATAAGCTAATACCAGATGTTTTGGCAAAAACATTTAAGTCATAATTTATCTGCTCAAAAATTTAAAAAGCAGATGGTGGTGGTGGCAATGTTGGTTAGCATTTGGAATGTGACCCTCTTTAGAAAATCATACACATTCCAGTTCTTCAGGACTCTTATTGTTCAGACTTGAGGCTTCATTTATTAATGCCACTTGCCTGGCCCTAAGAAGCTTGAATTTTGCAACCCTATATTAGTTTTCTAGGGCTGTCGCAATAAAGTACCACAAATTGAGTGCCTTAAACAACAGAAATGCATTGCCTCGCAGTTCTGGAGGCTGGTAGTCTGGGATCAAGGTGTTGGCAGATCATGCTCCCCCTGCAGGTGCTAGGGAAGGGTCGGTTCCAGGCCTCTTCCCTAGCTTCCTATAGTTCTTTGGCTTGTGACAGCAGAACTCCAACATCCTCATGGCATTCTCCCTGTGTGAGTGCCTCTGTGTCCAAATTTCTCCTATTTATAAGGACACCAGTCATATTGGATTATAAGCCCATCCCACTTCAGTATGACCACATCTTAAGTAATTATATCAGCAAAGACACAATTTCCAAATGAGGTCACATTCTGAGGTACTGGAGGTAAGTACTTCCACATATGCATTTTGGAGGATACATTTCAATGCATAGCAAATCCTGAGAAGACACTAGATTGCTAAAAAAGTTACTTCTTCCACTTTTTCTTTTTTTGTAAGTATATCTCTCCAGTTCTATGTTCTTAATGTACCCAATTGTCGCATTTAAGTATTCCGTGGTGTCTGAGTTGTCCCCTGAACCACTGTTCTACAAGCTGAACCAGGAAGAGTAAGTAGGGCATGGAAGCCAATCTAAGGAGGTGAGTGCTCTAGAATGAGCACGAGGTCCACGTCAAGGAAGACAACAGCTCTGAGAGACGCTGGGGGCTTGGTGGGTCTGGGGAAGGACTCAACACTAAGAAGATGCAGAAAGGGTGACAGAGGTATCATATAATTTATCATCCAAATAGGATACTATTAACAGTGAAAAGGAGCCCTGTTAATAATTCTGTTCTGCTTTAAGGGGTAACTCTGTCCCTGGCAATTGAGACAAAGACCACCCTCCATGGTGGCATTGTAACCACCACTTCAAATTAGCTCTGCTAATAATAGCAAATATTAGCAGATGCTAATAATTTCCATCCATCAGAAAGTCAAGTGGTTTATTTTTGTTCTCTCCAAGCACCTGTCCACAGCAAAGCCTATATAGGTATATAATATAATTATTTTGATCCTGGAGGGCACTTGAAGGATCTTTTATTTGAGTCCTGTAGACACTTGTAATGGGGGAGAAAAAATTGTTAGAGTTATATTTTGGAAAGGGAATTGAATTACTATAACTCCTCGAAGAGAGAACTAAGGTGCGGTATGTTTTCCTGAATGCAAAGGTGGGACTTTCTCAAATTAGAATTCCTGTGCCGACTAGCATCCCTAAAACTCAAAGTCATGGGGAAAATAATGAAGGAAAGGCGAGCACCATTTGCCAAAGACATGGCCAAGATAATGCTGCCGTCAGGATGAAAGTTTTGTGTCATCTACACGATGTAAAATTATTTCGGATTACCGTATAATGAAAGGGAATGAAAACAATGGCAAGCTTTCCCATCAATGCTTGTCCATCATCGCCGTGCTGCGGCAGGATGAATATGGGGCCTGGCAGGCCTTAGCAGTCCTTGGAGAATATTAAATACAGGCACCAATGGAGCGCATTGAGAAGCGATTTCTCTCCCGGAAGCACTAAAGCCTTTTAAGTAGTTCAGCCTTCACTGTTCACATCCAGTTGCCAAAAAGCAAATGAATTGCCTGATTTGAAAGACATTTGTTTCCCTAATTTTTTGGCAGTCAGGATGATCCCCTTGTTTTCCCCATAATCGGGCCCCACAGAACTACATGCCTGTGCACTAACAATGCGAAAGAAACAAAGCATGGTTTTCAGGTGACCGGGTTGCCTCAATCTGCTTGCAGACCGTCCCAAGGGAGCCCATGGAGCTGGCTGCACTTCAGAATGTCAGTGTGTGGAGGAGGACACCCTGGGATGTAGCGCCAAAAACGGCAGTTGCACCTGCAGATCTGGTTACCAAGGCAACAGATGACAGAAAGGTACTGTCTGACTATAAATTTTCTTTCTTCTCTAATAACAATGCTCAGCTTTTGTTTAGCACCATACCATCATTAATTAGTTAATCCACCAGAGTCCTCAGGAGAGCAGTAAACTTTATTAATCCTCTATTTGCAGGTGAGGAAACTGAGACATGGGGCAATAAAGTCATGTAACCTTGTTTTCTTAGCCTCTGATGTTAGCTGTCCCCTTACTGGCTTGAGCAAGGGAAGAAAGATCACATTGCAGAGAATCTTATCCTAAGGAGATGAGAGCTAGCCAATCACTTCCTTGAGCTGAGCTAATCAAGTAAGGGCTGCTAGCTTCCAGAGTTAAAGAATCATTTCTTTATATCTAAAGACAGACTATTCAAACAAATACAAGAGAAACCATAGAAAAATCTTTGGAAAATTTAAATATGGCTATCAGTGTGGTCCTTTCTCAAATTTCTAAACAATTTCTTTATAAATTGATAAAAATTTATGTGCAGCGTAATTCCAATGATAAGTAACATGTATAGATATATATGTGTGTGTAGGTGCATATAAAATTTGGAAAAAGGTATTCCAAGATGTTAGTAATGGCTCTCTCTGGTTTATGGACTCATGGAATGCTTCTCCCAATGCATCTACATGGCTCTCTCATTTTCTCAAAAACTTGTATTTTACCTTTTCACTGAATCTTGTCAGTACCAACCTACTTAAAATTGCAACTTGCCAAGTCTCCTTGAACTTTTGCATTTTTCCAAAGTGCTTACCATATACTCTAATTATTATTATTATGCCTAATATTTATTGCCTGCCCTTCCTGCTAGAAGCTAAACTCCAACAAGGGGAGGATAGCTATTCATTTTTTTCACCAAAGTATCCCCAAACTCCTAGAACAATCAGGACATCTAGAAGTTACTCAATAAGTATTTTATTAAATGAATATATAAATGTGAATCATCAATTTTTATTCTTTATTCATTTTTCTCATATTATACATTCTGAATTGAGCACATGTTACTGTATTATTTAGGGGAAATTATCACAGCATTTTTTTTTTCTCTTCAATACACAGCAAAACTGAACATATAACAAATATAATTATCATAACTAATGGCAAGTGAACTTTTTGCCTTTGAAGTGATCCAAAGCAATCTTGTTTAAAATCAGGAGAGAGGGACTTCCCTGGCAGTACAGCGGTTAGGACTCCACGCTTCCACTGCAGGGGGTGCGGGTTCAATCCCAAGTTAGGGAACT
Organism: Balaenoptera borealis; assembly: GCF_965194805.1. NCBI lineage: Eukaryota > Metazoa > Chordata > Mammalia > Artiodactyla > Balaenopteridae > Balaenoptera > Balaenoptera borealis. Next base: position 97,564,562 of record NC_138862.1, on the reverse strand, counting down.
AAGATCCCACATGCCGTGTGGAACAGCCAATAAATAAATAAATAGATAAATAAAATCAGGGGGAGATAATAGGTTTGTAAGGAAGCTGTCATACTGTTGGGTCCACTTACAAAGGCAGGGACTGGGGTGGGAGGTTGTCCTTGGCTCTCGTGTATTACATGTTCCTCCTTGCATTGTCATCTTCAAAGGGTCTGCAGGGCTTGTTCAAGCTGACTGAAAGGGAGTAAGGGTCTTCCAGGTTGCCTGTGGCTGTGGAACTGGCTATGGAACTAGAGTATGTGAACAGCATTGTTCATCAAGATTTTGTAGAGATTAGGGCTATTTATTGTAGCTGGATTGTGACTTTCTAGGCAATGGGGAAGAGAAGTTGGGGAAACAGAAGGCTGACATTACACGAATGCGTTTAATATGGTATGAGCGTGGGTCCCATTCCAATATCTAAGCCTCCTTCTGCTTCAACTGGTTTTTAAACCTAGAGTCAGCCCCTTATTCATTCGCCCCCTAGAGAAGTCGTGCCCTAGAAGTCAACACATGGGAAACAATACCATATACACACACCTGGGTAAATTTAATTTATTCTGATAACATTTTCTCAAAGCAACTGCTGAATATACTATATTGGAAAATGCTTCTGAGATTCCCACTGTGAAGGAAAATGAGTTGAAAGTATATGTAAATCAGCAAAATAGAGAGGTCACCATCATCTCAGGAAAACATATTATTTTTCAGTCAGATAACTTTGTCCAATTCTGATATTTTTGTCTAACCACAAAATGAAATTATGACTCAGACTGGAGCGGGTGAACGGGATCGCCATGATTGGCAGCTGAAATCAAGGGAAAAAAAGCTTTCTAAGTGTCGTTGCATGATGAAAATCAGGCCTGTTGTTCTTCTTTCTCTTTTTTAAAAGAGTGAACTAGCCCAAGTGCTCCTAGAGCCAGACATATCTTTAAAAATCTTGACTCCAGACCTGTGTCTAGATTGCAGATGAATAGTTAATTAAAAAGACTGCAAATTGTTTCAATGGCACTAATGAACAGTACTCTCCACAATCAGCACCAGGCCTTATTTAGCCCATCGGTGATGACTTTTAAGAGCAGAAGAGCTGGTTTCTATACTAATCTGTGAAATAGCAAAAAAGAGAGAGAGAAAAAAAACAAAACAAAATGGTGTCTTTGCCTTGTTTTGATTAGTTTGTTGCCTGGGGTATTTTGGACCCCAGCTGCAGGCAGACCTGAATGTAGAGGACTCTGGCCCAGCAAGCCTCTTGAGTCCATCTAAGGAGGCCTGATCAACCTTTGTGTCACCATAAAAAGGACAGATTTTTGTTACAGTAGTTCCACACCGATGGCCTTGAAATTTTGAACACGGTGGGTCTCTAAGAGCAGGTTAATTGACTTGAGAGGTGCTGAGTACTTAGTATCGTAACATAAGTTGCGTGTAGTGGCTGAGAGCAACAGTTTCACAAGCCAGATCTGGATTCAAATACTGACTTTGCTACTTATTAGCTGCGTGACCCAGAATAGTCACTTAGCTCCTCCAAGCCTCAGTTTCTTATATAAATGGAGATAAAGTTGCTTATGTCATATAGTGATTTTTATGGAAATGTGAGCTAATTTATGTAAAGTGCTTGGCACAGAGGAAGTGATCAACAGATAGTAGCCAGGAATTGTATGAACATCCCAGAAAATTTAATAATTCTGTTTTCAGAGATTCTGCTTAGGACAAGAAGATACTTAACAGCCCAATTTGGTTTGATGTAACTTTCTGTAATTGTCACGTGTTTAGGAAAGTTTCACTGTTTTCCCTGTGTTGAAAGCATGCTTTCCTCCAGGTTTCTAATTCCAGTGGTTTCAACAGAGGCTGAAACCTCAGCGGTCCCTGTAACATCAGCCATCCTTTTCTAGTTCTAAGGGCATCCAACGAAGCAGCACAGGTTCCTCTTTCTCCACCTTATACATTGCCCGCTCTTATAAAACACACAAATTACAAACCTCCTGGGTGATTATTCTGGCTTACGAAATAAGCAAAGACTGGGAGAACAGGATTCAGGTAAACATTCGGGGACAGCTTCCCAAGCACTACACCTCCCAAGCTTCCTTTACAAATTACATCTCATTTCAGATTTTGTGTCCAACTGCCTCCAAAGATATGTATCAAAATTGCTTCCACTGTTACATCTGCAAAACCACATTTTCAGCAAAAAGCCAACCTCTGTATCTGTGTTTCCAAAGTGACAAGATATGGCATCATGTTGATTTCTCCAGGGAATATTTTTGGAACTGCTATAAATCCTTAGAGGCTACCCTGTTTCTTTCTTTGCAACTCATACACACTCACCTGCACACACACGCACACACACACTTTTCCAACTCACTTAGGCAACAGCAGAAATCTGGGACCACCTTGAGATTTATTACAAGTCTTAGCTCCTTTCTTTCTCTCTCATTTTATAAACCTGCCCTAATGGCTTCTGGGGACCAGATCGTCCGTTCTCCTGTGGACCCTGTGAGAATGGAGGTCAGTGCAACAAAAAAACTGGAAACTGTGAGTGTCTTCCTGGTTACACGGGAAAAGCCTGTACCATACGAAAGTCATTAACCTAGACAAGATGACCAACAAAGTTATTAAAATTGTTAGCTTTATAAATGCTTTTTAAAAACTGCTCTATGGGCTATGATAAAAGAGTATATGTTTAAATTACCTATTGTATAACAAACATCCCAATACTTGGTAACAAATCCTGCCAACAACAATTTATTACTTTTTTGATTCTGTGGATTGATAAGATAGTTCTCCTTCTGGTCTCACCTGGAATCACTAGTGGCTGCTTCTAGCAAGTAGATTAGCTGGGAACTGGGCTTGACTAAGCTTCTTAATCAGGGGAATCTGGCCTTTCCTATACATAGCACTTCCACAAGGTTAGCTTGGGCTTCCTCATTGCATGGCAGTCTCAAGACAGCAATCCAAGAAAGAGCATCCCAAAAGTGGGAAAGCAGAAGGTACAATGCATCAAAAAGCCTACCTTCAGAAGCCACACATAGTTACTTCTGCCACACGCTATTGGTTAAATCATAAGGACATAACAGATTCAAGGGGAGGAAAAAGAGATTCTACCTCCTGATAAGAGGAGTAGCAAAATCTCGTTGCAAAAGACCTGCAAGCTGGGAGATATTGTTGCAGCCATCTTTGGAACCAATCTATCATAACATACTATTTAAAGTTATACTGAAAAAAAAAAAGTTATACTGAAAGGCACTTTAAGAATCTGCTAGACTGTATTTATCATTCTTGTCAGAGAGAGAGCAGATTATAGACTGATAAAAAGTGATTAGTTAAACTCAATCTGCTTCAAAGAGCCAGTAGAACTACTTCCTTGCTATCTCTTTTTCTGCTTGTGATTCTTATATAACCTCTGTTAACCCTGACTGTATTGCATTCTCTACTCCATCCATGTTGAAACAGGGTAACCTGAGAGCTTGAGGACAGTTGTGGGCTGGATGGTAATGATGGTATTTTTACATTACTATGTCAAATGTGTCTGATAAAGGTTAGCGAAAGTCTATTGTTTGGATTGTCTATGATGTTATGAGGTGGGAACAGTGATCTGAATTAGCTTCCAGTGCTTAGAACTTTCTATAAACCAACAAGCAAATAAAATCAGAAACTTAAACATAAATATAAAAAGTAACACCAGGATAGTATTTAGCACTTAGCTAATCATCTGATCATTTGGGAAAATGCATTACTGCTCCTAAGGATAATGCTCAAGCAAGAGTGATAGGACAAGGTTGTTGCCTGATGATTTTTCTGGATATAACTAGATCAGTTTATACTTTAGGACTGTCATTCTGGCACTGTTGACAGGCCTTTCAACAGTATAAAAGTTTGCTGGTGCAGCAATTGGCTATCCCTAACCTACTTGTTTGCTTTAAAAAAAAAGCTTAAAGGTAAGAATTTACATATTCAAAAAGTAGTTACTTGCTATTTCCACAATGAAGTGACATTTTCTCTTGTCTAACTCAATTTTAATGGAATAATTATTAAGCAGATAGTGATATATCTGTTCCACTTGTCAGGTGATATAAATAGACTATTTAGAAACAAGTTGAGAGATAAACTGCTCATTCTTTAAAATATTAATTTTAATAGTTATGTTACAACTCTCTTCCATTCTAAGATTTCAAAACCCAGGAGAATATATCATGATAATCCTGAGTGATTTTGGGTGACAATTCTAATTTTATTGTCAATCTGATACATGAGATAACGTATTGAATTGGATAGGCAAAAATATTCCCCAACTTCTAGTACCGTTCAACTTTAGTGTTATATGCTATCATCTGATTTCACAAACAAAGGTACACACACAAATTATATAATCATCATAATAGGCTATTTAGGAAAATAAGTGGAACCAAAGGATAGGACTCATTAAAAATGCTTCATGTATACTCCACAAGGAATGTGTGTGCCATTTAAAAAGGGACTTATGGGCTTCCCTGGTGGCGCAGTGGTTGAGAATCCGCCTGCCAATGCAGGGGACACGGGTTCGAGCCCTGGTCTGGGAAGATCCCACATGCCACGGAGCAACTGGGCCCGTGAGCCACAACTACTGAGCCTGCGCGTCTGGAGCCTGTGCTCCGCAACAGGAGAGGCCGCGATAGTGAGAGGCCCGCGCACCGCGATGAAGAGTGGCCCCCGCTCGCCGCAACTAGAGAAAACCCTCGCACAGAAACGAAGACCCAACACAGCCAAAAAAATAAATAAATACATACATAAATTAAAAAAAAAAATTAAAAAAAAAAAAGGGACTTATGTTTGAAGAAAAGTATACAACATTTTTCTAAGTACCCTGTAAATGGTGCTTACAGAATTTTAAAACTTAGTTATTCTGCATAATGAACTTAAAAATACTTATAGGCTATACAA